>NC_080672.1:266172083-266535416 GCF_030247195.1 Topomyia yanbarensis | reverse complement strand
AATTAACTATAACTGTAAAGTCAAGAAATTTGATACCTATTTTTCATATATTTAGTTATGTATTATTTTCCAACTAGTTCCCCTGGAACATTCTGCATTCATTAAAATGGTTGATATGACCAGTGATACTATATTTATGACTACAAGTGATACGGGTTAATGAAAACAGGTAATTTGGTATCCACGTCGGTAGTATTTGGTTAATTTTGAATTATGGTCACTTCGCTCCAAGCTTCAGAAGCTGATAGGAGTAAACAATTAGAACAACTGCATATTCCGTGGTTATAAATGACCTAGTTCTAATAAATTGAGAACGTTAATCACTGTTGTCAATTCAGAAAAGAAATTCAGAATCTTGATTATTATTATTTGTTCAAGAACGTCAATGTGATTATAACATTACCATAAGACTAGAAATTCATCATCGAGGAGAGTTGAAATAAGGTGTTTCAACTCTCCTAGGTCGAGAATGAAGGCTTGATCCACAATTTACAACTTATACATCGCAAAGATAGAAAGAAATGCAAACAATTCATAAATGCTAACTCTTAGATTACATAATAAAGATATTTTCATGATCGAACATTACTTAGCATCCTATTTATACCAATTTGAAGAAAATAACGAAAACTTATTTTTGCACATTTTTTTGTAGTGTGTTTATCGCAAATACTCAACCACTCATTTAACGTAGCTGGCGTGTATTGGGGGGTTTGTGGGCACGATATAAATAAAACAAATCCATTATTGTTTATCCCTAACGGTATTGTTTCGCTAGTAATCTTATAGCTAGTAATCTGTATTTCGAGATTTTTCAATGGAAAAGAATTTGGAATGTCGTGCTTTGCTCCCCTTCAACGATAAATGCATGTCATTTGTCCTATTTATGTACTGATCGAGTATACAATAGCACGTGACTGTTTGATAAATATTTGTTTACTTTTTAAAAGTTTAACCTACGACTACAGTACAAAAACGCTGGTGGTGGTAATGGAAAGCCGACGTTTCACGAATTGGCTTCTCTCTTAGTACTACAAATAGCTCAGTTTCTACCTTTCGATAGTCAACACAATTCTTCTAACATCTTTAATAGTCCATTTGCATGTGAAAGATTCGGTTTGACAGTTTAGGATAGGTTTTATCAATTTTCACTAATATTTCAAGACAGGCTAGACACCTATATAGCATACATTCATTTTCACCGTTCATTGAAACTATTTCCTGGTAACACTGTTCCAACGGAATACAAAAGGGTTAATTGCGATAACCATAATCCTACGGACAATACTTACAACTATTAGTGCTGAAAAAAGGGTTATAGTCCCCAATTATTAGCCTTACTTACTTTTGTAAGCGAATCTTGCAAGAATCGAAAGTTATAACTGTTTAAAAAGTTGTCGTTTGTGAAAATATATGGGCATGAATTATAAATAAAATTAAATCCAACAAATTAAATTAAATTAGAAAACCAAATTATAGAACATTTGGTCAATATACTTGAGGTGAACGATAATATACTCCAGTTCAGGCACGTAGCCAGAGGGGGGGCTAGGGGGCTAAAGCCCCCCCCGAAAATTTTCAAAAATAAATTTAAGAAACAACATGTTTTTGGTGACTCTTAAAAAAAATTGTATCTTGTTTGGTTTCAACAAATTAATGCGAGAATTGTGAGGAAGATTGCTATTTCGAACCACCGAAGACAGCGGTCAGGATATCTACTCAGTATGCTGAGTGTGATAAAACAGTTCCCTTCATATTGTGTGACTCGTCGGAAGACAAACGAAACTGATACTTTAATTCTTGCTGTGGGGATCTGTCGAATGATTGAGTCGCAGAAGCAAGAAGTAGTGCTCCAGCCAAATACGGAGGCTATTGACTTCAGGTCTTTTCGCATAAGATCGATCTTATGCGAAAAGATCTGAAGTCAATAGCCTCCGTATTTGGCTGGAGCAACATTAATGATGTGAAATATTTGCTGAAGGTGATTATGGAGGTTATGCTTACGAACATCGCCTTTAACGAGTTTAACCATGTCAGGCGTTCAGTGCTGATGCCATTTAACAAATTAGCCCAGGCGAAACCAGTCATTTTGCATAACAACTTGTAACATGTGGTTGATCCTCATATATATGGACGATGAGAAAATCAATGCTCGACTGCAAGATCAGATACCACTTACTTGCACCGTGGCTATTAAAAGATTCCTGTCACATTTGGAAAAAATGGTATTCATTATAAAGGACACATCTAGGAAGTATATTAAATGGTGTTTTTGTGGTGAAAATCTAGGTGAACAGACATATTTCCTCCAACCTGACCCTGAACGTAAAAACTGAATGCGATAGTATTATTTTACACATTATATCTTTGCATATACATAGTCTCCAAAACCATTTCCTGAAAAACAAACATTTGCCAAATTTTGGCTGCTGTTCGGATAATATTGACGGCAAAAACTGCGTCTAGTATCTCAAAATCAACGGTCGGCACCATCATTGAGGAAGTCGACACTCGTGACCCGTCAGAAATTCGCGAACATGGACATGGCAGTAACCACTATGATGATAAGGAAGTGTACGAGATAGAAATGAACAACCACCGCGACACTGTTGGTTAGGAAAAATATTGCACTGTACGCTTAGTAGAAACATCTCACTCAAGCGTGCTAGACAAAAACACTTCCGTTAGTTGATGACAATATAGTCGAGAAGACAGTTTTTGTTTTCGCGTCATTTTAATGCAATAGTATTTCTGTTGACACTCAATTTCATTTTATGCGGAGAATGCGGTCCGTATTTAAACATTATTAGTCCGCAAAGTAGTGATATTTTAAACAATCGAACAATAAGCAAGAAAAATGCCAAAAAATAAACAAGCCAAAAAGTGGTAAAACAGCGGTTTTTCTGAGGTGTTCATCAACCCAAGAATTGTATACCGTCGTATATTACTAATGTTGTTCACATACAGAAACGTACATAGTAGCGGTAGGACTATCTGTTGTGATTTTATCCTTACTTTTCAACGGATGTCAATAGATGCTAAACCACATATTAGTCAATCAATCATAATAAACTTAATGTTGTAAGCAGCAGCATTTCTGTCTCTTTCGATGGTTTCCAATTAATGTCCATGTAAGTCTAAAAACGACGTGACGATACAGTGAACAAACATCAGTAGCCTATCACGGAGAGCGACTAAAATGTTATAACTAGTTGAGTCTACAGTCAATAAATTGGGATTAATGTTTCGATTTCATGTTTTCGTTTTACTTGTGTTCGTTATGGAATAAAATGAGAGAGATGAGCAGAGATCACGAAGAAAAAGAGAGAAAAAATAATAAATAAATTGAAATCGACCCAAGAGCAGCTGTTCTATATTTTCTGGGCACTCAACTACAGAACAACAGAAATCATCAAAGAAAGTTGGCCTTACACCTACGTTACTCTTCGACAGAGGTGAAGTAAGTGCGATGTATACCCGTCCATATGTCGGAATAAAGAGATGCTGAAATTATTGAGCTTGTTCATATTTATAATATTTCTTTTTTTTTTCAATCTAAAATTTTATTTGAAACGGCTCAATGCGTTAGCACAACTGATCCGTGGGTCTTTTAATTTTTTTTACAATAAGTAAAAATAAAAAAATTCTAAGAATGTCGGTCTGCCAGATCTTGTTGACGCAGTTTGCTGCTGCGTGTTGAGATCTTTTTCCTTGGCGGTGAGGCCGCTTGGTGGTCATTCAGTCTGCCTTCTCTCGCGTTATCGTTCCCGTCCATGTCGTCATCGGTACTGCTTTCTTCCTGTTCACGATCAGAGGTTCTTATTTGTTTCTTGTTCTTATGGGTCGCTGTTGTATATCCGTCTTCTTCGGTATTTGCTTCTTTATTGGCGATGCTAGTTGTTGGTTTGGGAGCGGTTGTCGTGGTCGTTGTACCTGCATTATTGGGTAATTGGATCGTTGTTTTAGGTTTATCTGAAGGTATCGGTGGCTGCTAGTTAGAGTTGGCTGTAGTAGATGAGTTTTGACTAGTTGCTTCGGCGCATGTTTTTCCGTAGTAGGCTGTATAGTTACAGAATTGGCATGTTGGGGTCTGCCCGGGATATGTAATTAGCGTTGTTTGCTTATAGGTCACGCCATCCTTCGGTGATTTGCATTCGATAGTCATGTAAGAAGGTATTGGTTTAGTCACTCGCATTCTCACAATACGAACGCCATTGGGAATGCCGGAGAAAAAATTTCTCCAGGTGTCATTCGTAATAGATTCTACTTCTCCATATTGCGACATGATTTGTTTGATGAAATCCTCCTTCGTGCGCGGGGCCAAATCATGGATACGCACGTCCACCATGTCGTTTTCCATATGCACGGGGATCTTGATTCTGGTGTTATTAAATTCGACCTCGTGTTGCATGTTGTTCTTTGCAATAAAGTTTTCGGCCTGTGCTAAGCTTCTAAACGTGATCAAAACACAGTTTTTACGTGATGTAGCTGAATGTAGGTAACTTCAGCGAGATTAAGCTCCATTTTCACTTTAACTAATTGTTCCACTTCCTTAACTGTTCGTGTTATCCCGTAGCACAGGCACTTTTGCTTCATTTGGCAAACTCATTTTACTCCGCAGCCGGGGGCAACGATACAATTTGTATGTGCACTGATATAGAACAATAGCTAGCTTGATTCACTGGTGCCTGTAGCCTGCTATAGCGTAGCAATTTTTTTTGCTTCTGCTTTTTGCGACATCAGAAGGTAGACCTTCTAGTTCTTTTGGTAATACATTTAACAAATTTCACGTACCGTCAAGTCCCCAGTTACCGTGCGTTTAGGTGGATTTGACGTGACTTCAAATCCTGTTTTTTATCAAAATGAAAACCGCCCTCATAGTCACCGTAAAAATACCTATCTAAATACGTCACAATTTAGAAATAATATAAAACTATTACCAACAAAACGAGAATAAGTAGTTGAGGACATTTGTTTGGCACCAGTGCACGTTATATGATCAACTTACGGTGTATTCAAAATTTTGATTCAACTTTAGTTGGAATGTTTCAATAAAACGATGAAACGAAAGGATTTGGGATCTGGATCTCTCCGATGGATTTAGGGAGCTAGTTCTTTAAATTTCGTGATTTTGAAACTGCACGGTGAACGACACATGCACGGCGACTGGCGATTTGAAGGAAAATTAGAAGATATTAGTAATCAGTGTTTTCATTCGATTTGTAGACAATTTTCTTTAATCAATTAAATTGTGGGCAGTTTCCTTCAGTTGATTTAATCATTTAAATTTATATTTTGATCCTATTGATTTCCAAAAATCCTTCCTAACTGGGGTTCTAATCTACCCGACCAAGGCTAGTCTTGAAAATAGTTTCATTTAAATAGAATATATCAAAAAATTGTGTTAGCATGATGCCTTGGAACTGGTAATACTCGCAGAACACCAGACAAAGAAAATAGAAGTTGAACCGCCTCTGCGCATCTACAAATCGCTTGCTAAATCAGAAGATTTTGTACGAATTGCGACATTCTCTTCGTTCGAACATTTTATGGATATTTTTCTACTCATTTCGGTTTAGCATCTTCTACGCCTTTTAAAGGTGTAGCTTGGAACACCTAGTGTTTTCCAGCACCGTCAAGCATTGTCATATTCGGTTAGCGCATAAATACTGTGAACTCTAGAATATACTTTGTTGTAACGAGAGTAAGTACTATAACCTTTCTTGTGACAATGAACATATTTTTAGGATTGTCTTTGATTTGGAATTGATTTCATTATGAACTTTTCAAAATTTAATTTAGTTTCTAGTGACAATATCAAATTGTCAGAATTAAAAGCTTTATGCAAATTTTTTTAAGCCCCTCCCGAAACAAAATCCTGGCTACGGGCCTGCTCCAGTAGACTGCAGGGGAGACCATATGTTACAAGTTGTCTAATGTTCGGGGTAGGAAAGTAGGAAATGATATTTGGATTTCATGAGTACCGTTTGTTGCTTGTGCATATTGAATATTGGTCTAAAATTTTAGCATTTTTATAACGCTCTGAAGTTGAAAAGTGCTGAAAGTTTCATGATAGTAAATATTTCGGGATTTATTGATAACGAACGACATTTGAATAGTGTTTTACTACAAGTCATCAACCTACAATCAACCTAAAGCTGGGAGACAAATGCCCTGCAACGGACAGTTCTTATTTCTCTCTTTTTACCTAGTAAGGCAACCGATCCATCGGAAATTTAATCAGTTCCCACGGCTTCCGTGCATCCCATAAACCACCCGGACAGTGTTCACCTTCAGCTTCGCCAGCAGCAAATCATCACACTAAACGACTAATTTCTCTATACTTCTACCCACACTTCCATGCTTCCGCCCATCAAACTAACCAATCCATCCATCTAGGCTGCGACGCACGGCCTGCTTGGTTTTGCAATCACATTTGAGAGCCGTCATAACCGTTAAAATTGCCATAAATCTCGCCTTCGTATATGGATGGATATGGTGTAGGTATAGCAAGGGAACATGCCCTGTCTTAGGTCCCATCAACAACGGATGCAGTTGCAATGGTTTTTACTTCCACCGGAGCTACATGCCACTGAGTGTGTGCAATCGCTTGCGGATGCATGGGGCAAACAGCCTCCGCGTTTGTAGCAATGAATCAAATTCTGGGCAATATTGGGCTTTTAGTTGACACCTTTCCATTATCAACATTTTGTTTGTTTGTGGTTCTTTTATGGACGATAGTTTATGAAGTTCTGTTTTTTGCAATAATTTTGTTTGAAGTTGGTTATTTTTAAATCGTGCATTTTGGTTATAACCTTATTAATAGTTATGAAGCAATGAAAAGGAATTTAGAAAGGAATTTGAAATACTTACATATCAAGCAAAACTACTGCCATGCTATTGTTTGCTGCATCCATGCAGCAAATAATCTCCCATTAAAAGTACATTCCCATGTACCGCGCGAGGAAAGCAAACCGCGGCAGCTGCCTTCTTTAATTGCAGCCTTCTTGTTTGCAAACACTAATATTTGACTTTTCTCTTCATCTCTCCAACAGGCGAAAAACCGTACACCTGCCAGTGGCCCGAGTGCGAGTGGCGTTTCGCGCGGTCCGACGAGCTGACGAGGCACTACCGCAAACACACGGGAGCCAAACCGTTCAAGTGCATCGTCTGTGAGCGTAGTTTCGCCCGCAGCGACCATCTGGCGCTGCACATGAAACGACATTTACCAAAAAATAAGTGAACTCTCGACAATCCAACCGTACCGCTTAGTCCATAGCACAGTCCTACTGGGTTTTGTACTCGAATGTTGTTTTCATACCTGGACGATGTAGCTGGCGCAAAAGATCGAAATGTGTTCTTCAGTTTAAGTTGTACACAATATATGTTTTGGTTCCCACAAACGAAAGTAAAATCGATGAAACCAAATGCAGCAGATTACTGGAAATCTCTCCAGACAAAATATTGATTCAACTCATCAATGGCTTCCATTGTGGAGCCACTCTCGTAAATAGATCCGTTCAACCAGTCACTTTGGAAGTGTTCCATTATCCAATCCCGTTTGTTGAGGGGAGACTTGATTCTACGTTTATATATGAAAATGTTTACGTTCATAAAACGATAATTCCAACTAGTGAAAAAAACCAGAGATCCATTTTCGATAACTGAAGAACTTACATTTTATAGATATCCTCATTTATGACGTCTTCTGGTCCAAACAACTCGATCTCTGTTAAAAAAAATCGGCTTGTAACCAACCAATAAAAAGTCGTTCTCTATATAAAATAAGAAAAGAAATGTCACCAAGAGCTCACCTAAACTGTTTCTCTGAACCATCCAGTGTAAATTATTATTTATTTGAAAAAACACATGCAAAAAGAAAAGGCTAAATGTTACCACGAAGCATAAGTAAGAAGCAGCCTACTTGGCCTTAAACTAAAAAAAACAATTAAACTCATTCGAATGTAAATGTTTCCATAAACCTATTTCCCTAATCAATGAGGAAAACGAACCTAATCATCTGAATGTCGTGTTCTTTAGTTGCCATTACCGTTCTAAGAGTTGTAAGATGAAAAATCAAACCTTGCACAAATCTTATAATCTAGGTGTATTCAATTAGTTTTTGCGAATACTTGCAAAATCTATGTAACTTTGTACCGTACAGTTTCCTTTCAAAAAATCTTCCGTACTATAGGATTTAAACGAGTTTAATTTTGTTGCTGATTTGTTCAAACTTTTATTTTTATTTCTATTTGTAACCTAAAGCACTTATGTTAAATATTTGAAGCAATCTATCGCCGAGTTGCACGAGAACTCGTGCCACTCATCGCACCGTACTTATAATTTATTTAGCGTGATTTAGTAGAATAGTACCTATATAGCTTTAGTTTGATCAGTGAACTTCTAAACTGTCAGAAAATATAAAAAAAAGAAACAAACCGATTATATACAAAACTTATAAGAAGCAAACATTCCACAAATCTTTCACCCGTTCATAGGAATAATGTCATTTTTTCAAGACTCTAAATGTGTAAGTATTTTGAGCAAACTGAATTTACTGTGTAAGAAATAGCCTGTCAATGCGACACGTGTTTTGAAATATATGAATGTTTTGAAATGAAAAAATGTAAATGTAATATGTACTAACAAAAGAAAATGTCCTTTTGGTGACGAGCTAATCGATTTTCTCTTAATTATTTGCTACTCTATTAACGCACCTGTATGCGCAACAGGGCGATAAAGCGAAAAAGGTCTGTCTATTCGGCTGTAGCCCGCTTCAACCTCACCGTAAAGCACGCGACATCCTCAACTTGTGCTAGAGCTGAGAAGACCTGCGGCAATATACAAATCTGGCGTAACAGTATTCAATAACTGATTGATTTAGTAGGGGAAGTAGACCAATTCGAACCATCAGCTGTTTCTCAGCTATGGTATTACTGTGAGAAGCGAATATTTACTTTCCATGTCGGTCATGTAACTCTGTTATATCTCATAAACTTTGGTGGTTCATGTGGCTTCGGTGAAGTTGAAAAAGTTTGCGTGCCAAATAGCTAGATTTTTGTTGGCAACAACAATTAATTAAATCAAGTGCATAATCGTATTTATGCATCTGATTGACAATATCTTACTTACTGCCCTAGGGTAAGACTTGTCGTTTAAGCGGTGACACTAGACTAGAACTCAATCGGCCCACCCCTGAGTCGATTCCTAGTCCCACCAGGAATATTTGCTTCAAATTTGAAGCAAATCGGACAAGTCTAGCTACCGGACCAACGTGCTTGAAGTTTGCATGGGATTTTTAGACAATTTACATGGAGAAAACCAACTTGCTCACATTTTCGCCGCTAGGTGGCACTGTATACATCAGATTATCGCCAAAAGTGAAACTTAAGAAGATACACGTGACACGTTTCATTTCTACAGCTCATAAAATTTTGCTGGGTCCGAATTGGCCCAGTTCCCCCTATAGGGTTTTCTAGGAAGAAATAAACAAATTTTAGAATTCTAGTTCTATAAACAACGTATCATTTTTATATGAATATTTTCATTTTAACGTCGGACTACGTCTTTCTTTTCGATACGACACAGTTAAAGATCTAGGCATTCTCCTCGATAGCAAATTGCTGCCGTATGGGGTTCATCAAAAGGAACACACAACAATTCAACGATGTATACTTCCCAAAATCGCTCTTATAACATTTTCATTGACGTGAGAAATTACAAAATTTAAATTTCGCGCGGAGTCGATCATTCCTAACCAGGGGGTAGCATCCCTATGTTGATGTACATTGACCGTAGTCAACATATGATGGGCCCAGCCACTTTTAAGCTCATGCCACCTATGCTCTTGCATTGGGTTGTTTTAATGTTGGCTAGAATCGAGGGCGAATGACCGACCAAGTTAAAGCCCCAATAAATATACAATACAATGTTGGTTTGATCGCCTAGCAGAGAACTGTTCCTAACCTAATTGTGTGAAATTGGTTACAAAGATTGGAAATCCTTCAAACTTCTTCTCTAGGACGAACCATCAAGCGAAATTGCGTCGATAATGCTGCTATTCTTGCAGCAATTTCCAAGTAAAAAGCATTTAGTTCTCCGGGCCCTGACGGCGTTCTCTCAATTTTTGTTAAAAAGTGCATCAGAGGGCTTCTTGAACCACTTTGCCGAGTCTTCGTGCTATCACTCACTATTGGAACATTCCCTTCCTGCTAGAAAGCAGCGCACATGTTTCCAGTTCATTAAAAGGAAACAAATCGAACATTGACAATTATCGGGGAATCTCGTGTTTAAGTGCCGGATCAAAACTATTCAAGCTACTTTTTTCGACTACAAACACTACATTGAAGACGATCAACACGGTTTTATGTCTAAACTTTCGACAACAAACCTGCTCTCGTTCACAACATATGAACTTGATGGATTTGCTGACGGATTGCAAACCGATGCTATTTACATGGATCTATCTGCGGCCTTCGACAAAATCAACCATGATATCACAATAGCGAAGCTGGACAAACTCGGCATTCATGGACAACTCCTACCTCAATACAAGGCACCTCCAAATCCGCATTAAGGAACGTGTATCTGCACCATTCTTCTCTACATCCGGCATCCCACAAAGAAGCCATCCAGGTCCAGTAATGTTCCTCCTCTACTTTAATGATGTCAACATCACATTACACTCGCCTTTCTTTTACCGACGACATGAAATTTTTTCGACAAATACGGGATGAAACCGATGCTTTAGTACGTGGTGTGATTAAAACAGAATCGCTTCAAACCCGAGGAATCCATTTTCGGGTCCATTAATTTTTCTTGGATCGGCTTCAAATTTTACAGGTGTCAATTTCAGGCTAAAAGGAAACTTTTTCAGCCCGGCGCTCTTTGAGATCGAGTGATGTTGAAAAAATGGCCAGTCTAGTAGGCACCCTATCATGCTGTGCAAATCAACCGCATCGAACGAATTCAGCGTCACTTTGTTCGTTAAACTCTGCGGTTACTACCTTGGACTGATCCTATTCCTCTACCGCCCTATGAACATCGATGCAATCTTCTACGTTTGCCGACTCTTGCAAGTCGGAGGATAATGCTGCAACGGCTCTTCGTGTTTGGAAAACAATATAGATAGCTCGGAGTTGCTGAGCCAGCTCCGATTCAACGTACCACCTTCGGTCACCGATGTATCGTACTCTATTTTCTCAAAACAATCCGTTCAATGTATGCTGCCGTAATTTTAATGATGCAGCTGACAAATATGATTTTAACATTACTAAGACTACCTTTAAACATAGAATTAATAATAATTAAGAAGCGTTCTGTACGAGTAATAAATAAATAGTGTTAGGCGTTACTTCGTTGAATTTGTTGGTTTTGGTTTTTTATTTATTTATTTATTTCGTCAATCGATGTACACTACAGATTTCCTTAATTACTAATGTGTATATTTCGTGAATTTAGTATAAATGAAGCAATTTCGGCTTTTACAGAATCATCCTCTTACGCGTTAGAATTTCTTTTGTGTATAAAATATTGTTTTAGTTTCAGTTTAGACATTGTAAAATCAATTGAGTCGCAATAGTGATTATAAATAGACATCAATCGATTTATGGTGCTATATTTTGCATAGTTTGTGCGAAAAGGAGTTATTGAAAATATACTTCGATTTCGTAGCTGTCGTGAAGGTGCATAAAAGTTCAATTTGGGTAAAATTTCAGCTGAATTGATACGATGCGAAACGATATTATTAATGAATGAGAGCATTGCAAATTCGCGACGCTCCTTTAATGTTTGAATATTGATAAGCAAGCAGCGTGCTTCATAAGATGGCAGAGGGAATGCTGTCCATCCTAATTTACGAAGGGCAAATAATAAAAACTGTTTTTGTACCGATTCTATTCGTTCTTCATGTCTGCTTGAAAAAGGGCACCAAATAATACTGCTATATTCCAATATCGACCTAACATATGCAATATATAATATTTTTGTTGTATAAGGATCTTCAAAATGATAGCTAAAGCGTTTTATAAAACTGAGCATGTTATTAGCTTTGTGTATAATTGTGTTATAATGATCAATAAAATTTAACTTTGAATCTAATATAACACCTAAATCCCTAATTCTTTCACATTTTACTACAGTCTGATTTCCTAAGGTAATCTCAACATTCGGTGTTTGTCGTTTTCGACTAAAGGTTATTGAATTACACTTTTTCACGTTCAGTTATAAGAGGCTTTTTTGACACCACATGTGGAAAATTTGTATTTCGTTTTGAAATGTATTAATATCCTCGGCATTTCTTATCTCCAAATAAAGTTTCATATCGTCCGCATAAATTAGTATTTTCAGTTTTTTGAGAATGAAGGAGATATCGTTCACGTATAAAATAAACAAAAGAGGTCCTAAATGAGAGCCTTGTGGAACTCCTGAGGTGACTTTAATTGGATTAGATTGCTTTCCTTTAAATTTAATTATTTGCTGACGTTCGGAGAGATATGATTCTAACCATGTAAGTAGCCCAGGCTCAATGCCGATCTTTGTCAATTTATAAAGTAACATTGGGAAGTCAATGCGATCAAATGCTTTACTAAAGTCTGTATAAAGTGCCTCCGCGTAGTTTCCATTATCCATTGCAATCAGTGTATAATTAATAAATTCTAGTAAGTTTGTTGAGGTCGAACGACCTTTGAAGAAGCCATGCTGGAGGTTGGAAATTCTGTTTTTTATTTGAAGAAATATTTTTTCGTTAATGATTGATTCGAAAAGTTTCGGAATACAGGAGATTATGGCTATCCCACGATAATTACGTACGTCAGATTTTTTGCCTGATTTATATATAGGCACTAAAAAAGATTTTTTCCATATTTTAGGGAACTGTCCAGATTGCAAAGACATATTAAACAGCCAGAACAATGGGGCAGTTAACTCGGTTGCTAGGTTTTTCATAAATAATGGTGGGATTCCATCAGGGCCAGAACCTTTTGATACATCTAAATGTTTTAGAAAATTGAAAATGTCTTCCACTATGACATGATTGACACTAATATCCAAAGAAAAATCGGGAAGAAAAGCGAAGTAATCGCGATCACGGTCTTGTTCAGAAAAAGTCGTATATATTTCTTGGAAGAATGTTGCAAATAGGTTGCAGATTTCTTCCGAGCTATCACGTACGTTGTCATCCAAGTGCATTGTTGATGGGTAATTGTCTGATTTTAATTTAGTTTTGACTCAGTTGAAAAAATTCTTTGGACAAGATTTGATCTGCTGTTCCGTTTTTGAGTTATAATCCGCAAGTGCAGAATCTATGGCCATATTTAGTTTATCGCAAATGTCGAAATATTTTTTCCAAGTGCTCATTATTTTGGTTTTTCTTATATAGCTTATGGGCTTTTTGCTTCCCATTTTTCAAACTCTTAATTTGTCTATTATACCAAATGGGATGCTTCGAGTTGCCGTGTCGTCTTTTTTTCTTAATAGGCACCTCTTCATGAATTATCTTGAAAATAATTTTGTAAAATAATATAATATTTCCATATACTGGGCGCAGGAATTATTGATTGAACGGCTCTCTGGGGCTTAGCAGCAGGTTTTGATGGCTGTTTGTTGGTGTTGATTGAACGAGGTAAGTTTTCTTTGGCTAGTTCACCGGTTCCAAGGTAGTTTCCCGAGCTCTGGTTACAGAGCTGGCTTCTAGGGATCTGACCGGAGTATGTAAAGAAATAGATTTGATAGCCCGCAACTTCATATTACAAACGCTATTGAAAATACTTGTAAGGGAACCTCCATAAATGACGTAGCATTATATGGGGGAGGGGGGAGTTTTGCATTTTATGATGATTTGTGACGACAGGAGGGTAGGGGGTCATGTCATGCTAAAAAAAAATTGCGGGGACAATGGGGGGAGAGTTACCGTCAAGCTACATAATTACCAGGGGGTATTTAGAGATTTGTGACGAAATGTTACGATGGGGGAGGGGGTGTTAAAAATCACTCAAAACATGCAACGTCATTTATGGATGATCCCTAATGGAACCATTCATAAACCACGTACACCGAAATTTCCCCCAGTAGACATAAGTAGACTTTCTGAGACGCTGTCAACAGAGTGCTTACGAGTATATTCTCCGAACTGCAGAGGAAGTTGCGAAGCATGGCCAACAAAATAGCGTCATTGGCTAGAACGCCGCCATGGAACCACAAATCGGGTTTCGGGAGAAATTCCTCCGGCGGGGAACTCTCCGACGATGTAGACTGAGTCCACCGCTGGGGACAAATTGAGTAGTACGCGGCGTAGCTTCAGGTTCGGATCGTCGGGGCGCTAGTGAACCGGACGTCAGGCTTCGCCGGAATCGCTGGACCGACCTCGACCGGGTAGCTCGTGAGTAAGCTAGATCCACCGCCGGGGATTCGTTGAATAGCTAGCAGGGGGTCGTTGGGATGCCAGTGAACCGGAAGCTATGCTCCACTCGGAAGCGCTGAATGGACCTCAGCACTTACTGGCTGGCCCGTTGAATAGGCTAGGTCCACCGCCGTCTAGACTAGACCGTGTAGACGAAGCGGAGAGGTAAATGGCTCACAGAAACGTACATCGGTATCGTGAGCAATCTACCGCCGGGGAATTCACGGTAGGGTAGATTCGCCGCCGTGGACTAGCCGACAGAATCGTGACGAAAAGGGGAGCTAATTGGTTCACGAAATGAACGCCGGTACCGAGAGAAATTCCGCTGCCGGGAAACTATCTGTTGGAGTCGGATAATATCCGAGTTGATCTCGATAAAGCTGGGAAGGAAGTAAGCGGGTATCGGTGTCAGGGGAAATTCCTCCGCCGCGGAACTATCGGTGAGAGTAGAGGGTGTTCACCACTATCCAAGTAGATCGTGATAAGGCCGGCTGAAAGACTCACGGAAACATGAGCTAAATTACTCAAGAAATCAGCACCTAAACGGCTCACGGGGACGAGAGCTACACGGCGACGTAATAGATGGATACAAGAAGCAAGAGAAGAATCGAGAGTTAAATCAAAGCGTCATAGGTCGATTCATTTCATGAACAAAGTGAGGCTCCAAGATAGATCAGAAGAAAGAGATGCGAAGAATGCACAACGAAACACCCCCTCCCCCCACGAAGAAATGCATTGACGTAGATCCGAAGGGCGTAAAGAGTAAGGAGTGTTTTAGTGGTTAGGAACGAGTCGTGAGTCCCACACAGTGCCAATACACTACAGGCCTCGCTTTTGAAGCGTTTTGAACCTTACTATAAAAAAACATAGAGACTTTTTTCGATCTCGACGAACAGAGTCGAATGGTATATAACACTTGGCCCTCCGGGCCGGAATTAGGTTAATGATTTTCAGAGTGATTACATAACCTAAGCTTTCTATATGAGAAAGACAAAAGGTCCCAACTTTGTCAAAGATTTGAAGACACCATTTTGAGCCTTCCCTCACCGCAGCGCGGTGATTAGAGACTTATAATGTGCAAGTGATCGAAGTGGTGTGTTCCATTGTGAATGAAAACGTTCAATCAAGCTATTTGAAAGAAGCATGAAATTATTTAAAATACTGGCAGAATTCTAAATGTTGAACAAATTAAAACATTTACGAAAATGGCAGTCCTTAAACGAATTTTCATGTACTGATAACTTACGAATACGGAGAAAATTCAGTAAGCGTACAGTGCAGGTGAATCAAAAGAATGTTTTATAGCATACCCCAGTCACGACGCATACCGAACACAGTATACATATACATTCACCAATCCCAACGTGAGAATCATGTAAATAAGCCGTTTTAATGATAAGTACGAGTGATAAATTTCCAAATAGCCACGTTTCTTAATCTTAATTAATATTATTTGTCATTTCACACCATCGTCGTCGACCGAAAAGCCAGGCCATCACCGTTCGTCAGCCATCCATTTTCTCCACCGTGACGGACTTAAGTGGGACCGGAGGTGACCGAAATCACGCAAACAAATTGGCTTGTTTAAATAATTATTCAAATGATGACGATTCTTCGCATGCGGCCTGGAAAATGGTTCTTCAGTTCGGCTTTTTCAACTCGTCCTCTTCTTCACCTGCTCCGAGTATAGCTTATGCTGAACACCCTTTCTCTCTCGGTCGGTTATTTCCGCCAAGTATAAATTAGTGTTAAATCCTGGGTCTGCATGGTGTAAAATGTTTATCTTGTTTTCGGCTAATTTATGACGCTTATTTTGCATTCGATACATTCGTAAGGCTAAATAGATTCAATTAATTTATTTTTATTAATTTTTATTCTCTCTTTTCGGCTTCAATTTGTAGCACATGTTGGACATGAACTCGCGCTAATGTATGAAAATGGTGCGGTATTATGACGGAGTTATATTTCGTGTACCTTCAAGAAACAAAAAAAATCCACCATCTGAAAAAAGCTCATCAAGAAAGTAATAAAATAATAAACTATTTTCGCGCTTATTACTTTTCGCTTCGCTACCCTCACTCCTGCAGTATGATTTTCAGCAAATCAGTGCAAGAGCATATGAAACACAATTTATGGCGAAAAAAGCATAAGCGATTATCGCCCGCAGGAAACAGATCCATAAATCTACTGGGTGGAGGCGCCAGACTCATGATTTTACTCTCTTATTGTTACGATGAACACCAGTTCCTTCTTTCTACTGCTTTTCTTCTTTTCTGTCTTGAATGCAGAGGAATTTTATTTCAATAATATACATCATAAATAAAATATCAAAAGCGAAGTTTGGATCCAGAGGTGCAGAAACATACAACTTATCATGGACAAATGAAGATATCACAACTTTAGTATACACGGCAGGGAGAGACTTGAAGTTTTAACATTAAATGATGCTTTTCGAGCCCTAATATATACAAGAATTTAAAATTTAATATCATATTGTTACGGAAACAACGGTTGTAGTATAAAACTACTACCCAAAAAACTTTTTGAAGTCATACACAACATTCCAAAGAAATACATGGAAATCAATTCTGAGCAACTTTGTTGAAAATGTACTAACTCTATCGTCAACGATTTTTATTTTACAGCGATTTCCCTGATTTCGTTTAGGGAGACTCTTAAAAATTCATTTTTTTATATAATATGTTTGAAGTCAATTTCTCGGGAATGTCGACTTCGGACAACAATTTGCTCTTATAAAAGCGCATATTTTTTCATCAAAGACCAACTCATTAACTTTGATATAAACACAATTATTGAAGATATTATGCTTAAAATTCGACATTTTTCAACTCCAGTGGTAAAAAATGCGAATCAACATTACGACAATCTGATAGTACTTACAAACACTACACATAAAAGACATATGGTTTGTATCCTATTGAATATTCACGTGAAATGTTTGCTTGTAAACTACTTTTGTTCCAAGGGCCAAAAAAGATTTTTTTGTTGAAAATCCAGTTCTTTTCAACTATAAGTGCTAGACATTCCGTGTTTCCAAAAGAATTTCTCCATAATAAGTGCGCCTCATTCCGGTGTAAAGAAATTAGGCTGGTTTCCTAGATTATTGAAATAAAAATAATTTCTCCTGGGCAATAAAAATAGAAGTTTAATCATCAAACCCTGTGGTTGAATCAAATGTTGATTGTTTTCAGGTAGCTTCCAAATGGTTTACAATACCGCCTTGATTTAAAAAAAAAACTTCTTATTGTAAACTTTATGGGCCTTTTGAAAAACCTATAATTGTTGCAAAAATATTTCCAAAAGGAATTTTTTTTTATTGAACCAAATGTTTATGTGTACAGGTGCACAATACCATACATATAGATTGGAATTTTTTGTGTTTCGGATTCTCCTCATCAGTAACCAGCACCAGACTTTAGGCTAGTTAGACAATAAATCTAAACTAGCACCAAAGCTGGCACTAGTTAAACGCTTAATCCAAAAAAGTCATGCGTCTTGCATGACATATAAACAACGGACTGCTTCCGAGTGATGTCTCGGGAAGCCAAGCACAGCAGTTCTTGTTTGCTAATAAGAATGCGGAATCCGAACTTGTCTGCTGTGCTTGGCTTCCCGAGACATCACTCGGAACCAGTCAGTTGTTTATATGTCATGCAAGACGTATGACTTTTTGAATTAACCCATTCATGCCCATGTTGTTTGTGGACAACAACATTTTTAAACAGCTATAACTTTGGATTAAGGCAAAATTTGCTCACAAAACAAGTAAGGCTAACAAATGTGACTATTGCCTTTCATTTGAGTGTTGATAGTTTCAAGGACCAGCTCTAGAACTGAAGTTATTGCATTTAGTCGGAATGGATTCCAATGGAGCAGTGCTGCCAGGAACAATTTATGGGGGCATAAAAGGGTTAAGCGTTTAACTAGTGCCAGCTTTGCTGCTAGTTTAGATTTATTGTCTAACTAGCCCAAAGTCTGGTGCTGGTTATTGATGAGGAGAATCCGAAACGCAAAAAATTACAAACTATATACTATTATTGCTAATGGAGAAATGCGAATAACTTATGAAAAGGTCGTAATAAAACAGAATAGTTGTTGTGAAAACAAAATTTATAATATCTCGAGAACTACTACATTTCAGAAAAAATTGTTATGAGCATTTTGATTTGCAATAGCATTTCATGAGACTTACAGTCTACAATAGGTCACTTGAAAAGGTCAAAATTACTGCAAAATTATTCGAGCCCTTCTACTCAGCTCGCAGAAAATTTTGTGATGTCAAATGAACAACTCTCCGATCGCTGCGATCGATATTTTCTGATCAACTATGATATGACAGCAAAGGGCCCTGACAGAGTGCGAGTGGAACGTGAAGCAATGCTGAACGCGGGTAAACGCGCGTTGCCGCCACTTCTTTATGTACACGGAAAAATAAAACAGAATAAGTTCTTTTAACTTAAATTTAGGTACTTTTGAGTTTTGCATCGATTTCGCACTTATTAGTGTTGTTAAAAACAAAGCGAGATTCTCAGTCAGTGATGTAAGACTCAGTCGAGGTCTGCAGTGGAATAAGGTACTTTTAAGTTGTTTGGGGTATACTCTAAATTAGGTAAATTTATCTTAAATTTAAGTAAATTGAACTCAAGGTTGAGTATAAAAAACCCATCAATGAGTTGTGATTTTTGCCGTGGTTAAAGGGAAAATACCTTCAACACGGTTTACACAATTTTATCTTATTCCACGATACTTCGAGATTGAGTCAAAAAAGTTCAACTTTGGGTAGTTTTTCGTATTCGTGTAAACCGCGTGAATATGTCACACACAAATAAAAATTACCCAAAAAAGAATACTTTTGACTAAATCTCGGGGTATCGTGCAGGAAGATAAAATTGGGTAAACCGTGTTAAAGGTAGTTTCCATTTAACAACGGCAAAAATCACAACTCATTGATAAGTTTTTTATACTCAACTTTGAGTTCAATTTACTTAAATTTAAGTTAAATTTACCTAATTTGGAGTATTCCCCAAGCAACTCAAAAGTACCTTACTGCACGGAAGACCTCGACTGAGTCGAATCTCTCGTTTAGTTTTTAACAACACTAACAAGTGCGAAAGTGACGCACAACTCAAAAGTAAGATAAAATAACTTATTCTGTGGGTTGTTTTATTTTTGCGTGCAGAGAGCGCGCAAGAGAGTGCGATACTTTGAGCGATTTCCAACGCGGAACGCGGTAAAACTGTTCATGCAGTGTTTTCTCACGCGTCAGTTCAGTGATTGGTAAATAAAAAGAATTCGGAAATAATAATAAGCGAGGTTTTTTTCTAGCAACATATTGTGGGGTAAGACTCCAATACCAGAATACCACAACAGGGTTTTGGTAGAAAAAGAATGAAATATCATATCGAAATGGATGTGGCACGTAAGTACAATGTTTACATGTAATTCCAGGGAACATATCTGCCGAAGGTCGTGTTATCTTGTAATGTGTATTTTTTGGGGCTGAAATAGGTTTGTGCGTGCGTACATCATTTAGAAAACCAGTTGATAGCGTCATATTTTTATATTGGGTCTAATTATTCTACTAGTAGTTCCACTTGTACTTTTTATAACGAGCTAAATTCCAGTTCAAACCACTTTTTCTCTAGAAAAAATAATTCTACGAATCGGATTTCAAATAACATGTTGGGGTTTTAAGTTCACTTTTAACGGTGCCAAAAACTTGAATTCGGCCACAATCCACATGTAGAAATTAGGTATCTTGAAATACTCTTGGAGTAAATTAGGAAATAATTATTCCTGTATTCGCTATTTCTTCCTTTTCTTCAACTAGTGCCAAACCGAAGAAAAGATAAGTTTTTTTGATCCCATTTGCCCCGAAATAGACGGTCACTCCCATCCCAAGCGTACACTGGAACAAACCTATCGTTCTAGGTAGTACAAAACTGGGTAATTTATGAATAACTAACTTGTAAAAAACAATGTGTTTTATATTTTTATGTTCCCAATACGGGGTGAAATAATTAGTCATATATTTTAAAATCATTGGATACTTTGTCTCACAGAGAATGAAAGTAGAAATGAGTTTATCGTTCGCATTCAAATTAAGTTGTGCGATAGATAACAAATATCATCAGTTAATAAGTGATTAATGTAAAATAAGTTAATGTTATTAGAACGATAAGAAACCTAAATCAGTGGTTTAAATATTGTTGCCCATTACCAGAACGCAAATAAAGAACTTCCAGTGTTCCGCCATGTTTTTTCGCTTCCATCCAAGTGTATACAGTCCACTTCCGTATTAAATTACCTCGGAACAGATCCTCCACGTGTTCGGTAGCCTTGAGAAATCGGCGCCGAAAACCGTGTTATAGTCCGATAGTTAATGTTCCAACAATTGAATGCTGAAAGCTAAATACGGCAAAATAGTGTTTTTCAATGTATTACTCAAAAATGGCAAAAAAGCATTCAATTTTGCAACAGTGCATCTTTCTTTGGTGCAAAGGTCATTCTAAAATCTTCTGAGGATTTTCCGCACTGTATATTCTGTCAATCTGCTTGTTGAGCTAAACATGAGTTTTGCAGCTGAACCATTTTTGAAGTTCTTTAAGTTTTGGAATTTTTGGAAGAAGAAATTTTAAAGCTTTGGAACGCTATTTGTACAATAAAATTTCCACATTTACTGATTAAAGTATCAAAAAATTGATAAAAAGTAGTACCTGTTAAATATTTCCAAAATCCCATACAAATTCTAAAAAATGTATAATCTTATTTATACAAAATTCCGCAAGCAATCAATTTTCGAAAATATTACACTTAAAAAGCAGCATTGATTTTTTTTGATACAAACATGTATAAACCATCCAATATTCAAAAACACCTCTACCGTCATTGTTATCAACGATAGTATGTTTCATTTATTATTACTCAGATACATCTTGTAGAAGTGAAAAATGGGATCTATCAGTTAAATAATACATGATTCATCGAAGAAATCAAAGGGGGCGTGTCCAAAAGAGCTCGATTGTGCTAAGATATTGATTTTCATTTGTTTACAGCAAACAACTAAACTGCGAAACTAAACAGAAATAACCATCATCTCATCTGGTATCGCTTAAAAATATCTTGAGTATTTAATAAACTTTATTAATTCACTTCAAAACAAGTAAATTAACGAAAAGCACAGATCTACAAGTGGTTAATATTTTTTGGCGCAACACAGACACATATTAAATGTACCCTTCAGGGCATTAATAAAGCCCCGAATATAAATTGGTTGTTCACAACATAATTCCTCTCTGTTTCGCTGAACATTTATTTGCTTTTCAGTCGTAATTTCCTATAAAACAAATAACCCCAACACGTTCTTCGCTTTAGCCAAACCGGCAACAAATATTCACGTGCAGAAAAAAAGCCATCCATAAGACAACGCAAAAGGTGAAAGAAAATATCAAAAAGAATCTCTTAATCTTTCCTCCCCCTGCCGATATTTTACAAGTTTATCAATATCGATAAAAACCAGCAGAAGGGAGGACCTCAAACAGACCAACCAATAATTCATTCCATCGCCCCGCTGATATGCGGGGAGGACCCATTGGGAAAATCATCGAAGAATAAATAATTAAAGATGTTGGTCGTTATTGTTCCTCGCGCTCTTTCGGATCGGGCGATCGTTATCGTCCCCCGTCCCGCAATTCAGCTTTGCCGTGAAGCTCAAGAGTTTGCGAGGCATGAGAGATCTTTGCCTTGTGTGATGTAAGATCACCCAAAGAAATCAAACAATGCACACGGATGGAGATCGAAGACGGTCATATTTGTCTGCCGTTCCGTTCATCCGAAGCAAGCTCTGAGCGTAGAACGTGATCGCATGCATCATAGCGGCCGGCCGGCCAGTCGTTGGTTCTGAGGAAGGATGCCGCCACCGCCAGTTCAGCCGAAAGATTGAACATGGATGTAAATGCACGCGTGCACTTGCGTGTGCCTTTAAATACATGTTATCGTGCTAAATTGTTGGCTGTCTGTAGGGGAAGAAAATTCGGAAAACAAAGGGGAAAAAATACGTGTGATATTTGTGATACTATCAGGTATGGTTCCGCGAAAGGAGTATTGTCGCAAAGGACCTGATAACTGTACATTAGAGTGGCTCGTCAGATTCCAATTTTCAGCACATCACTTTTTGAGTTCCTTCTGCAGTCCCAAATCACTGTGTACCGTTTGGAGGCGATTGTTTGCTTTCCGAATTTGCACATTGCGTTTGTAATGAAATCAATATGGGAAACACTACTTTTTTGCATTTTTCAAGACATGCTCATCGAAGAGTTAGTGTACACTAAGGTTTTTTTTACACGGGGGATACGTACCGTGTAAAAAAAACCGTGCAAAAAAAACCGCGTTAATTCCGAAAATCGTGCAAAAAAAACCGCGTTACATTCAATGCAAAAGACTTAGACGATTTTAGGAAAAGGGATGATTTCGGAGTTTTATCAAAAATGTTCTAAGTCCTTTTGAAGGCAAAAGACTTAGACGATTTTTGAACAGGTTTTTTTGCACGGATTATGCAAGTAGCACGATTTTTGGTTTTTCCAATTCCTTAGGTTTTTGGAAAAGTGGAAACGTCGGATCTTGAGGTTTCTTTTTGTCCCGCACTTTAACAATATGGTTGTTTTCGGAACAGTGTTAACGAGTAGGCACCAAATATCGATGCCTGAGGCCATTTGGAATTCCAAGATGACGACTTCCGGTCTAACAGAATTTTCAATAACCCAATCAGTATGCATATTTTCCGAGCGGGCCTAATGAGCGCATGATAGAGATCAATGTCTGAGGCCATTTTGAAATACAACATTGAGACTATCGGCTTAGCGATATTCCGTATAACTCACAACATGGAGTGTTTTGGAACTGGATTGACAAATATGCAGTTGCCAGAGGTCTGACGTCATTGTAACACCCAAGATGGTTCTGATTATTTAGTATAAATATCCAGCGTAAAACAAAAAGATACATTTATTTTTGTATATTTTGCATTTATAAGATAAGAAAAATGTGCTCATGAATGGATTTACTCGAATTTGAGTTGGTTCGTCTGCTAGAGCTCATCGAGCGAATCTTCATGCGAGACTCAAAGTCGAATCAAAAAGCTGACATAATCAGGGGGAAATAATAAAATCAGGTCTTCGCTGTATTATTAAGGGGGGCGTCTGGTGTAAAGTGCTCAAACCGAAAGTTATTTTGTTTTACGATTTTGAAGGCAAGGAAACAATGCATCTTTTATGTAATGTTAAGCTTTAAATTTGTACGTTTATTCTGTACGAAAAAAATATTTGCGCGGCCTTATTCTGCGCGGCGTGTGACGTGAGACGACGAAACTCACCTCACTTTACGTGACTTTTCTCACCCGATTCTGAGAGTCGACTCGGGTGAGGTGAGATTCCTCATTGCGGTTAAATGGGAGTCTCACGTCACCCGAAGTGACTCTTCAGAATTGGGTGAAGTCACATAGAGTGAGGTGAGATTAGTCGTCTCACGTCACACGCCGCGCAGAATAGGGTCGGCAGCCACGCAGAGCCACACATACGAGCGTTCCAAGAGTAGACGTCCAACCATTTCCACGTCGAGGAGCGCCGCGGCTAACACTATGACTCTTGATAAAATTGTTTGACACAGGAAATTAAGTAAAATTTGTAAAGCTTAGACTTGTAGTTACTCGATGAACCCAAAAAAAAGTTCGAGTTTAGGAAAATGGCTTCATGTAAACCGAAAAATCTCATATTTTTCTGTAAAATTCGTGCACTTTTCTTCAAAATAATAGAGAGAACAATTTTTTCATTCTGTTTTCTGTGGTTCACCGACAGGCTACACATATTGTGCATTTTCATAAAAAAAATCAAGTCAATTCTTTGATTAGTTTTTGAGTTATCGTGTTCACCAATTTGAAAAACGCGGTTTCGAAAAAAACGCTATTAAAGGATACTCCATATCAAATTGCATCACGGAAAAAATGACGTGGAAAACAATCCATTTGGTATTTTCTCTTAAAAATTTGGGTGGAAGTAGTTTAAAGTGTATTGTTCACACTGTATTTTTATCGCTGTCAGTCTTAAGAAAATTGTTGCCGATAGATTGAAATCTGCGTGTATCACAGCAAATACGCGCGAGGAATGCATGGCTGTTTAAAACAAAAGAAGTTCAGCGTGGTCACCGAGATTGCGGGAGACTATTCTAGAGGCTCAATACTAACAATTAAGCGGATAAAAAAGAAGTCGATTTTTTTGCCCACTACACCAGACGCCCCCTTAAGATGAATGAGATGTACACTAAAGCAGAGATGATGCTTATAGAGATGCGCGAAGACTGAAGCCAAAAGTTCCAATCGAACCCAAAACAACGGTTCCAAACTAGCAATGTAAACAAATATGGCGGATTTAGGAAGTAATGCGTGGGGAGTATCGAGATTGAAATGAAAAGAAATGCACGTCTGCATCCTGCATCCTCGATACATTTTTTCTAGTGCAACGAAAAACATGTAGACAGGCTCAGTAACGTAAATCAATGCGTTTCCAAGTTACATGATTGAGTATTGTGGGAAATATTTCAAAAAAGGAATTCGCCAAGCATTCATTAAAACTACAAGTCACTCGCTGTTTACACAATACTCCTGGTTGCCAAAACTAGCAGACAAATAATTTGTAAAACCGTGCAGCCAAATTTACTGTTTTTCTGCCGCGTGTCTTTATATTTAAAACATCGTCTTGGCACTAAAATAGAAGTCACCATCTTAGATGAAAACATGACTTCCGGAATTGACATCCGGTATCTATTCATTAACGCTATTACAAAAATTCTCACATTGTTGTGGTAATTGAAAATTTTACTAAACCGAAGTAGCCATCTTGATTTTCGAAATGGTCTCAGACATTGAAATTTGGCACCTACTCGTCAATCCCGTTCCAAAAATACTCATATTGATTGGGCTTTGGAGAATTCCACAGAACCGGAAGTCGCCATCTTGAATTTCAATATGGCACCAGACATCGATATCTAGCGTCTATTCGTCAATTCCATTCCAAAAATACCCATATTGATTCGATTTTAGAGAATTCCAATAAACCTGAATTCGCCATCTTGGTTTTCCAAATGGCCTCTGACACTGATCTCTATCATGCGCTCTATTAGGCCCGCTCTGGAAATATGCATGCTGATTGGGTTATAGAGAATTCCACTGAACCGGAAGTCGCCTTCTTGGTTTTTAAAATGGCCTTAAACATCGATATCTGACGTCCACTCATCAATCCCGTTCCAAAAATACCCATATTGATGGGGTTTCAGAGAATTCCACCGAATCAGAAGTCGCCATCTTGGTTTTCAATATGGCCATCGATATCTGACGTCCACTCATCAATCCCGTTCCAAAAATACCCATATTGATGAGGTTTCAGAGATTTCCACTGGACCGGAAATCGCCATCTTGGTTTTCAAAATGGCCTTAAACATCGATATCTGACGTTCACTCATCAATTTCGTTCCAAAAATACCCATATTGATGGGGTTTCAGAGAATTCCACTGAACCGGAAGTCGCCATCTTGGTTTTCAAAATGGCCTTAAACATCGATATCTGACGGCCACTCATCAATCCCGTTCGAAAAATACCCATATTAATGGGGTTTCAGAGACTTCCACTGGAACGGAAGTCGCCATATTGGTTTCCAAAATGGCCTTAAACATCGATATCTGGCGTCCACTCATCAATCCCGTTCCAAAAATAGCCATATTGATGGGGTTTCAGAGAATTCCACTGAACCGGAAGTCGCCATCTTGGTTTTCTAAATGGCCTCAGACATGAACATTTGGCATCTACTCGTTAATGCTGTTCCAAAAGCAATCACTTCCACTTCCACTTCCACTTTCATTCAAAATGGAAAAGCAGAAACCGTGTAAACTTCAAATTCCGTGCAAAAAAAACTTGGTCAAAAACCGTCTAAGTCTTTTGCCTTCATAAGGATTTTTGCTAAAACCGTGTTAATTGCAAAATCCGCGCAAAAAAAATTGATCAAAAATCGTCTAAGTTTTTTGCCTCCAAAAGGACTTAGAACATTTTTGCGAAACCCGTGCAAAAAAATTATTGAGAAATCGTCTAAGTCTTTTGCCTTTAAAAGGACTTAGAATATTTTTGCGAAAAACCGCGTTAATTGCGAAAACCGTGCAAAAAAAAACCGTGCTAATTGCGAAAACCGTGTAAAAAAAGCCATGTAAAAAAACCGTGCAAAAAAACCGTGCAAAAAAAACCTTAGTGCATTCGAAAGATTTATTCAGCATGTTTTTCTGAATCACATACAAACAAAAAATTGTATTTTACATTTGTTTTCGTGTACATATTTGGATGTAAATGGAAATAAATGGAAAATTATATCATTCCACAAAAAACGTTCGTTTTTCGGGAAATGTTGTTTTAATTTAACACGTTGATTGAAAATTACAATTCAAGGACGGTGTAGGCGTCTATGCGGCTGGGTCCTGTTTCGGGAAAAAAAACCATCCATGAAAATTTTCAATTTGTCAGCGCACATTTCAGCTTGCGTTGTTGGACCCTTGATCTTGGCCATCACGACACGATAAGCGTTGTCACAGGGGTTAGCGCCTACGTACCTGCACAGCTTCCTGTGCCAGGTGGACTTACTAAGCACTATCTCGCGTTTAAAAGCAGCCCTAGCCGCCCGGAATGTCACCTTACAATCTTCTCAGATCTTGCTCTCTGAACGCGTCTTCTGGCTTTTAGGCAGGCAGCACGTAGGATCATGAGCCTTTTGCTCCACCAATACGCTAGACGCCAATGCTTACTAGAAGTATATGCATGAAAATGCATAAAAATCACAGCAGAAGAAAAGAGACAGGAATAGAAAGTATGCTAACTATGCATATTTTGGAGGTAGCATTTTGCAACCAGCTGTTGTTCATCAATCACAATTTCCAGCTAATGCAATATAATTTACTCAGGCTAACGTTCGCAACGCGCCACCTTTCGACAAGCCGAGAGTCAATGGTGCAAAGTGCAAGAAGATTGTAATAAATCCAGAGAAATAATAACAATCTACCCATAATGATAGCGCCGAAGCAAACACGTCGACATCGATTGTTGGACAAGAATATTTATACGAAACGATAAATAATGGCATTCCAAGAACCGACCGCCGACAATCTTTTCCCCAATCGGCAGAGGCGTCCGTACGTGACAAGCTTGATCAAGCAAATAACCGAAATTAAGTCTTATTGCACTTCTTGCCATTCCAGCTTTTTGTTTAAATAGCAGTTGTAATCGTTGTTATTAAGTTCATCTAATGTAAATTAACGTCAAAGTTTACCTAACAGCAACAATCAATAGTTCAACAGCCACTAAACTACGTGAACTTTCCAACGCATTGAAAGCCCTTCAAGCGGCCTCTCGAGTGGCTCGTTGAGTCGACGTGCAAAAGTAGGTACCCGATGTTTAAGACCCGATGCGTTCCATTGAGTGTTCGAAGCGTCAAGTGGAACCCAGACGGTGCTTTGCAAAACCCATACCTACTAAGATAACGTAATTATTACATCCACTGATAGCACTCCATTACGAGCTATTAACACTCGTGTCTTTCAATAATCTTCAAATTGGTTTTTCATCTCCAACGCCGCTTTCGAAGATCATCGGCGTGATTGCTGATTACGGCGCGTTGAACAAGATGCTCCTGCTGGCTGCCAACGACGCTTGAACCAGTAGCATCTTCTCAAGTGATTTATGAGGGTACCTTCCGCGGTAGGCAAGCAACTTCGCATACGTCAACCGAACTCCACTATGAGGATTATGGTTAGACCACCGTGCTACCAACATGCAGGTTCTGGGTTCGGTTGTCATTTAAGATTAAGTTTATTTTAATCGGTAAAAGCAAAAATGGATCAATCGAAAAGTTCCTTCAAAAATGTTTCCAATGCACTGTTTTACTCGTTCGTTTGCATCGCCATAAACACTGATTATTGTTCATACACGGATTCGATTAAGACATTTTGCGTTGTTTTGAACAGTTTCCCGCTAAACCGGTGTGCGAATGTGTGTATAGTGCAATTAAACTAGTAGACAGTGGCGCGTTGTGCTGTTGTGGTTTATTGTTTGTCTAATAATTAGCATACCATTTATCAATGAACGTTAATGCATTCCGTGTGCGTGTGTGAATATT
Source organism: Topomyia yanbarensis (assembly GCF_030247195.1). Taxonomy (NCBI): domain Eukaryota; kingdom Metazoa; phylum Arthropoda; class Insecta; order Diptera; family Culicidae; genus Topomyia; species Topomyia yanbarensis. Next base: position 266,506,795 of record NC_080672.1, on the reverse strand, counting down.
ATTTCAACTCGCGAAACCACGACGATGACGCCATTATAAGTGCGTTTTTCTCAAGTTTCACATACAGAAAACGCCTTCGATTATGGTAAATAAACATACTCCGGCAGATGCGATATTGTCAATAATTTACGATTGCACGATAGAAATCGCGTTTGTTTGTTGACAGCAAAACGGTTGTAATGATTTTCATGGAGGAACATCAAGAAAACAGCTGCAACTATAAGGAAAACAATTTCGGCTTTCTAATATCTAAAATAAATAGTCACGTGGGCAGCATGCGAGCGTACCTAATTTTCAACGTACCTTCAATGATTCACAACTTATTACTGCTAAATTATTATTTCTCTAAGTTGGTGGGCTCTGGCGGCTTCCCTTAGTATTTTCTTTGGATCAGAAGGTAACAAGTCGAACTTATTTGAGCTGATCCAATATTGGATCTCTCTCAAATGGGCGCAAAACCCTCTCGTCTTATCGTATCGACAGACATAAAAAAATCGTAATAAACATGAATGTGTCCTTCAAACTAATTAAATTTCAAGCTCAAAAAAATCTGACTTACATTAAAATATCAATAAGAGGACGAGAAATTTTCCTACCATCCCATACCCATCTGTTAGTACTCATGTATCAACTTTACTCGAAATATAATAAGTTATCTCAGTAACGTTTTTTTTTTTTCGATGAAAGCTTAATTGATCGGCAAATCTCTAAAGCGAAAATAATCGTTTTTTTCGGCCCACGACCAAAACGCTGAGTTTTGTGATTTCTAAAAACTTGATATGACGATTCTCGGCTGTGACTGAATGTTCAAAGGTCCGCTCGTATTAGGAAAGGATTTTGCTAGTCATCTCAAAACAGGAAAGCGATATTGCTTGCTGTGAGCACTTTACGCGGAATTATAATCCTATATATACCAATGGTAACAGTAGAGATGGAAGGCGTCGTCAACGATGAGAGTTTGACATGTTAGGATCTGCTCCAGTGCGAAAAAGTGTCCCTACTGCGCAGAGAGCCCATTGCTGATTTCGGTTTTAGATCAGAGTCGCCCTAGGTTAGCTCTAATATTTACAAAATCCATACAAAAGTGACTGCTCAGAGCGAACCTAGAGCGACTCTGATCTAAAACCGAAATCAGCATATATGATATCTAGGCATGTCCCACGTAGAAACTACGGGGAGATCAACTAAAACGTGCACTTGCGGGACATTTTAAACGTTCTTTCGCAGAAATGCTAAAGAAAGCTACCTAACTATTCTGAACAATCCTCTATATCATTTGTGAAAAAGAATCTGTGATCAAAAATTGTGAAATAAATCTGTGGCAATACGTAATAATCTGTGAATAAGGTAACCCTGACTATCGCTCGTATACGCGTATACACCAAATTTTTTTCACCGAAAGCCAGCAAAATTTTGTTGAATTTTCATCAGCTGAAAGATTCAGCAACACAAGATGCCGAGAAATCAGCAATTTGAATTGAACCTGTTTGACAGATTCGTTTTGCTGGAAATTCAGTAATTGAAATTGTCAAATTGACAGCGCAATTGCCGGATTCTCAGTATTCTGGGCTGGATTGCTGTAAATCCGGTAATTGCGCTGTCAATTTGAAAATTTGACTTACTGAATTCTCAGCAAAGCGAATCTGTCAAACAGGTTCAATTCAAATTGCCGATTTTTCGGCATCTTGCGTTGCTGAATCTTCAGCTGATGAAAATTCAACAAAATTTTGATGAAAACGACAACCAAATTTTTGGTATGTACTCTACTAGCAATCCGATATGAATAAAAGAAAATACTTTCCTTAATCTACAACATTTGGCGCTATCATAACTATTGGTCCATACTACTTGTTATGATTTGGCACGTCTTCTAACCCGATAAGTGCAGTATTTTAAAAGTGAGACATCGGCTAGGCCTTCTGCTGCATATGGCATGGAACCAGAATATCATTGAGCTGTTTTCTGATCCAGCGCGCGTATTGAAAAAAATATTTTTAGTGGTTTATCACTTTGTAGGATGAAGGAATTTGGATATCCCCGTTACGCAAGAGCTCCATTTTCCAAATTAAATACAACTGGTTAATTTATAGGTAGGTAATTATCCATTAGCGACTGAAAATGTTTGTTACATAGGAAATTCCGGCATTAGTCATTTGCTTTGTTTAATTTATTTTCTCTAACCTAACCCTAAGCTGAAATTACTCTCTCTCTCTCTCTCTCTCTCTCTCTCTCTCTCTCTCGCTCTCCTAACTCGTAGAAATAGCTCCAGTCTTATTAATTTTTTTTCTGACTTCATATCTGCACAATAAAAAATAAAACCGGAACAGTAATTTCGCTTCTGAACGAGAGACACTAACCAAAGCTCAGGGACAAGAACCACACAACGCGCCATCATACGGATGCCCTCGTACGGCCAAGTCAGGGTACTTGCATATTGATATCCATTTCCTATACACGAAACCGATCGTGTGCGTGTCTGTTAACTCCTAGCTGGTTGATCCTTCGCGACCATAATGAATTAAATGGCACAGGCGCGCGGCGGTCAACGGAGAAACCTAGTGGGACCGGACCTTTTGATCACTTAAATACCCAGTACAAGCGGCGCTGGCTGCCGCGCCACCAGGCGCACGTTAGCTGAAATTACTAGGGCATTAAATTGTCTGTTCGGCTGCACGAAAGCTAGAATTAAGTTGTAATCTAATAAAGAAAGAGCGCAATTAAGGTTAAAGTCTACATGCTACCGGAGACTTCCTGCTCCTGCTTAACAACGAGTGTAAGTACATGCCTGCGCAGCCAAGGAATGCAAATCGAGAACATGTTTTCGGTGCCATAGGTGAAAATTAATGGCATGTAAGTATGATTAATTGAATAGAATGCGTGTTCTTAAAATGCATCGCTGAAAAGCGACTTCAAACATGATGTGCTAATTGAGTAGGACGGCAAACTGTTTCACGGTAGCACATACTTACTGCAGTTCTAGTGAACCATCAAATTATACCAGTGCAGTATAAGCAGGACAACTTCTTCCCGAGGCTATAATTTAGAATTAGCATCCACGTTCACATAAAAATTCAATAGGGTTAGCTAATGAAATTATAAATAAAAATGTCAAATGTTTGACCTTCCGATCATAGAGTTATACGGTTTATTAGGTAAATCATCTATAAACGTGCACGACTCGTGGTTGGAATATTTCTCCAACATACCATCAGAATCAAGTTCACCGCGATCAATGTAAATAGCTGACATATATAGTGCATTGGAGCCTAGGGGTGGCTATATGAATTATTGAATAAATTAAATCCAAAAATACAATTAAAAAATAAGGGAATTATTTTATTTAAAATCACAAAAATCATCTTTTATAAATAAAAAAAATTAAAAATATCATCTTTTAAAATAAAAGAAATTAATAAAATTAATATCATTAATATTAATGAACATTAATAACATTTATAAAATTAATTAAATTTAAAAAATTATAGCATGACTAAAAGAATATTTTGAATCAGTAATGAATAAAATGGAAAAAATAAGCAAAAACTGTAACTGGAGCTAAGAAAAGTAAATAATATCCATACAACGAATAAAATTAACGCTGAATAAATTAAGTAAACAAAATGAATAATTTTAACAAATGTTTAACGAATAAAATGCTCAAAATAAATAAAACTGAAAACAAAATTATGTATTGAAAAAAATAAAAAAATGAAGTAAATAAAGTGAATGAATAAAACGAATAAGATTAATTTGAAGGTCATCGTTTCAAAGAGTCCTGAAAGCCAAATTTAAACCTCAAAAATAAGCAACTTCAATGGTCAAGATTTTTTGCTTACAATTTTTATTTCCAAGATGTTCAATACAGAATTTACCTATTTAGTTGCAATAGAGTACTGCTAATAAGTAATTAATCAATTGTTTTAATGTATCTAAAAAAGTTTAATATATTTTCAATTAGATTACAGTGCCATTCCCTTTCTTCACTTCCTTAAAATTTTCAACTGTAAAATTGTAAAAGGTCACCCTGTGGAGTGCTCTAGTCGAAGCCTCTGCTTCATAATTGAACAGCTCACATACCAGTTAATTATTGTCAGCAACTTAATAATTAGTCAACCGTCCATCTCCTGTAAAACCTCAGATAGATGTAGTTCGCTGCGCGCGTTATTATGCTGATTCTTGTGCTATTCATTGTCTGTCGCTTTGCCATTCGTCGTAATGCTGCTTCCAACAATCAATCTCTTTCTCAGAAAACTTACGTGTGTCATTAACGCGGTACAGCTAACCAATCGCGTCGTTATCACAATCTTCCTGTAGACGTTTTTATTCATCGGAATACCGTGTTTTGTCTGTATCATTCCTAGTTCACCCTTGTATGGTGTTGAAGTATTCTCGCATTTGCTGCATTCGTCTCGTCGACTATTTACAAACCCTCGTCATGAAATTAGTAATTTCTTCGATTCGAAGCTCTCGTACCTAGTACGGTCTTGGCAGTGCTACCTATGATCTTGCGGACAATGCTTCTTTCTCGCTGCTTCGCGTGAGCAATGCACGTTGACGCTACTGTAGTTGAAGAAAAGGCTTTTAATATTCACTACATACATCCTCTTACTGTTCAACGCCAACCACTTGATCACGTGTTGTCGCATCTTCCCCAGCAGTATAAAGCTGGTTCCCAGCTAAAGTGTATCCGCCCGCAGCCCGTTCCACATCTTCTGTCTCGCGACCAAGTGACATGCAGTTCCATGCTCCATGTTTCCAATCGTAGTCCTGCTTTGTTCAGTGGGTCTTCTCCGATTAGTTCAATCTGTATTTACCGCTTAATTATTCATAACACGATGTTTTCCGGACGGCTTGTTGAGCATGCTCCTTGTCTTGTCGGAGTACTATCGTGTGGAGTTTCTGTGTTGTCCACCACTTCCACATAACTAAAGTCTGCGACAGCTATTCAGTTGGACAACAGTATGGCCACGTTTGAAAAGCCCATGTTTGCTCTCGTCCCCCGTTGCGCCGGTTCACTGGTGTCATCAATAGAAACACTGGGATAACCTTGTTACTAGTGGTTCACTTCAAAGTGAAAATATGTCCAGAGGTGATGTATTTACCCATTGGATTATGTATTGCGTTCAGTCGTGAAGTAGATGGGGTGCTTAATGAATGCACAGATCATCAAGTAATCCACCTAGTAGTAATTTCTAATGTAATTAATATTCAAATTCCACTCGTAGCATCTGTATTTTTGAAAACCAGAAATTCTAGTAAAAATTTGACTTCTTTTGCAAGATTTGTGTTGTACTGGTTATGGCGTATAAGTTACCGGTTGCATTATTTATAATAAGGATCGAGGCACAAATCCCACATACGGGGATCGTGCCATTTAAGCCAATATATTATGATTCCTGAATCTGAAGTGTTTGTCAATGCCCAAGCTAATACGATGTTTGCGATATAATTGTGTAGGTTTAGGAAGACAACACTATTTTTGTCAGCTGTTTCCCTATAAATAGTGTTTCCATTTTAGTGTAGCCGAAACACTCACGAAAACAAACCTAATATTGCATTCCACTTGAATGTGAAACTAATTGTAGTTCTGACAAAATTTGAGAATATTTGTGTTATTATAAGAAATCTACAACTAATCTATGTTCAAACCCTGCTTTCCCCTGAAGATGAAAAACGTCCTTCGAAACGTTGCACTATGAAGAGTCATTTGACCAAAAATCAAAAAACTACTTTAACTGTAATTTTATTCTATTTTATACTGAGCGTTTATATGTAGGGGAGACTGAGAAGACTTGATCCCCTTTTCTATTTTTCAATTCAACTTCTTGAAATGATACAAAATTAAGTATTCTTAGTAGTTTTATGCAGTTTCTAGGGGAAAGAAATTACATAGAAATATTACACTAGACAAGAACTATGAGCACATTCGTAACCCAACTTTGTACCGGGAAACAAGTGCTTTTTGTTCTCTCCGGTGTGGTTTAGTTTTTTCGGTAGTACGAAGGTGCTTGCTGTGGCAGAGGCTGCAGTAAAGCATTAGTAATAAACAGTCCCGCGAGTGATAATTATTACCTGCGATATCGGTGCAGTGAAGTTACTAAACAGTTTTCTTGCCTGAAAGACGGCTTTGTTTAGACGAGCTATATCAGCTCTATTGTGTGAAGGTCACGCGGGTGACGGATAAAACAAACGAAGGATCAATTCACCTACCAGCTCGTCAGGAACCAACTGGTGAAGTGTTTTGTTTTTTACTTTTCTTAATGATTTTTTTTTTCTTTTTATTGCTTTTGATTTTTTATTTTGATTTAAGTTAAACAGTGCGGTCGAGCGTGTTGCTCCCGCAACAAAATGGAACAAACAGAAGGATCACCCTCCGAAGACGAATATTATGGGGAAGAAGAACATATATCTGATACTGAGACAGATAATGTTATGGTCGATCCACTTCCCCCCAATGTCTCACAGCCCCCCCGAGTCAAGGTTTACCAGGATGGATCCGCTGGTCCTTGGGTGGTATACTTTCGGCCCAAAAATAAACCGTTAAACAGCATAACTGTTGCACGGGAGCTGACAAAACGTTACTCGGCCGTAACCGAGATTAAAAAGGTTCAGTCAGATAAACTGCGCGTAGTCGTTACTGACTTGAAACAGGCCAATGATATCGTTAGCAATAGCCTCTTTACGCTGGAGTATCGCGTCTACATCCCTTCTCGTGATGTGGAGATCGACGGTGTGGTAAGTGATGCGGGTCTAACTGTCGATGATCTGATGAATGATGGGGCTGGCCGCTTTAAGGACCCTAATCTTCAATCAGTTAAGATTTTGGAGTGCAAGCAATTGCACTCAAAGTCCATCGAAGATGGTAATTACTATCCATCAGACTCGTTTCGCGTAACCTTCGCCGGATCTGCACTTCCGAGCTACGTTGAAGTGGGAGGAGCTCGTCTACCTGTACGCCTGTTTGTACCGCGGGTCATGAATTGTTCCAATTGCAAGCAGCTAGGTCACACGGCCACCTACTGTAGCAACAAGCAACGGTGCGGTAAATGTGGGGAACGCCATGCGGATGATACTTGCAGTAGGCCCGCTGAGAAGTGTGTTTACTGTGGGGAGAATCCGCATGCACTTTTGACATGCCCAACGTACAAACTTCGCGCGGATAAACTGAAGCGATCCGCCAAAGATCGCTCCAGACGCTCTTACGCAGAAATGCTTAAAAGAGCTGTTCCACTTATCTCCGAAAACCCATTCGCTCTCTTGTCAACTGACGATAACGCCTCTAACGACCCTTGCGAGGGGCATTCTTTGGCTCCGCTTGGAAACTCTAGGAAAAGACCTAATCAAAACTCACCTGAACTTCCTCGTAAGGGTCCTAGGTTGTCCCAAACAAGGGTACAAAATAAAAATAATTCATCAACTGGAAGTGCTGGTACAAATCCGAAGATAATACCTCCTGGTTTTGGGAAATTGAGATACAACCAGGAGTTCCCAGCACTCCCCGGGGCACCAAAAATCCCAAGTGCTCCAATTTTACAGTCAGAAACTCACCCTAAAACGGGATTCCTTAAGTTTTCTGACATTGTGGACTGGATATTCACAGCTTTCAACATTACCGATCCTATGAAAAGCTTGCTGGTTGCTATTCTACCAACAGTAAGAACAATTTTAAAACAGTTGACTGAACAATGGCCCCTCCTTACAGCGATCGTATCCTTCGATGGCTAACTTATTAGACGGAATCAGGGATCTGATCACTGTTTTACAGTGGAACTGCAGAAGTATTATCCCCAAAATCGATTCATTAAAACACTTGCTAAATTACAATCATTGTGATGCATTTTCCCTATGTGAAACATGGCTAACTTCTAATATAAACCTCAACTTCCACGATTTTAACATTATCCGCTTGGATCGAGAAGACTCATATGGGGGGGGGGGGGGTACTTTTGGGGATCAAAAAGTGCTACTCCTTCAATCGAATCAACCTCCCTTCGACGCCTGGCATTGAAGTTGTCGCTTGTCAAACAACAATCAAAGGCAAAGATCTTTGCATTGCCTCTATTTACATTCCTCCTAGGGCCATGATGGGATATCGAAGATTCTCCAACGTGATTGAACACCTTCCCTCGCCCCTCCTGCTTCTTGGAGACTTTAACTCTCACGGTACGGGGTGGGGCTGTCTATACGACGATAATCGATCTTCGACAATTCAAGACCTTTGTGACAACTTCAATATGACAATTCTGAACACAGGGGAAATGACACGGATCCCTAGACCACCTGCGCAAGCAAGTGCACTGGACATATCTTTATGCTCGACATCACTACGGTTAGATTGCAAGTGGAAGGTAATATCTGATCCCCACGGTAGTGACCACTTACCAATTGTAATTGCAATCACCACTGGTTCAAGACCATCGGCACCAATCAATGTTCCCTATGACCTCACACGAAACATTGATTGGAAGAGCTACACTGCTGCGATATCCAAAACTATCGATTCAACACAGGTACTTCCCCCGGAGGAAGAATATAAGTTTTTGTCCAACTCGATTCTCGATAGCGCGATTCAAACTCAGACGAAACGAGTACCCGACGTGAACACCCAAAAACGTTCTCCCAACCCGTGGTGGGACAAAGAGTGCTCAAACGTGTACGCGGAGAAAGCTGCCGCGTATAAAACCTTCCGGAACGACGGGTCAGTTGCTAGTTATCGAGTGTACGCGATATTAGAAAAGCGAATGAAAAATTTAATGAAAGCTAAGAAACGCAGTTACTGGCGCCGGTTTGTCGACGGGTTAACAAGAGAAACATCGATGAGCACTCTTTGGGGCACGGCCTGACGTATGCGAAACCGAAACAGTACTAACGAGAGCGTGGAATATTCAAACCGTTGGATATTCGATTTCGCCAAGAAAGTTTGTCCGGATTCCGCCCCGGCACAGAAAATCTACCGCGCCGCGTCGCCTTACAATACCGCGAACGAAACACCGTTTACGATGGTGGAGTTCTCACTTGCTCTCTTATCATGTAACAATAAAGCCCCGGGGCCAGATAGAATCAAATTCAACTTGTTGAAGAATCTGCCAGACTCTGCCAAAAGACGCTTGTTGAATTTATTTAATAGGTTTCTTGAGGGTAACATTGTCCCACATGACTGGAGACAGGTGAGGGTCATCGCCATCCAAAAACCAGGAAAACCAGCCTCCGACCAAAATTCGTATCGTCCGATTGCAATGCTGTCCTGTATCCGGAAGTTATTTGAAAAAATGATCTTGTTTCGCCTCGATAATTGGGTCGAAACAAATGGCTTACTGTCAGATACACAATTTGGCTTCCGCAAAGGCAAAGGGACGAACGATTGCCTTGCGTTGCTCTCAACAGAAATTCAAATGGCATATGCTAACAAAGAGCAGATGGCATCAGTATTCTTGGATATTAAGGGGGCTTTCGATTCAGTTTCGATCAACATTCTTTATGAGAAGTTGCACCAGCATGGTCTTTCGCCAATTTTAAATAACTTTTTGCTAAACCTGTTGTCTGAAAAACAAATGCATTTCTCGCATGGCGATTTATCGACATCACGATTTAGCTACATGGGCCTTCCCCAGGGCTCATGTCTAAGCCCTCTCCTCTACAATTTTTACGTGAATGACATTGACGAATGTCTTGTCAATTCCTGCACGCTAAGGCAGCTTGCAGATGACGGTGTGGTCTCTATTACAGGTCCTAAAGCCGTCGACTTGCAAGGACCACTGCAAGATACCTTGGACAATTTGTCTGCTTGGGCTCTCCAACTGGGTATCGAGTTCTCCACGGAGAAAACTGAGCTAGTCGTATTTTCTAGAAAGCGTGAACTAGCGCAACTACAGCTTCAATTAATGGATCAAACTATTGCTCAGGCTTCAACATTCAAATATCTCGGGGTATGGTTCGACTCTAAAGGTACCTGGGGATGTCACATTAGGTATCTGAAACAGAAGTGCCAACAAAGGATCAACTTTTTCCGTACAATAACTGGAACATGGTGGGGTGCCCATCCAGGAGACCTAATCAGGCTGTACCAAACAACGATATTATCAGTGTTGGAGTACGGATGTTTCTGCTTTCGCTCCGCTGCGAACATACATTTCATCAAACTGGAGCGAATCCAGTATCGTTGCTTGCGTATTGCCTTGGGTTGCATGCACTCGACCCATACGATGAGTCTCGAAGTGCTGGCGGGCGTTCTTCCTCTGAAAAATCGATTTTGGGACCTCCCATATCGATTACTCATTCGATGCGATATTCTGAACCCATTGGTGATTGCAAATTGCGAAAGGCTTGTCGAACTGAATTCTCAGACCCGATTCATGTCCTTGTACTTCGATTACATGGCACAGAACATCAATTCATCTACGTATAACGTCAACCGTGCTCATCTCTTAGATACTTCTGATCACACTGTATTTTTCGATACATCCATGAAGGAAGAGATTTGTGGAATTCCGGATCATATTCGCCCACAAGTGGTCCCAAATATTTTCTATAACAAATACCATCAAGTCGACTGCGCCAAAATGTTCTACACTGACGGATCAATTCACAACGGGTCCACAGGCTTCGGTATCTTCAACGAAAATCTTGCTGCCTCATTCAAACTCAATGATCCTGCTTCAATTTACGTCGCAGAATTAGCTGCCATTCAGTATACTCTCGGGATCATTGACACCCTGCCCTCAGACCATTACTTCATCGTTTCGGATAGTCTCAGCTCCATTGAGGTCATCCGTGCGGCGAAGCCTGGAAAGCACTCACCGTATTTCCTGGGGAAAATACGGGAATATCTGAGTGCTTTATCTGAAAAATCTTACCAGATTACCTTGGTTTGGGTCCCGTCACATTGTTCTATTGCGGGCAATGAGAAGGCGGACTCTTTAGCCAAGGTGGGCGCATTAGAAGGCGACACTTACGAAAGACCAATTTGCTTCAACGAATTTTTCAGTATCTCTCGTCAGAGGACGCTCGATAGTTGGCAAACCTCATGGAGCAATGGGCATCTGGGACGGTGGCTACATTCCATTATCCCGAAGGTATCAACGAATGCTTGGTTTAAGGGGTTGGATGTGAACCGGGACTTTATTCGTACGATGTCAAGGATCATGTCCAACCATTACTCGTTTGACGCGCATCTCCGTCGTATAGGGCTTGCTGAAAGTAATCATTGTGTTTGTGAGAACGGCTACCACGACATCGAGCATGTTGTTTGGCTGTGCGCAGAGTACTGTGTTGCCAGGTCCCAACTAATAGATTCCCTTCGGGCCCGAGGTAGATCACCCTATGTGCCAGTCCGGGACGTCCTGGCAAGCCGTGACCACCCCTATATTTTTCTTATCTATATCTTTTTGAAAACCATTGATGTCCAAGTTTAATACATTTTCCCCTCTCTCATTCACAGTAGAATCTCACCAACCTATCCCTGTATCTACAATATGGCATTGCTTCACGAGTCTTCGGTGCATACCCTTCTTGATATCCGTCTACCCAGAACATCATGACATACCTCACATGCAGATGATATAGAGAACATCATGACAGTATCAGAGTGCCAATAATTATCCGAAATATCGACCCTCCCCTCGCCCCTGCGATTACAGGCTGGAAACTACAACACTACAACAAAGTGTGCATATCCGCCACAATTTTTTTTTTTTTTTCAATTTGTTTATTTGATAAGGCACGTATGCGTTAGCTTAAAGGTGCCATTTTTTCATTGTTTTACATTTTGAATTTCTTAAAACTAGGGGGTTACACATTTCAATATTATTTTGTTTTTATATAATGAAACTAAAAAAAACTTTACAGCTAACTTATACATATAAAAGAGGGTATAATATAATATTCGTAAGGTTTGAGGAACGGGTCATTTTGTGTGTTCTTTGTATAGTAATTCACTTTATGATTTTTAGAAGGGAGATTGTAGGAGAAATTAATTATTAACTAAGCGGAACATTTTACAAGCTTATTAACTAGAAATAACTACAAAGAGTGGTTCAAGATTAAGGGGAATTAATTAGGGCTATTTTAAAGTAGTGGTACTGTTGGGCATTTTTTAACGAGATTAAATATTGATCAACTAAAACTAAGCACTTAAGTTTTGGGAATATATTCAAGGGTAGAAGGGGGTGAAGTCATACATCTGTGTATCAGAGACATGGGAGGGAGAGCGGACAAGGCTGAAGGGGGGGGGGGGGGGGTGAAATATAAACTTTCAGTTTCCGGCATCAGGAATTAACGGCCAGGATTACAGATTCGAACGGATTGATCAACTAACACTAGAAGATAGGGGGGCACATAAGTTTTGGGAAGATATTCAAGGGGAGAAGGGGTGAAGTCATACATCTGTGTATCAGAGACATGGGAGAGAGGGTGGACAAGGCTGAACGGGGGGGGGGGGGATATAAACTTTCAGTTTACGGCATCAGGAATCAACGGCCAGGATTACAGATTCGAACGGATGTATCAAGTATTGGGACGCCGGGCGGTTTTCCTAGAGCCGACAGGGGTTCCTCCAGACGATTTCGTAGTACGGCTCAGATACGGATCGGGAACACACCGTGCTGCGTGTGTGATGTTGTACTGTAGATCTCGTGTTGTTGGTTCATTCGACAGATGTTTTGTCTCGTCTTGGAGTCGTATCAAACCATTGTTGGGGTACGGTAGGCGGAAGAGGGCACTTCTGGGAATGATAAGAGAAAAGATAGGGGCATTTAAATTTGGATATTGATGGTTTTGAGGAACGTGTATATAAGGGACATGTAGAGAATATCGCGGCTTGCTAGTACATCTCGAACCGGGACATTGGGTGATCTTCCTCGGGCCCGAAGGGAATCGAATAGTTGAGATCTGGCAGAACAGTACTCGGCGCATGCCCAGACAACATGTTCGATTTCGTGATAACCGTTGCCACAAGCGCAGATACCGCTATCCACGAGCCCAATACGCCGGAGATGTGCGTCCAGCGTGTAGTGATTGGACATGAGCCGAGACATCACACGAATGAAATCCCGACCCACATCCATCCCCCTGAACCAAGGTTTCGTCGATACCTTAGGGATTATCGAATGTAGCCACCTTCCCAGTTCACCATTGCTCCATGAAGTTTGCCAACTATCGAGGGTTCTCTGATGAGTGATACTGAAAAATTCGCTGAAGCTAATTGGTCTTTCATATATGTCACCTTGTAAAGCGCCCGCCTTAGCTAAAGAGTCCGCTTCTTCATTACCTGGAATGGAGCAATGCGAGGGAACCCAAACTAAGGTAACCTTGTACGATCTTACAGACAAAGCACGCAGGCGCTCCCAGATTTTCCCCAGAAAATATGGAATGTGCTTTCTAGGTTTCATTGAACGGAGAGCCTCGATTGAGCTGAGGCTATCCGAGACAATAAAGTAATGATCGGTGGGCAAAGTATCAATGATCCCAAGGGTATACTGAATAGCAGCAAGTTCTGCGACGTAAACTGAAGCAGGATCATTGAGTTTGAATGAGGCGGTGAGGTTTTGATTGAATATACCGAAGCCAGTGGAGCCGTCGAGGCTTGACCCGTCGGTGTAAAACATCTTGTTGCAGTCGACTTCTCGAAATTTACTATGAAAGATGCTTGGGATCACTTGCGGACGTATGTGATCCGGGATTCCACGAATCTCGTCTTTCATGGATGTATCGAAGAATACAGTTGAATCAGAAGCATGAAAGAGATTGACACATATCCGCCACAATGATCAATCAGCAAACGACGATGTCAATTACACAATATGTATCCCACTTCCTACCTTTTTCCTTTACTTACATAAGAGGGGAGCAAGCCGCCCCTAAATACGGCTTTCCTTTCCCCCACTAACATGTGACATGTAATTTAAAAAAATGAATTATCGGCCTCGTTAAGCTAAAGCATTTGGGCCTAAATAAACGTATTTAAGATAAAAAAAAAAAAAAAAAAAAGAACTATGAGCATTTCTGGAGAACAACAAACAATTGAAAAATGCTTAGATTAGTGAAGACTCGATCGATAATTTGAGGACACTTGATTCCTCTTCCGCCTATTTGTGCTCTTGTTTTATTATCACCCTACCCATTTCAAAGCTTTGGTTAGAGCAGCGTCTGCCATCTTTGCTCAACGCATTGGCTCAAATGGTAATGCGATAATTGGGGCACCCGATTCGAGTTTTCGCTGTACTCTAACAGATGAATTTCGCCATTCTCAACGATGTTTTTCTATTTTTATACATTTCGAAAGGGTTTATGAGAGCTAAGAATCAAAAATACCCAGTGCACAGTGGTCCGAATCCAGAATTTAGGAGGACAAAAATATTTGTAACAAAGCTACTGGTTCTAAAGCTCCCAATAAAATAAAAATAAAATAATAGTTTTCATAACTAATATTCGTATCAAGAAGCTCTAAAAGTTTTGTGAAGACGCTAGTAAGGATAAATTTTTTTTAACAAGTTATAATGAAAAAACCTGTTTTAATCCACCTAGAGGTGCAATTGTGCCTTTCTCATTTCTCCAAACTATGATTTAATAGCTGGTTCGTACAATATAACTTTATGGAAATGTCTTTCATTCTTATTAAGAGCACCTTTTTGCATTCATCGCGGTATCGGTTTGAATCGGAGTTTTCTATGTGATCGACCTCCACAACCCGTAACTCCGGTGCTGGAAGTCGGATGGAGATGGAATTTAATATCAGTTTCTGGGGACGCAACACCTTTCATTTGAGACTAAGTTGAGCAAATCTAGCCATTTTCAAGAAACCAATATAACCGTTATTCTGATTTTGGATGCTTCCGGATCCGTCGATGGTGGCCAGTGTGGCCAAAGAGACTTTGAATGACTGTTGGGGACCTAGATCTACAAATTCAACAGTTGTGTTTACATTTTGGAAAAAAAAATCACCTTTTTACATTCATCGCAGAATTCGTTAGAATCGGGATTTGCTGCGTGATCGTACGTATCACCCTGTAATTCAGGAACCAGAACTCGGATCCACACAAAATTCAACAGCAGCTGATGGACCTTTCATTTAAAATTAAGTTTGTCAAAATCGGTTCAGAAAATTCCGAGAAACCGATTTGGAAAAATCAACAAATTTTGTTTTGTAACCATACTCTTCAACTCGTAATTCGGAACAAGATGTCGGTTGAAAATGAAATTCAATAGCAACCTATGGGAATATTATACCTTTCATTTGAATCTTAGTTTGTAAAAATCGGTTGAGCCATCTCCGAGTAACCGATGTGGACATTTTGTTAACAAATCCGCACATACACACATACATACACACATACATACATACACACATACATACATACACACATACATACACACAGATATTTTGCGATCTCGGCGAACTGAGTCGAATGTTATATGAGACTCGGCCCTCCGGGCATCGGTTAGAAAGTCGGTTTTTGGAGCAATTGCATAACCTCTCTATATAAGAAAGGCAAAAGAATAATATTTAATTAGCTTAATAAGCATGAGTTCAATGTTATCTTCATGTGATTATAATTTGCAAAGGTTGGTGGAATGCGTTTGAACGTGTAGGGAATGGGGGTTTAGTAGAGTGGGTGTGGAGGATGCGTCAGAAATCCTTCATCTTATTTCGGTATACGGGGTGGATGAAGGAAATCTGGGCGTGAGGGTGATCCAAGAAGAGGGGAGTGATGAAGGAGGGTGGTGTAAGGGCAAGGCGGGGAGGGGGGAAGGGGCGGCTACGCAATACTCAACTGCATATTTTGCCTTCCATTTGAGACTTGGTTTGAGAAAATCGGTTCAGTCATCACCGATGAACCGATGTGACTTTAATTGTGGAATATGCCCGGAATTCCGGACTTCCGGAATCGTCGATAGTGGACAATATATTCAAAGAATGTTTGATTGGCAATCAGTGATCTAGATCTGCGATTAGAAGTAATTTGGTGACCATTTCAATAGTTTTTAGCCTCTGAGGTATTACGATTGTACCGATTTATATGGGAAATTCCAGTGTATCCTTACTAACACCCCTGTAACTCCGGAAGCAAGAGTCAGAACCGAATGAAATTCAGCAGCAGTCAATGGCATTACTGTATCTTTCATTTGAAATTAAGTTCGAAAAAATCGGTAGAGAATTCGTTGTGGAATGGGTGTGATATTAGCTTAGGAACTTGGCGGGTTCCCCGAGGGCGTCATGAACCGTCATAGGTGGCCAATGTGGTCAAAGCTGCTTTGATTGATCATTATTGATCCAGACCCGCAAACTAGAGTAATGTTACATCAATTTTAATATGTTTTACATCATTTGAACATTATGGTGGTACCAGTTTATATGGGAATTTGCTGTGTGACCGCACTCTTCAACCCGTAACTCCGGAACCGGAAGACGGATCAACTAAAAATTCAATAGCAGCTTATGGGAGCGTTATACCTTTCAGATGAAACTAAGTTTGCGAAAATCGGTTCAGCCATCTCTGAGAAAATTGTGTGAGTTTAAATGACACACACACATACACACACACATACACACACACACATACATACACACACACAGACATTTGCCGATCTCGACGAACTGAATCGAATGGTGTATGATACTCGGCCCTCCAGGCCTCGGTTAAAAAGTCGATTTTTACAGTGATTGCATAGCCTTTCTTTATATGAGAAAGGCAAAAACGATTTTCTAGGGATATCCTATCACAAAACATTCTAATAGCTGTAAAATTAATACCATTAAAGTTACAAAAATGACGTCCTCAGCAAAGTTGTTTAACTCTTACGTCCCTAACCCCCATTTCATTAAAAATATTAAATTTCAAAATAATGGTACTCAGCCGCGTTCCATAACCTCGATCAGAAAATTTGTCTAGTTTAAGGAACCAAGACCACCTTCCCGAAAATGGACGTAGTTCCGGATATATTGTTGGGTGAACTGGCGTTACCCCCCTTTTTGAAAAACGAAAAACATTCATACCGGTTTTCGAACCCGTCATGCGATACAAAACTTTATTATTCTTTAAACAAATGCATTGGAAGCCATTCTGAGGGTTTTTGGTTGAAATGGCTACACCTCAGGGTACTCCGGGAACCTGGTTTCTCCGGAAAAGAGGACACTTTTCACCCGCTTATAAAACCAGTCTTGTGGCATGTCAAACTTTATGATTTTACAAAACAAGTGCGCTGGAGGGCATTTTGAAGGTTTTTTGGCTGATTTGGCCACATCCGAGGATATTGTAGGAAACTGGTTCCTCCGGCAAAAAGGATACTTTTCGACCGGTTATAAATACAGTCTTGTGGCAAATCAAACTTGCTAATGTCAAACTTCATGATTTTACAAATCAACAAATGGTGCCTGGGAATAGCTATCCCTTCGCAATGTGCACGTTTTGAGAGTTATATGCTTTTTTTATCTAAAGATTTATTTGAAACGGCTCAATGCGTTAGCACAACTAAGCCGTGGGTCTTTTAATTTTTTACAACAAGTAAAAATAAAAAAATAAAATGCTAAGAATGTCGGTCTTCCAGATCTTGTTGACGCAGTTTGCTGCTGCGTGTTGAGATCCTTTACCTTGGCGGTGAAGCCGCTTGGGGGTCATTCAGTCTGCCTTTTTCGCGTTATCGTTCCCGTCCATGTCATCATCGGTACTGCTTTCTTGCTGTTCACGATCAGAGGTTCTTATTTGTTTCTTGTTCTTACGGGTCGCTGTTGTAAATCCGTCTTCATCGGGATTTTCTTCTTTATTGGCGATGCTATTTGTTGGTTTGTGTCGGTGGCTGCTTGTTAGAGTTGGCTGTAGTAGATGAGTTTTGACTAGTTGCTTCAGCGCATGTTTTTCCGTAGTGGGCTGTATGATTACAGAATTGGCATGTAGGGGTCTGCCCGGGATATGTGATTAACGTTGTTTGCTTATAGGTTACGCCGTCCCTCGGTGATTTGCGTTCGATAGTCATGTAAGAAGGTATTGGTTTAGTAACTCGCATCCTCACAATACGAACGCCGTTGGGAATGCCGGTGAAAAAATTTCTCCAAGTGTCATTCGTAATAGATTCTACTTCTCCATATTGCAAAATGATTTGTTTGATGTAATCTTTCTTAGTGCGCGGGGCTAAATCATGGATACGCACGTCCACCATGTCGTTTTCCACATGCACCGGGATCTTGATCTTGGTGTTATTAAACTCGGCCTCGTGTTACATGTTGTTTTTTTCAATGAAGTTTTCTGCCTGTGCTAAACTTCTAAACGTGATTAAAACACAGTTTTTAACGTGATGTAGCTGAATGTATGTAATTTCAGTGAGATTAAGCTCCATTTTAACTTTAACTAATTGCTCCACTTCCTGAACTGTGGGTCTAACACGAGTTTTATTAAAGTTGATCGAAATCGTGTTATCACGTAGCACGGGCACTTTTGTTTCATTTGGCAACTCGTTTCGTTCCGCAGCCGGGGGCAACAATACAATTTTGTTTGTGCACTGATATGATATGGACTGCTTGTGCGATAGACACCGATCGGCTTGTAGAATTGACTGTTTCACTTGTGCGGGACGATTTTTAGCTTCTGCTCAGGGCGAGATGTGAAGACAAACTGAGTTCTATACCGGCCACGTCCTTACAGTTGTCGGGGAAGGAAAGGAATGTTAGGAATGGAACGTTCCTATCTTATAGAGACCGTGTATACCTCTGTATCTCCGCGTTTGCCACGGAAGGGAGTTTTGGTTAATAGAATAGAGTAAAGAGTTACAGACATCTGGAATCACCGTGGTAAATGATACAATATATGCAACTTTCAGAAGTGTTATCATATGTTTTATGCTCTGGGCAGCCAGCTGCCGAGAATTTATGATAGATCGTTTGTTGTAGTAATTTATAAGTGGTCAGTTTTTAACAAAAGGCACCTTTAGCCCTAAAACAGCCGATAGCCGGGAGTGTTACTTACGTTTAATTGAATCAAACGGCATGTGAACGATTTAATTATTCCTGGTTTCTTTATTCCGGCGAAATACATGCCAATAACAATATGCTGAAAAGCTAAGTGACCTTCACTGTGTCGAGACCTTTGTTGAAATTGATATGCTAATACCTATGTAATTTGAAGATACCGAAATACCTGAATCGACAAATTTTGTACTTCTAATATACAACCGATAACATGCGCGCGGGATTTTATGCTAATTTTTAGAACAAGATTTAATTCACAATGACAATGTTCCCAAAAAACGCAGCAGGTACAAGAAATAAAGAAGTGATCCCTGTTTTTGTCTTTCTTTACGTCAATAATCAAGCTATACCTAATATTTTGATGGTTATGAAAAAATGTGGATAACATGACAATCAATAATATAGTGCACATACTACTCCAAGGTATTTATATACTCAAGACATTAAGCACAATTAATATAATGTATTGATGAATGGCCTAAAAGTAAACCAGTGAATACGGTCGTAAAGCATTTGTTCTTCATGCTGATATATCGCCGCAAATTGGTAACTGATTTAGGATTCTTCATACATCATTCACCAGTCATCATTCCACTCAGAGAAGACCATACGTATTCCCCACGCATATTAAATGCCTAGTGGATTACTTCTCTAGTTGCTCAAATAAACACTAAACAAACAAATAAATTGGTTTTCTCAGTCCAATGAAATGTCAGCTCGATTGGCGTCGCCCGGTGGACCCGTGTTCCCTTACAATGTCATCAAAACAAAGAACATTTAAAATTACAAACAAGACATTCTTTTCTTATGGTTTCCGAGGCCATAAAAGAAGAGAAAAAATACAACAACAATTAGTTTCAAAACAATTTGTGTAAATGGGCCAT
The DNA here is from genome assembly GCF_030247195.1 of Topomyia yanbarensis. NCBI lineage: Eukaryota > Metazoa > Arthropoda > Insecta > Diptera > Culicidae > Topomyia > Topomyia yanbarensis. The sequence continues at coordinate 266,486,956 of NC_080672.1, read as the reverse complement.
TGTTTGATAATATAGAAAAATAAAACACCTTTATAAATATTATTTTTTAAATGCAATAACGCGATACCATTCAACGCATACTGGTTAAGTATTATTCAGTGCTGAGCGTACTTTGACCTTTCGCATATAATGATTAGGCAACCCAAGTAACAATTGAAGTTTTGTAGCACATTACAATCTAAATTTTATGCATGGCTTTAAAACAACCATAAAACTTGACAAATTTCGCGCAAAATCTTATTTAGAGTTGGCAGCACCCTCTCAGATTTTAATGAAACTTTCTGTACATGAGAACTTTGTCACAAAAATCCATTTTGCATACTTTGTTTTGAAAAAGGTCAAACTTTTTTTACCATTTTTTTCACATGGCTACACTCTAAATGTTGTAGGAGTGATTTTTACAAAATTAGTCAAATTTTTGAACAAAAATATTGAAAAAATTCTACATTTACTCCTACACTGAAAAAAATCGATTTTAAAAATTTAAAGTCGATTTACATAAAAACCCCATCTTTGATTTGGATGAAATTTTGTTCCAAGATAGGTTCCCTACCTACCGTCAAAAAGAAAAGTTGGGCACTTTCAAGGAAAAAAGTTATTTGGAAAAACTTTTCCTTGTCCAAACTGAATTTATTTTTTCAGTGTATTTTTATCAAAAACTAAACCAATGAAAGTCAAAATCATCTCAGAATCCAATTTCCCAACCGCTAGTTGCCTGATTCATGTAAAAAGTATCAGTAACGAATTTGGTACATATTCATAACAAACTTGAATGAAAGCAAAGATAAGCCATTTAACATCATCGATATATACGAGATTTAACTAAATACCACTTCGCCGTGTACGAAGAAGTATCATGTCTATGTACCAGCCCGGGAAGTAGAGATTGATGATGTAGTCTCCAACAGGGGCCTTAATTGCGAAGTATGGGGTTCGCTCCTTCAGGAACCCTTTGCTTCGGCCAGTGAAAATTGCGTTCAGGAAAAATCAAGAATCATAAGAAAACAACTTATTTTCCATCAGCCTCATTTCGAGCTTTGATCTTTTGGACGGGGCTAGTCAACCTGTCAACCATTTTTGCGCCGCGAAGCATGAAATGCCGTTGTTGCAAACAACTGAGCCTATAGCGACTTATTGTAGAAACAAGGCACGCTGTGGAAAAATCGAAGAGAATCATGAGAAGTTTTCCTACTATGGAGAGACTCCGCATGATCTCTCGTCATATCCCGCATATAAATTATGTGGGGACAAAATGAAACACTCTTCTAAGGAACGCTTCGATAATGCAAAAGGGCGCTACGCCACCGACAACGACTAATGTCTACGTTTCCTTGTACACTAAAGAGCGAGAGTCTGACCATCCCATTGTGGGAACATCTTCTAATGTGCCTATAAATTTCCGAAAGAGGAAAATCAGTTTTCTCTCCTAAGCTTCCTCGTAAAGGCCTGCGAGTGTCCCTTGAAGGGTACACAAAACCGAAGTAAGTGGAATTTCCACATGGGATATCAAAAATCCCAAGTGTCCTTATATTTCAGTCCCTAAATTTTCCCCCAGGTTTTACACAATGCATTTGCTTTACGATTAAAGGTCAGACGCGTACCCGACGCGAACAACCGTGAACATTCTCCTACTTCGTGGTGGGCAGAGATTGCTTAGAATTATACGCGAAAAGGACTTTTGATCGTCGGATCGCCCGAATTTTTTGCCAATATACGCGACGCTACAAATGCAAATGAAAAACTTGATGAAAGCTGAAAAACACGATTATTGGCTCCGGTCCGTCGACGGACTAACGGACAGATCATCAGAGAAACAATGTTTCGTCTGGTGGCTACGGCCCACGTTGTGTATTCGATTCATCCTGTAATTGGAAAACACGGAACGTTCGTCATATGATGACAGCTATACATAGCTTTTATGCTAATTATTATGACAATAGTGGTGAGTGCAATCATAACATAGACTGGGCTGCCATTTTCCCCACAAAACTGATGGCTATATATTTACCTATCAACGACCATGCCTACATCGTTACAGTTACAGGAGGCATGGAAAGCACTCTTTGTATTTCCTGGGGAAAACATGGGAGTTTTTGAGTACTTTTTGTGAAAAATCATTGCAGATTACCTTAGTTTGAATTCTTTCGCAGTGCTCCAATCCGAGTAATGAAAAGGCGGACAATTGGATTAGAATGATAATGACATATAGGCATTCGAAGGTAATATTTACGATAGATCGCGAAGCTTCAAAGAGTTTTTAAATATTTCTTCTCAGAGGACGCTCAAAAATTGGCCAATTTCGTGGAGCGCGGGAAGCTCAGGAATCCCAAAGATATCAACAAACCTTGGTTCAAGAGAATGAATGAGGCTCATGACTTCATTCGGGTGATTTCTGGGGTCATGAACAATGATTATACGTAGAAGGCATATTCAAGTCGTGAAGAGCGGTCTATACGCTTGTGGTGGTGGTTATCGCGATATTAAACATGTTGTCTGGTCGTGCGCCAAGTATTCTAGTACCAGATCTCCGTTAAACGTCCAGTCCAGTTCGAGATGCTATACCAAATTCGTTACTGATACTTTTTGCATGAATCAGGCAACTAGCAGTTGGATAATTGGATTTTGAGATGATTACGACGTTCATTGGTTCAGTGTTCGATAAAAATACACTGAAAAATATTCAGTTTGGACAAGGAAAAGTTTTTTTTTCAAATAACTTTTTTTCCTTAAAAGTGCCTAACTTTTTGTCATTAGGTAGAAACCATAATTACCTATCTTGGAACAAAATTTCATCCAAATCATTTTTTTTGTAAATCGACTTTAAATTTTTAAAATCGATTTTTTCCGTGTACAATTTTTTCAACATTTTTATTCAGAAATTTGACTAATTTTGTAAAAATAACTCCTACCACATTTTTGTAGGATTTGTCATCTGAGAGAGTGCTGCCATCATTTGTTCGAGTTGGCGCGAAATTCGTCCTGTATTGTTACTATGGAAAAGAAAAAAATGAACATCCCAACTGATCGTGTTCTAGACCCTGAGAAAAAGCAGAACGAAACTCAAACAATAATGATGAATATTACAGCCAAGTCTAGAAAAGCTTCTTAAACACTGTTTTCTCTTCCCCATGCACTTATTATTTTTCTATTCCAAAGTGGTAGTCCTTGGAAAAGAATAACATATAATTCTTGTTAAACATAGATCGCACTGGCGATCTATAATTTTTTTTTTGCTGGCACACGTTCAAATGCTACCTATAGTACCCTGAGTGCACCAGAGAGCAAAGTTTTAGCCGATGCCACACTCTGTATGTCGGTCCTACGGAATTGAGCAACTTGGGTCACAGCGGAGCTCATGAATATGCCTTCCAAGGGGGAGGATGGAGTTGAGACAGGGGAGGAAAAGTTTCATCTCGCTTTCGTCGAGGACTCTAGTAGGTGCGCTGATGGTGAATTGCTTTTTCTCCTGTACCTACATGGTTCGAGACAGTAGACTCCCCACATGTTGCCCTCGTATTGCGCAATTTACTCCCCATAAATTACGCTAGAATAATAAATAGGTAAATATGCCGTCGGCTTGCCATAGAATTTTACGAGATTATAAATTGTAATTTACTTTCCGTATCGATAGTCTTCTGACGGCCAAATCTTTTGAAAATGCACATTATGTATAGTGCCAGACATTCTAAAAAACTCAAAAAAACTGGTTACATATGCTACAAATTATAAGTAGCACTTCCAAAAAGTTCTACTGCACTGTGACAAACTGTAACCACCTCAATGATTGCAATGGCAAACGAACTAGCAGACTAAGTGACCACGTGGTATAATTTTTTGTACCCAATAAGGTATCTTCGTTCGTACCATCACCGTCGGGAAAACGGTCAACAGATGTTGAAACAGCAGGAAAGTGCCATTTATTTACTATGCAAATCCACATTAATCTTTTTAAATTGACTTTATCTAATCGATTTATATATTTATGTTCTCCAGCGTCTCACTCCGCATTTGAGCCGCACTAAATGCAAAAATTTGTTTCTAATGCGTTAGCTTACCACCAACTAAACTAATTTATGGAGCCAATTTGCACCAGTGCAACTACTACCTCGATGAACAGGCGTGGGAGAAGTATGGTCGACTTTACTAGCATTTGCATTAATTTAATTTGATTTAAAAACAAACTCAATAATTCACTTGTTTAGTATAAATCTTATAATACAAATAAAAAGGTTCGTCGGCTTATTCTGGCTGACATAGAAATAATGCAACTTGAGACCGCATCGCACGGGGTCACTCGCCTCTGTTAAAGTATGTTATTTTATTGACGCCTTTAACGCAATTGTACGCTCAACTTCTTGAAATACCCCGCTCTATATATAAAAATTGTTCAGAAGTATGTTGGTATGGGTTAAAGATTCCTTAATCTTGGATTTATAGAAATTTTTCAGAAGAATTACAGAAGTTTGCATTCATGACTAGTTTTTAGTGATTAAATGGTTTTTTGTGCCATGTTTGTAACAAAAGAAATCGGAAAAATCTTGAATGCCATTTTAATGTTTATACTTTGTACAAAAATATCATTTTTGGACGCAGATTTATTGAGTGAATGGTTTACTGGATAGAAGGGCGGTAAAAAGTTATTTTTTCATTGTTTCCTAACGCAAAAATATTTTATTTTCACGAAAAAAGAACACTATTGATTTTCTTTCTACAAAAACCAAAAATTACATTTTAACACAGGTTTTTATGTTTTTAATAGCACATTAAAGTCAAAATTTTGGCCTAAAAATAAGCAATTTTCAGAAACCGCAAATAAATATTCTGATTTAACGAATTTCTACAGTTTTCCATAATTTAGGTAGTGCAATGACAAGCCAAAATTTTCAAAGAGCTTGATTTTTTCCTTTTCAAAAAATTACGAAAAATGGCTATTTGCAGGCCCCATCTCTTCTTTTTCGTCATCATCACTATTAAGTGTTGTTTTGTAGATCTGTGAGCACAACCGGTTGTGCTATCGCCAGAGGAACAACCGGAAGGGCAATATCGGTACTTTTCGAAATGTCCACTTCATACGTATTACTGGTAATTCGTGACAACATTAGGGGAGACTGAGGAGACTTGATCCCCGGGGAGACTTGATCCCATCATTGTAACTCAAAGGCGGATCAGAATACATTAATCGAATATACTATAAAGTTGCGTAGTTTTATCTAAACATAAATTTCATCCACACAGAAAAAAGAAATTGGACTTTTGTGTAACCGAATTTTTATCGATTTAAAAAAAAGTCTCAGAAGAACTGAAGAAGATTCATTTTTCAATTTTTCAAACTTTTATAAAATTAATAAAATCACCCACTACATACTCTACTTTTGCATACAGAATTACAGGAGAATGTCAATTATATGAATACGTTATGATTGAGCTGATTCTTTTGTTCAACTATATTTTTACTAAAGTTTGCTGAAATAAATGCTATGGGTTCACTTGATCCCTTCAAATTCGTGGAGATTTGATCCCCTTCGCCATACTTCATACACACCACTGAAAATAACCAAATTCACACCAGAACAATTGAAGTCATTGTTGTCATAAAAAAATGTCAAAAATGAACGCTTCATCGTAAAGAAACATAACTGTAATTGTTTACTACAGTATACGTAGCAACCATTTATCCCACATTTGACGTTCCTCAACCATAATAAAGACAGCTTTCAAATAATTGCACGGAGATTTGGAGAATTCGCAAAAAAATCAGGTGAGAGATGAGTAATATGTAGTAACAAAAATAACAATGTACCTGTTTTTCCCTATTAAGAAGGGTACCACATTATTACTACAATAATTTTATTATTTCAGCTTCTTTGATTTGTTATTAAGGTCCATTTTTTTATTTCGATTATAGAGGTTTTAACGTTAAGGTCATTCGCCTCTTATTAAGAGCCAATATAATAACAAAATTGTCTTGAGAATGGTGAAAATCTTCTGTTTGAGCGCAGCAAAATCTCTAATCGAGTACCCCCATTTTCGCAATACCATTTGAGTCAATGCGTTGAGATGGCAGACGCTGCTCTAATCAAAGGCTTCAGATGGGTAGAATGATAGTAGAAACAGGGAAAAAATAGGCTTATTACCCTACATGCTCTTTTAAACACGTTTTCATAAAGGAATCAAGTGTCCCCAAATTTGGGATCGAGTCTCCACTAATCTAAGAATTTTCCATTTTTTTGTAGTTTTCCAGAAATGCTCATAGCTCATTTCCAGTATAATATTTCCATGTAATTTTTTTATGATTATTAGTCATCCCTAGAAACAATATAAAACTACAAAAAATACATAGTTTTGTATCATTCCACGGAGTTCGACTGAAAAATAAAAAAAGGGGATCAAGTCTCCTCAGTCTCCCCTACAACAATCTATAAATATAATAATAATTGCTAGAATAAATGTGTTTGTTTGACAGCCTTACATCTGCTGCGTTCCTTCAGTGTTACATTTGCTTATTTGTAGCGCGACAATGAAATTAATATCATCAATAACCACCCTAATGACTAGTAATAATAGTTGTTAATATTCTAAATCGTCACGGTTCAATAATGCGTGCCTAAATCATCAAGAAACATCTTTTTTAAACCTTAACCAAAAAATAAATATTTTTGAGCCACCTTAATCAACAGTTAATTTTATTTGCAAGGTTTTATAATGTCAAAAAACAAAATCTGCGCACCAAAATTACTTCTAAAAATCTTATTTGGCCCGCAACGGTTGAAAAATTTTGAGCCACGTAATTAACATGTCATGTCAATAATATATTGAGAATACCAAAATCACTTGAAATGATCTCACACCGAACCAATTGTGCTCCCAAATTTCTTCTATACCTAGCCAAACTGCTTTATGCAGTGTGTCCCCTTCTCAACTTCGTCGAATATACTCACAGGGTATCTTTGGAGGAATTGTTCGTATGAATACTTGTTCGGGTAGAACAAAGAACACTATTTTGATATTATTTATGCAAAAAGCTTCGAACTGTCAATACAGGTTCGATTAGCAAAATTTCAGAAATGTGTAGGTTTACTTACAAAGTAGTGTTCAATTTCAATAAACCATATGGTTTAATTAGACTTCAGTAGCCGATTATTTCAGTTTCTTCTATTAGGATGATTATTAGATTTAAATTCAATAATATTCTTATAAATTAAACCTACCGTTGAAAAGCTAAACAACATCTAGGAATTAGTTCTAAATTCAATGAAGTTATAATTTATATAATTGATTTTCCGGTACAGTTGCCTATGCAATAGGCACTACGGTCCTCTATCTTCTGCCGACCTTTCGTTTTCGTCTGACGTGCCAAAGAACAGGTCACTGTCCACGGGATTCGTCAAGCAGTGTTACCGTTTGTGATGTTCCTCTAGCAACAATTCTCCACAATCTGATGAAAATCAGATGGATTTTCATCTTTTAAAATATGAAAACTCCCATACATGAGTCAGTCTTTCCCGGACAGAGCCGTCAATAGAGACTAATCTGACTCAATCAAATACGATGATGCTATAAATACACCAAAAACTCGGCCGTAATACCTTTACGGTAATAAAAAAAATGCTCTAATAGTAAGACGTTTATTACTAAAATGGTCCCAACAAAAATTCTCCAAACGGCAATACCAAATCATTCAAATCTTCTCTGCGTCGCACTCATGTTTCATCAATTCTTATACAATAAATATTAACGCGTCGGATTGTCTTGAAGTGTGTAGCACTTCGCTTGTCATTGCATTGTGCATCAAGCGAAGCGAACTCAATGTGGATAAAGAATAGTTTCGATTTTCTCTACAAGACTCATTCCGTATTTGAAAATCGCTTCACACTCGGCTAGCTTCAATGCAGAGTAAAAAAATGGTGGTGGGGTATTTCGGTCGGAGATAAATTGAAATTTCTTTTCTATCACGGACATCAACAGCAAGATAGCAACTGCACAAAACACGAACAGTCCTTCCCGTTATGTACGGGAAGCAAGAACTGGATCCACGTATCCGAACCAAGGGTCCGCATCCAGACACTTGTTTGGATCTAAGCATCAATTCTGGGCGTGGTGAGGGGAAAAGTGGATGGGCTAGATCCTGGGACTGGTCCAGATCCGGGTACTGGTCTGGATCCGGGTACTGGTCCGGATCCGCACACTGGTCCGGATCGGGAACTGGTCCGAATTTAGGAACTGGTCCGGATCGGGAACTGCCTAAAATTTTTATTTCACTATCCAACTTACCCAGTAAAAAATACATAATTCCGGCTGGTGGAGCGCCGCGGCGAACAAGATAACTCTCTATAAAATTATCCGATACGGGTAATTCAAAAAGTTACATAAAGCTTAGACTTATAGTTTGTCGATGAACCACAAAAATAGAGAAAAATTTCTAGTTTCGCAAAATGGATTCTTGAAACCCGAAAAATCTCATATTTTACTGTAAAATTTGCTCACTTTTCTTCAAAATAACAGGGAGAATTTTTTTTAATTCAGTTTTCTGTGGTTCATCGACAGTGACATATTGAGCATTCTAAAAAAATCAAGTCAATTCGTTAATTAGTTTTTCAGTTATCGTGTTCGCCAATTCGAGAAAAACTCTATTAAATGGTGTCCCACATCAAATTGCATCACGGAAAAAACACCATTTGGTATATTCTCTTGAAAATTTGAGTAGAAGTAGTTTGGAGTGTATTGTTTAAACTGTATTTTTATCGCTATAAGCTTATCGAAAATAGTTGCCGATAGATTGAAATGCATGTGTTATAGAAAATTCGGGCGGAGAAATGCATGGCTATTTAAAAACAAAAGAAGTTCAGCGTGGCCACACAGAGATTACAGGAGACTATTCTAGAAATTCAATACTCAGTCTGCTTCCTCATCTCGTACAGATCAGAAGCCAAAAAGCGCACCGCTTGCGAACAGCATACAAACAAAAATACTACGCGAGCCGCGCCGCTCTAACGTGTACGTGTAACATATAGACACAGAAAGTTCCGTTGCACCTTACAGTGGGTGAAATGAGTGTACCGCAAAATAAATTTCGCCCATTAAGGGAGAACACAATCGCGATTAATTTTTCGCAGACTCGTCTTAGACCTTCAGTGCGCGAGGTGGGACAGTTGGTCAAGGTGAAAATGGAACTTGATCTTACAGAGATTTCCACGTCCAGCTTCACCACACGAGGCAAGTAGTTTCTATAACGTTCAACTCCTTAGCCGAGGCAGAAAGCTTCGTAGAAAAGAACAATATGCAACATGACGTTGAATATGAAAACGTCAAAACCAAGATCCCCGTTTACATGGACCTCGATCTAACTGAAATACGCCTCCATGATTTGGCTCCTCGTACAAGTACGGATAGTATTAAAAGATTCATGTCAAATTATGGAGAATTGGAATCCGTCACCAATGATACTTGGAGAAACTTTTTCCCTGGCATACTCAACGGTGTTAGGGTGGTGCGAATGCGGCTGTACCAGCCTATACCGCCTCACTTGACTTTCGATGGCAGATCATCCCAAGGTGTTAAATACATACAAAGAACCCTATGCACATACCCTGGGCAGACGCCCACGTGCCATTTCTGTAATCAGACGGCACACTACGGTAAGCCATGCGCCAAAACAACTAAAAAAACTCATCCACAACCACCACTACCAAACAAGCCTTCAACATCTTCTGATAAACACAGACAGCCGGCCCAAAAATGAATGCTGGACAAATAATATTCCACGGCATCTCAAAGCCATTAGTTAACGTACGCAGGGAAAAAATAAACAAGAACAAAGACGGTTATATCAAAGTAACTCGAAAACACAAAAAGCACCAAAAATATAACAGCGACAACCAGAGCCAATCTAGCGATGACGATATGGACACAAACACGAGCGAGGGGGATGGAAGACAGAATGATTAGCAAGCAGAAAGTACACCCGACCATCGCTCACCACCAAGAAAGAGAATAAACACAAGAAGCGGAAAGCGGTGCGCCCAGGATAGTCGGCAGAAATAAGATTTAATGGTTTATATATTTTTTATCTATTTTGAATGGATTTTTGAATTTGAAAGGTATTTTTGAAATGTACAATATTTTAAAAAAGGCGAATGACCCTCGAGGTTAAAGCCTTAATAAATAATATTAATAAAAAGCTTCAATACTAAAAATTAAGCGGATAAAAAAGAAGTCGATTTTTTATGACCACTTCACCGACGCACAGAGGAGTAACTAGAACAAATTCTAGGCCAAAAACCAAAATTTTTTTTCGATTTTTTTGTTTGGTTATATTTTTTTACATACCTATTGTATAACGTGGCAAAATTAGGAGTATATAAAAAATTGTTAAAGAATTTTTGCATGTAAGCCCAACGGTGATATTTTAAGGGATATTTTAATCGTTTTCGTTATATATTCAGCAAAATCGCTTTCCTGTGATGATGACTGTATTAAATAAGACAATATTATTACAAACGTAGTTCAACACAACCGTTTGTTTAACTTCAGCTTAAAACCAACTAAAAAAGTAGACTTGCTGTGTATTGCACCAACTTTGAAAAATACCTTTTTTAAACATTTTATTCCAAATTTGAATGATAAAAAAAGTTACATTATACTGCTAGATCCGGCAAAGTTGCTGAATCAGTATCACAAAACAAGATTTCAGCTATACAAAAAATATTCGAACTCTTCCGATCTTGACCGATCCACCAATCCCAAGCGATTTGAAAATATTGAAATTTTTACTAATTTGAGGTACACCGAAATGCTGTAGGGCCAAATATTATGTTTGTCAAAATGTATCTCTATGAAAATATGCACAGGCGTACCTTTTCTTCTCCCTTTCCCACTGATCAAATGTTTATGCAACTGGAAAAACAAATGCATTCACAAAGATCACCTAGAAATTACTAGTATTCGAAAGGATATTGGCCTCTGCACTGGTAGGTGGGTAGATGCCAAATTGTTTCAAAAACTAGTAATTGTCTATTTTTAGTTCATATTATGGCATAATAACAACAATTGCAGCAGCAAATATTTTTGGCCAGGATTCGACCCCAATTACTCCTCCGTGCGACGCCCACCTTAAAGTTTTCAGATCACTTTCGACGAATTATTCGTGGTAGAATGTCAATATTTGTAACAATTACATGCAATTACGGATTTTGGACATCGCTGATTACGAGTTTGAAGATATTTTGATGAAATTCAAAATGGCCGATCCAATATAGCGGACCCTACTAAAAATAAGTGGTATTTCTGCCAAAATCGAGAGAAAAAGGTTTAGTGATTCAAACACAAATTTGAATCAAAATCAAAAAAAAATAAAAAGAGCGATTCCAATATGGCGAACTAAAATGTGACTTAAACCAGTTTTACCAAAATTTATCGTTTTTCACAGTTTTCTGTGGTTGTTTAATAACTCACGATTAGTCTTCGATGCACCTACAGATCAAGCAGTGAAATGCATTCTCGAGATCTGTACACATGTACAGTGCAACGCGAAGCATTCTAGGAACGTGCATAATGCTATAAAAGGTTTCTACCTGAGCCGGGCGTGCCCCATGACGGCCAGGATGCCGCTTCGAACAATAATGCGCGGATCGAAAAACCCGTTCAACACGATGTAGTAGATACTTATACCTATCAAAACATACAAAGAAAAAAATCAATTTTTTGAAAAGTTTGAATGATAACCCCCCTTAAGCAATGATATCTGATAGGGTTATTTGAGTTTGCAATCGACCGGATGATTTGTAAAGTAATAGCAATATTTTCTAGAAGGGCACCATATTTCAGCTCAGGTATGAAGCATCATAGTGTGGATTTTCGGATAATATCATTCTACGCTTATTCTAGTGACTACATTTATTAAAAAGTGTTTACAAATCATAAAGTATAAAAGGAATCATGGCATTGTTAAGTTCACTGTAACTATTGATATCCTAATATTGTCAAGTACAGAACTGGAAGAATATCAATGACTAAAGTTCAACAGGTTGTAACCAGACCCGTAGCGTGCGGTTATCCGGATTGAGTGCCGAAATCTTGATGTTTTATTTAATAAATCAGCCACCATTATTCCACGTGGCACATAACTTGAGACCACAAATCTCACTTCACTATACGCGACTTTTCTTACGCGATTCTGACATTCTACTCATTCACCGGAAGTGACTCTTCAGATTCGGGTGAAAAAAAGTTGCGTGTAATGAGGCGAGTTTAAATAAGAATTAATAGATAATTCCTTATTCGCAGAATTTTAAGGCACGCAGAATTATTTTTCGAAAGTTGAGCAACGCAAAACTCGAAATCCATCAAGGATACTAGTGCACGCTACGACTCTGGTTATAACATCAAATAACAATCGTTTAATTATATGTATTTCAAAAATTCAAACTCAACTCATGTTTTCAAAAAAAACTGGAGGAAACTGTGAAAAACTAAATTTGGTGCAAAATAGTTTAGTTTATTGTTTTTTGCGTATCTATTTTTTGCGTATCCTTTTTGCCAATTTCCTTTGGATTAGTATAGAAAAAAGATAGTAGATAAAAAGAGTAAAATTTTAGGTGGGTTTCAAAACTCAACAGTTTCGTTTGTTGCGTGACTGTTTTCCTCTGAGTAAGATTAATCGTTCAACAGTATCTTCAAAAAAATCTCTAAGGTCCTGCACGAAGCATTTGACTAATCGAAAAAGCTATGTTTTGGAACCCATCTCGAGTGCGAAAAAATATCATAATTCAATTCAATTTCATCAATTCCTTTCATCAATTGCCAAAAATCCGGTAACCAAACATCCAATCGACAATTTCATTCACCGCGTGAGAAACAACTAAATGGTAGGACAGACACCAGTCTGAACATTACCAACTGTCATCTTTGGTGTTATCTGCTCCTGTTGATTGCGAATGACAACATTGCGGATGCAACCTTGGAATGGTTCGCGCGCTGTTAGTCCTCGAATCTGCAGTAATAGAACAAAACGTTAAATGATCACACTCAGAAACAAAATTACAACCAAAATACTAACCCTCTGAAGATGAGGATGTCCTCCAAGGAACAGCGGTCGCGTGGTATCTGTCGATCCCGAACGAGCATCTCCGATGGCCGGGTTTGAGCTAACATCGTTCACCTTGATGGTGATAACATAGAACGATTTAATCGCCGTTATCGTACGCCACTGGCCATCGCACAGATTTTCGCTGGAATCTGGTGCATACATCGCCGTGAATGGTTCATCGCCATTGTTCACCGTCAAACTGATGTTACCATTGATCAATTCTAACACGAAGAAGGCACGTTTTCCATGCACAGACATCAGCAGACCGGTTGGTGATCTCGGTTTGATATCCATGCTAACGGTCAGCTCGGTACCAACCTTGAATTTCTCACGAAGCTTGACAAAACCACCTCCCTTGCCGAAGAACATGCCACTCTCAATTTGGGATGAGCAAGGAACCGTTTGAGTAATGTTGGACGGTGCACCTAACGGTCTGTTAAATGCTTGAATGTCATTGATGCATCCTACGAACTGATCGCGTTCCAAGATGTTTTTGTCTATCTTGAGATTTAGAGCAACATCTTCGTAGTGCTCTCCTCCAGAAACACCGCCAACGAAGAATGGAGCTTGAACTTGCATAGTTCTAGTGTTTCCGGCTGATTCACCATGTACTTCATCTTCACTGTCAACGACTAGCTTTCCCTTGTTATGATAACGGGAAAACTGAACTGTGTGCCATTCGTTATCATTGTACTGTCGTTCGGAACTGATGTTGGCCGAACCAGATCCACAATTGAACGAATGGAAGACTTTGCCCTCTCGCAGGTACAGCGCAATAAAATCTGTATGGCGAGAATCGGCAGCATAGAATAGAACTCCTTCGGTGGATTCGGTTTTGAAACTGAGTGAGAACTCGTATTGTTTCTTAATCTTCTGTGGTATTTCATTGAATTCAATATGACTGAAGGGCCCAGTTCCGAAACGATAACCAGCATCAAAGTCAACGTCTTGATCTGGCACAATTGGTAACTTACAAGTTGGTTCCGGTTTCTCCGGTGGTGGCCGGGGACGTTTGGTGGTTGTCGTTGTTGTCGTTGTAGATTCAGTAGTTGGAATTGTTGTTTGAGCATCGGTAACCGGTTCGACTTCTTCCCTTTCCGGTACAGGCCAAGGTTTGGGTTGTTCCTCGTCTTCTCCATCAATCTCATTGTCTTTATCACCTTCGGGCTTGGCATCTTCGGTTCCGAAACGCGATCCAGTGAATACCACTGGTTCGCTACCACCATCAGGATAGTACAAGGGTACTTCATGAGGATGAACTGCAAATATATCCTTCGAACAGTGGTCAAGGATCGCTGATTTTTTATCCTTCAAATTGGCAAAGTTGACAATCTGTCCATTGACAGTTACATCGCGAATACATCCCCAGAAGTATGCCGGAGTGACAATCGATCCTTTCGGTGTAACAAAGTTCTTTGGCAATCCTCCGAAGTAAATCTCACCATCACCAATGTACAAAGGCGGTGGTATTTCGTCCGATACAAATGAATCATTATCATCCACAAGTAGAGAGAGTCGATCATGCTCGTGGGTAGCAGTAACTGCATGCCATTCACCATCATTGTAATGAGTGTTGCCTGTATTAAGTTCTGCCTTGGAACTTCGTAGAACCAACACTCCATCCTCTATTGTTAATCCGAATGTTCCACTTTGATCGTTATTTGTGGTATAGAACAAAATTCCGTGACTTTGAAGTGTCCTAAACTTGATGTTCACCTGAAGGCCATTCGATGACACAACTCCTGGCTGACTAACATATCCAAATTGGTGTGGTGGGAATGACAGCAAAGAAGAGAACTTCATTGGGCATCCAGGACGAACATCCAATGATTTTTGGTTGATGCTTAGATCAACCTTTGTTCCCAAGATATAGACGTCATCAATGCATCCATCAAAACCTTTGGTCGTCACTTCGGAATAATTAATCTTACCCGGATAGCCACCGAAGAACATCGATTCCGATATCTTTAATGGTTCAACATTACTAGGGGAGTCAACATTTGACGTTTCCTGGTAGACAGCATTTCCATCAACTGTCAATTTACCAGCAGCTCCCTCACGCTCTGCAGAAACAGTATGCCAATTATCATCGTTGAACATTCCAGTCGAGCCAATAGTAACAGCTTCGGCATGTTGACCCAATTTGAATTGGAACACAACGGCTCCCTGTTTCATTTCAACCGAAATAAAATGTCGATTTCTACCAGCATAGAACAGTAATCCATCCTGAGTATCCTGCGATGCCTTGAAACGGAACTGTATGTGCGAGCGATGTTTGAACGAGTACGACTTTGCGTCTACCATTACATATCCATTTCCGCCGAATCGGAATCCTGTGGTCGGTTTGTCCTCATCCAATAACTTGTCACGTTCGACACCTCCCTGAACATTTTGGGCATCTACAAAGTTCCACAAACCAACATGCTCCCCGCCAATTTGTATATCCTGTATTTGACCATCAAATTCACCAGATTTCACATCACTTGGTATGTTGTACTCAGGTGGATAACCTCCTACGAAGACTTTACTATTCTGATCAACATTGAACACATTATAAGCACCCGGAAGCACCTGCTCTTTCGGATGAATCATTTCAGTTCCATTCTCCAGCTCTTCTCTAATCGTCAGTTTAACATTGTTTCCGCTTCTATCGATTATAGCCTGATACCACTTGTCATCAGCCACGTATTTCGGATTAATAACCTTCTCTGGATCATTACCCAAATCAATCGACAACACCGGGTAGCCATTTTCAATCTCCAACGCCATGTAATCGTCGCGCGACGTTTTCTTCGCATCTGGTTTCACCTCGTTGCCGAGATAGAATAGGAAACCTTCTGGTTTATTAGTCTTGAAATAAGCAGATACCGTGGAATTCGAAGCCAGCTGTGAAAGCACCTCCGGTGGTTTGAGTTCCAGCGTTGTATTTGGATGGAACGTCATACCGAACTTGATGCTGTTAGCCAACGCTCTTGCACTGGCTATTTGCTTTTTCAGTGACTCCAAACGATCGCCAATATCACTCACGATTGAGTCTATCTTATTCTGCTTGTCTTCGACTTCATCAACCAGCATTTCAACCTTGGGTATCATGTTTTTATATTGCTCGATTTGACTAGCCGCCAACTGAATACTTTTATTGGTGCGGTCGATCTCCTTCGGCAACTGCTCTGCAAGATAAAGACTTTTTGGTAGCTCCGTAATAATAGGATCCAAAATCTTCAAAGCATTCTGTGAGTCTTCCTGTGCATCGACCGCTTGATCTCTGGCATTTTCCCAACTGTTTGTGTGAGATTCCTCCGGAATACCATCCAGCGATTGATTGATGGAATACAGCACATCATCGCTGTCCTGGTTGCTCTTTTTGATATAATCAACCGTTGAAACTGATTTGTTAATGTGAGGTTCAAGGTCTGTTTGTAATGCCTGCAAAGATCTAACCGCATCGCTTAAAAGTTCTCTAGAATCACCATCTGACTCTCCGGCACGTTGTTCCACTCCGGCAGTCATATCGGTTGCATTTTTCGCCAACAACTGTGTTATATTAGCGTTTTCTTTGGCTGCATGCACAGCTGCCGCAATTTTCGAGTAAGCAGTCGCAGCTTTCAATGCATTTTCCGAATTAGCTGTCACATTCGAATAGTCTGCAGTGAGGCGTTGCGCGTCTTCTTTCAGATTAGCTGCGTAATCAATCGCGTCCTGAATTGATGCGGCCAAGTCGTGATATTGTTTCTCGTGATCGGGTAAATCTTTGTCAACCTTGGCATTCAACTGTTTCAGTTCTGAGTTTGCGTTGTCGAGTTCAGCATGGGTAGTAAATATGTCCAAGCTAAGTTTAGATGAATCATCTATCAACTTCTTAGCGTTATCAATGTTTTCAAGAGCTTCTTTCGATTGAGCAGAGACTGTTTCAAATTTAGAATCAAGGGCACCCTTGTTTTTGTTGTTCAGTTTAGCAGTTGTTCTACTTTCGTCTTCGATCTTCAAACTCCAATTGTACAAGTCCTCCAACTTGACATCAAACTCCCCAATGTTGTACAGTAATTTGTTAAGCCTATCCTGTTGGTCATGTACAGGACGAGCAAATTCATCAACCTTAGCCAGCAACTCAGTAGCATTGTCTAGTTGCACGTTCAAGCTTCCAGGTGTGGCAGAATACTGCTTGATCAAATTTAGGTAGTTGACTGCTTCAGCGTACGCTTGATCGAGTTTATTGCTTTCCGATTTGCCCAGATTTTCTGCAAGTTTCTCTACTTCAACGATTGTGTTCTTAGTGTTGATATTGGCAAATCGGCAAGAGTCAATTATATCTGATGAACCCTTCAGTAGTTGTTCACTTCTAGCGGACAGATCGTTAGTATTCTGATCAGCATACTGGATACGACGGTCGATATTCTTAACATCCATTTCCAGTGACTCAACTTGTTGCCGAGATGGATTTAGATTCACGCCATGTGGGTCTAACTTGCGGACAGCTGGTTCAATTTCATCCACCAAGTCATCATAGTATTTTAGTTTCTGAGACGTATAGTAGTCATCGGCAACCGTTTCGATATCATGCAACACAGGATCAATCAATGTTTTCAGCTCATCCGTCACATCCAACAGTGCATGATGGCAACCATCACACTCCTGGCAACCAGTGTCTGGAATCAAGACCCATCGGTAAGGGCATGAGTCACATTTTTCTCCCACAACACCAGAAAGACATTCACACTGTCCTGTTTGAGCGTTACATCCTAGTCCTCTGGAGTAATCAGTATTACAGGAACACGGTACACATCCTTCTTCCGTATAATTCCAATATCCAGGTTCGCAACGATCACACTGTCGTCCAGTAACGCCTGGTTTACAGGCACATTTTCCAGAATGATCATCACACTGAGTACTGTTGGAAGCGATTCCGCAATCACATGGATTACAACCACGGCCAGATTCAAATCCATAATGATCATCCTCGCACCTATCGCACTTTTCTCCTACCACATTCGGGTAGCAGTTGCATGTTCCAATGAAGTTATCGCAATGTTCCGTACCAACAGTATCACAGATACAACTCTGACAATCTTTGAGTTGAACAGCATCTCCATAAAACCCGGGAGCGCATAGGTTACAAGCTCGGCCATATGTATTGTTCAAACAAAGCAGACATTCACCTGATACAGAGTCACAATTGCCTGGCTCATCGGGATTAATGTTTCCAGAACAATCGCAAGGTTTGCAAACTTCATTTTCAATTTCTGGTTGTCCAAAGAACCCTGGAGCACAACTCTGACATTTTTCGCCCGTATATCCTGGCTTGCACTCACAGTGAATTTCATACCCATCCTCCGACACGTCACAAGAGGTGGCAAAGTTGTTGGAATCGATCGGTAGCGGACAAGCGCAGATCATACAATCATTAGGAGAGCCTCTAGTCGCGTTACCATAATATCCTTCAATACACTGATCACAATGATCACCGGTAGTATAGTGCTGGCACTCGTTACAAATTCCAGTGTTGCAATCACACGTGTCTGCGTGTCCATTACACTGACAAGGTATGCAGTAGCCTCCATGGGGGCCATTAGGATCTCGATAATACCCAGGAGCACAGTCCTCACACGACAATCCAGTGTAACCTGGAGGACAAGAACACCGCTCCACTGATAGTTCCTCGTACATATCATAATGACCCGGATCGTCATGAGCCATAGTTAAACTAACATCCGAAATAATGGTTGACAAACCATTTTCCCAGTAAGATGCCCTTATATAGATTGCCTTAAGATCTCGCATAACCATCATAAACTGTTCGCGTGTAACAGAACCACCAGAAGCGGTTTGGAAACTTGTTTCAACCATTTGTACTCGTCCATTGAATACAGTATTCGATGCAGGTTGCTCAATGCTTTGATGAGAGATCACCATGTTTTTTCCCTCCAAAATGACATCGGGGCCGATCAAGGAACTTCCAAACAAACCATTGGTGTAATAGATCTTGTAGGAAAGGTAGCCCCCATAAGCAGTTATGTGACTGTTCAAATCGAGCAAATAATCCAACATTCCAAAGTATGCCAATCCAGACAGGAGCTCCTCATTATCAACATCACTCAGAGCTACTTCCGCTGAAGTTTCATTGACCATAATATCTCCGTCCACAAGCCAAGGAGAAATTGTTGGTTTGCCGCCTAGCAACTTGATCGTATTAAGTGTGACATCCTTCATCATGCTGACATTGAACGGCCTTAGGAAAGCAGTCTCGCAAACTGATGTATGTCCAAAACAGAAACATTTAGTGCATCCTTCAGGATTTGAAGCTTGCAGATTGTACGTCCCATCAACACACTGACTACATTCACGCCCTTGTACATTTTTCTTGCAGTAACACGTCTCATCGGTTTGATCACAGATCTCGAACGTAGTTCCTCTAATATCACACTTGCACGGCTCACAATATGGGAAGTTAAAGAACCCGTACTGACAACGATCGCACGATCTTCCCACTACATTCGATTTACAGGCACATAGTCCGCTCTCCAAATCGCACTGAAGATTATTGTTTTCCACGCCCAACGGACTACAATTACACTCTTCGCAACCAGCGATCTGATCGTAATTGAATGTATACGGCATGCACTGATCGCACTTTTCGCCGGTCACCCTATCCGGGCATATACATTCGCCCGTATCTTTCTGACACAACGCCGTCGATGGACAATCACAAGGCTTACAATCCGGGAATCCATAATAGCCAGTCTTACATGCTTCACACTGTCTTCCAATTATATACGGTTTACACTGACACTGACCGCCAAACTGTTCGCACTCAAAACTAGTTGATCCGTAGTAATCACAATTACAAGGCAAAGCCCCACTATTGTAATCAGCAGTTAACGAGAAAACAGCCTGCTTGCAAAATTCGGTTGCATTCAACTGGATGTAAAAGTGATCTTGGCCACATTTTTTAATAAATTCTTTGGTCTGATCAAAAGTTTCCTCGTGCAGTAGATCATCGTAGTATTGATCAGCTGGTACCAGCAGAATGTAGTCCAACCAAACTCCCTTCGTGGCACCACTAAGCAAAGTGAAATCGAATGTATCCTCAATGTCGAACCAGATGTAACCGTTGTCCTGTTTCAGAATTTCGCGACAGCCGGAGTTGGCTGGGCAATGTCTAAGTGGTAATTTGCCATCATAGTTCTGTCTATCCGCCTCGATGTGGTACTGAATGTTGAACGTTGGATGATTTGGTTGGTAGAATTTCACGATGATTACGTAACGATCCGGATGTGGTACTTTGGTTTTGATATTCAGGGCTGGTTCGTCCTTATCCAAATAAACCAGCTTAGTTGTATTGTCAAACAAATCGATCGGGTTTGTCTCAGCAATGCGTTCTTCATTGTCGGTCTCAAAATCAATCTTCTTGGATTCTGGAGCGGTCCGATAGGTCGTCAACACACATTTACCATTTTCCATCACACAGGCTGGGCTTGGGCTGATATAGTCAATAGACCATTCATCGTAAGGAATAGCAGTAATGGATTTAATTGCAACCGATCCGCTGGGTTCCTGACTAGAGACTGTGATCGGTTTCCGGTCATTCGGATCGATGTAGAATACTTTTTCACGCGATTCCTTGTCGATGACTGGCTGGCGGCAGACTGTAGTATAAATGCACGGGTACGCGGTCACAGTACCGTCCTGTTCGATATTTCCGATTTGGTTGATTTGTAGGACGGAGATATCCTGACTGTGGCGGTTTGTTACATAATCTACCACTAGAACATATCTGCCAGGACGGGGAACCTCTAGTACATAATTTAACTCATTCTGATCTACGGTCAACAGGGGAAGACTCTCCTCATGAATCACATCCAGATGTTCATAGTCTTTGAAGAACTCACTTGGTTTGAACGATTCATCATCTTCAGCGATATAGGCTTCGATTTGCGGTTTAAATTCAACGATGTTCGGGTACTTGAAGTGACGACATAATCCTAAATCGGTAATCTCACAAGGGTTTACGATTTTATTTGTTAAAAGAGGTGCCTCATAGTACGCTGCTGGAAGTAGCACGAAATAATCCAGGAGAACGTTCTTATCGGTCTTGGTGCTGATAGTGTATCGTCCGGGATCCAGAACGACAGGTGACGGAATCTCACCCTTAGCTCCAGATACTGTTACGAACTCTGGATGGTCATTCGGTTTAAAAAGAACCTTTGCTTTTTGTTCTAACTCTGTTGGATTATCAGGAGTGATTAGAATTTGTGCTATCACGTTATCATTCGTTGGGTTCTTGTAGCGAATAACGAGACGATAGACAGAAGATTTCATAATGCTTACTTCATTGATCACCTCGTTCTGAAGACCCGAAAATACAGCGTAGCCTCGTTTACTGAAATCTGGAAAAACGTCTTCGTGGAACTGGTATCGAACCTGTGCACCCGACGGAGTATATCCGTCTTCGTACTCGAATTGGAACTGATATAACGTTGGGAAGTAATGAGTCGTCAACGGATATGTACAAGTTCTGCCTGCAATTCTAGGATGACATTTGCACTGGCCAGTCTCCTTGTTGCACACGTCATCAGCTGCACCACCAATATCACAACCACAATCCTTACAACCAAACAGGCTTGCACCGAAGAGATCGAATGTGCCATCTTGACACTCTGAACATTGACGACCTGTTACCGATGGTTTACAAGCGCACTGTCCACTCTTTGTATCACATGTATCCAATGCACCAATGGTTCCGTCAATGAAGCACTCACAATCCTCACAACCGTGCGGGTTGCTTGCATTCAAGTTCCAATACAGTGGCCGACACTTGTCACAAATTCTTCCTTGTACCCGCTCTTTACACTGGCACAACTCCCCAGCAGGAACAGATCCACAACCAGCAAATTTAGCAATCACACCAGCAGGATCGCAGTTACATTCCTCACATGCCGGGAAATTGTAGAATCCTTCCTTGCACTGATCACAAGTTTTTCCATCGAAATTGTAGGCACACTGGCACTGACCCTCGTTATTACAAGACAGTCCAATTGATCCGTGAACATTACAATTACATGCCAGGCACTCCGGATATTGATAGTATCCAGGTTGACACATGGTGCACTGCCGACCCGAGAAATTCGGTAAACAGGCACATTTTCCAGTGATGTCGCATACCGTCGATACGCTACCTGCTCCAGAACAGTTGCACGGAATACAATCCGGATAGTTGTAGTATCCAGCAATACACTGGTCACAACGTGGGCCTCCATACCCTTCGCGGCACAAACATTTTCCGTTCCCTTTGTCGCACACCTCGTCCAGCGTACCGCGGACATCGCAGTTACAATCTGTGAATAAAGAGTTTATCAAATAATTATATGTATATATCATATATGTACTTACATGAGCAAGTTGGATAATTGAAGAATCCATCCTTGCACTTATCGCAGTGCTGTCCAGCAAAGTTCGGCTTGCACTGACACTGTCCAGACTCGTAGCTACAGATGTGACTCACTGAACCGATTTCGTTACAACCACAAGCTGAAATTGTATAATGGAAGAAAACAGATGTCATCACTAAGAACAATACCTGAACTCGAAATGAGCTACTCACGTTCACAATCCGGGAAGTCATAGTATCCTTCACCACACTGTTTGCAATGAGCACCTCCAAAATTTGGCTTGCAAGGACATTCTCCATTCACCGCTTCGCAATGGTAACCGATCGTACCGTTCAAGTTACATTCACACGGACGACAGTTCGGGTAACCAAAATGACCGTAAGAACACGAATCACAATTCGGTGGATTGAACTCCACTCGGCATTCGCAGCGACCCGATTCTTCTTCGCAGTTACCAGTCGAGTAGAAATGATCGCAGTTGCAAGCTAAAATTTCAATGTTATGCCTCATTGTAGTTATTACTATACTTAGTAACTAAACAACTTACGCTGACACACATCAGTCTCATTCCAGTGTTTGCCATAGGGACGGTAGAAGGTGTTCTTGCATTTGTTACAATTTATTCCCTCGGTGTTATCCTGGCAGTTCTGGCACACTCCACCACCTTCATAGTTACCGTGGATGTCCAGCGAAAGTCGCTTCTCGTCAATCTCATCCGAGTAGGTGCACTCACTCGAATGACCATGGCAATTACAAGCTGTTTTTAATTCAAATCACTAATTAGATTAAAATGGAAAAAGCAAAAGAAGATCAACCAACATACGTTCACACAGGAAAGGTCTGGCATTCGTGTTCTGGCGCCACTTCTTCTGCTCAAATCCTGGGCAGCACTCGGCACAATGAATACCGCACGTGTTGTGCTGGCACTGACATGCTAGGATTCTTGTTGGTGACCGTGGATCCAGTACGTTACATGTGTTGGCGTGTCCGTTACACATACAGCGACCTCCAATCGAGATATCTTTGATCGAGTAGAAATACTGTCGATTGAAACAGCAATTAGTACTTGGACTGCATTGCTAAACAATCAGATAAAACTTACTCTTCTCGTGACCGTTGGATCTTGACGAGCCACGGACATCAAATGTCCCAACAGATTTTTGGTACGCAGTAGACGAATTCTTACATTCGTTGCACGTGTCCACTCTTGCAGTGTGGTCGAGTTGAAATAATTATTGGCCGACGGACGGTTGTTCAGCAACATGACCGGAATCTGCAATAAATATCGTTCTTATACGGAGCACCTATATTCAACATTTTAAGACACCGCTGGGGGCTGCATATTGCGCGCATTGTGCTATACTCACCTCACCGTTTTCGAGCGGTACGATTTTCGAGTACTCCGTAGTACAAATCACATCGTTGTCGTTTATGATCGGTCGCAGACTTTCAGCACCGAAATAGGTCTCACAATCTGCCGGTGAATCGGAAAAGTGTTGCCACGGAAGCCAAGTTTTGCCATAATCAATCGATTTCTCCAGTGTCCACAAGCCTGGGCGAGGAGAATTGCTCATTCGGATGAACAGATAAGCCACGTGAAATTCCTGCGGGTGTAAAGCAACAAAGCGATCAAGTTCATTTCCCTGACACAGCACACTAGTTGAAATAAGCGTGGGTTGCAGTTTAATTGCTGCATTTTATCAATGTGCACTTGAAAAATTGAGACGGGATGCATTATAACTGATGATGCAGCATGCATTTTAGCCCCAGGTTCTGCAGTTGGACTGGAATATTTTCTAACGATTCCGCATTTCAAAAATATTAAATAATTTAAAAATTTTATAATAGGTATTCCAAACTTTCACAGTTTTTAAATATTTGATCAGGTCTGAACATAAGAATTTGAGTAATTGTGAAGTTACCAATTCACCGATCAAGCTTGAAATGAAGTTTTTAACTATAAATATTACCTCGATTCTTGATTATAAGGTCTGGTTTACTTTGAATCCGGACAGATGAAACCAGCTGTTTTCGAGAATAAATTAACGTAGGAACAATTGTTATTGAATCAAAATATAGCTATTTTTCACACCTTCAAAAAAAATTGCGAAATAAGTACGCCGGTTTTCGGATGAACTAGAAAACCTTTTTTTTAATTCCCGTCATCATCACACAAAATTGGTCCACTTCAGTGACTGTTTTTGTCGTGACTACGACTATGGTTTCAATATAGGGACTACGACAATCGTTTCAAAATTTTGGAACAAACCGATAGTAGAGTTTTTGAAAGTTAGTAACTTTTGTTGATGAAATTCCACAGTGTTTGCACCAGAAAAATCAGAAAAATGTTCATGATTTTTTTATTAGATTTCTAAGCATGGAAACTTACTAAAATAAAGAAAAATTAAGTTTTCAGATATCAATTATTATCTGTGCCATAAGGTTTGTGTATAAGCATCTTTGGGTAGGTGTGGGGGGATTGATCGTAGTAACCATGTGCATCGGGTGCGAAAATTTGTCGTTGTCGTTAATTTGTTTGTCGGTGAAAATTTTAAAGATCGGAAAAAATGATTTAGGCACAAATCCCCGACTATGTACGGGGAACGTGCCATTTGAGCCAATATATTCTGATTCCTGATTCGGTGACGACTGAGGAAATTAGGAGTAAGAGGAGAAGGGCTCTTCGCTACTGGAATAGTACAGTCCCAAGTGATGGAAGCGGAGTGAAAAAATTTGGACCTTTGTTACTGGTGAGCCCGTGGTTATATCTTCTATCTTTTTAGTGATTGTTCTTGAAATTATATTGTTCAATTATTTCATTAAACACTTGGCGAGGGAATAGAGGCGGCCACTAGTAGGTTGATAACACTTTTGTTCTGGATCAAATCAGCCTAGATACCGTGTGGCATCAAGCGACTGGAACCAGGGATCGATCCATTGGATTCCTGCTGTCATGCCGTGGGAGGTTTTCTGGACTTTCGTTTTTGTTGTTGTTTATTGTCTTGGATGGTTCTATTGAGTTCATAGCCATAGTGGTAATCAGAAACAGGGGTTTCATGTCAGTGCTTCAGTGAGGTTTGCTGGTACTTCCCTGTTCGTGGGAGGAGTTTGTAGAGGAGAAGGGTGATACAAGTTAACAAAACAACGGACTGGTTTTGTTTGCAGACATGACCTTTCCTTCAATGATCCGCCAACAACTTGGGTCCATCAAGAATGTTTCCATTCCGGAAGCATACTTGATGGAATAGGGAGTTGAATATAATGGCTTCCGTTTCCGATGATACTCTGTAGGATTCCTCCCACCTGGCCAAGACATCGGTACTACCACCTGCTAGAGTGAGAAGTGGCGTACCTAGTGGCAGTGAATCCGGTCGAGTTGTATCATCGACATCAGACTCCTTTAGTGAAAGTTGCCTACCACTTACCCAGGGCAAAAATCTTAAAAATGTACACCATTGTCAATTGTGGTGCTTATAACATGAAATTAGATGAAGTGTATCTGTTACATTTTCTTTTTTTTTTTCAATCAAACGTAGATGATGAGGTTGCAGCGACTGGAGAATAGAATAATGCGATTAGCATTATTCTATTTTTTAGTCGCTCTAGCCTCAATATTTGTGTTTGATTGAAAAGAAACAAAATGGACCGGCAGAGCGAGTAAAGGCGCTTTAACCTAGGCTTATTAGCCAGGGCAACGAGTAAATCCCTCTGCCCCATCCCCAAGGACCAAAGGAGTGACATTAACCTTCTTAGCAGAGTCACTCCCAACGATATATCCCAATCCCCTATAAACTGAAACGGTCGGTACGGTTGTCCTCGTTTCTTCCTTATTCAAGATTCAAAACAATTCGTTAGTTAAATTATTCATTAAATGAATAAATTAATTGCCGCATAGTTTTGAAACAACTTTTAACCCAACTCTGCACAGTAGGCCAGGCCGTTTTAATATTTGCGACATATTACACATAATATGCTTCAAATATTATTGTTGACAAGAAAAACACTAAAGAATAACTGCGGTGTTTTCCAGGATGCTTTTCAATACTGGCTGTGTAAGGGTTAGAATAGAATAAAATAGAATCAATTATTATCTGTGCCATAATTGGCCAGCATTAATCGACCAGCTCTCGTCAGCATTTCATTGCATTATTAGTCCCACTTTTTTACAACGCTAAACCATGCAACGATTATCAGACATGACCTATTTGAATTTTATTTTTCATCACTCGTTTACCCGTCGTCAGTAGCCGCTGTAGCTGAACAGTAGCAGAATAGTTCACCTGAGGGAAGTTTCTCCAGACACGAATAAGCATTGATGCCGTCCAGAAATCGTCACCTGCCAGAAATTCGTCGCTATAAAATGCCGTTTTCGATGGCAGTGCAGCGGTGAAGTGAAGTTCACTGGTTTCACACTGTCGAGCGTAAGTGTCAATGGATCATACTTATTTTTTGCACTAATACACGAAAGAGCGAAACCAGTGTGCGGAACTAACTCGGTGCACATCAGTCAAAAAGTCCAAGAGAAGACTGAGCTGCTGATCAGCAGCTGTCTTTTCAGCTGTAGCGGCCCTCCAAGAAATCAGTAAGGCCATACTTGTTTTGTTTTTAGTTTTGGAAACCCCGTGCAAATGACTCACGTCGAAAGATTGGTTTATGGTTTATTGGTTTTATGAAGAACGTACCAAAAGAATTACTCCTGTTCATTTCAGCACACTAAAAAATTCCTAATAAGAGTTATAATTGAAATTTTCGTTTACCTGAAACAACTTGCTTCTCATCGGCTTTTCCATTATCTTCTTTGATAAAAATGTTAGGAATTGTAATAGCATCGAGTCGATTACGGCGTTCGTTAATTTCTATATAGAGCCCTTTTCAGCGCTAACAAATGAGTCAAAAGAATTACGATTATTGCCCTTCGCCAACAATTTTACTTCTGTTTAAATCTGAAACATTCTTTTAAAAAAATTAAAAGCTGAAAATGCAAGTGCTAAGCGGAAAGGCACATGGCACTAAACCAAGAGAGAGATAGTAGTGCGTATTCTCGCGACTATACAAAAATATCGGTTTGACGGTTTTGCTCATAATTCGTTTGAGCGTCGTTGTACTACCAGCATCAGTACCAAACAGACCGCAGGCAAGTCCACTAGAGGGGAAGCTTTCCGCAAGCAGTTGGCAAACGAAAGCTGTACACAAAAGTGCCTATGCCACTGGTGGCGTTAAAAATCCCCATCGCTACCGACCAGGAACTGCCCTGCAAGAACTTCGCCGCTATCAGAAGTAAATAAAGCTATTAATCTGCATGCTGTCCTCCAAGTGTCTGGTCCGTGAGAATGCGCAAGACTTCAAAACCGATCTACACTTACAGTGCTTAGCCGGAATGGCCCTCCAAGAAATCAGCGAGGCTTACCTTATCGGTTTGTTCGAGGATACGAATCTGTGAGTCATCCACGCCAAACGAGTAACCATCATGCCAAAAGACATACATTTTTCTTTATTACTTATCATGGTAAAGAGGGTCAAATCTGTCTTTGGCGTGAGACATGTTGATAGACTTGAGCGGTTCGTAGTAACTCTGCCTAAGCTCGACTTCTGCCAGCAGAAGACAAACGATTAGTCCATAAAATATTAAGCCTTGTTCTAATGACCCTGCCACTTCTAATTTTCCGATCTGTATATATCACATAATTGCTCTCACTTGAGTACTATGGCTCTAAAATTTTCATAACTTTAACTACTTATTAATCTCTAGCTCTATTACAGATTTCTCGCCCTGATAAGCTTCGGGCGGTGGTAAATAGTTTGAAACAGGCACATATTATTACTAGCTGCTCGTCCGAATGATATTGCTGGATGCGAGTCAGAGGAATACAGAGTATATGTACCACCTAATCAAGTTAAAATCTGTGGGGTCGTCTCCAACTCCAGTCTTCAGCTGATGGAAAGAGACGCCTATCGGGTGACCTTTGCAGGGACTGTTCTACCCAACTACCTCATCTTTGACATGTTCGCCTTTTTGTGCCGAACTGCAGGGGCTGTACTAATTTCAAATAACAGGGGCACACAGCATCCCATTGTAGCAAAAAGGTTCGATGAGGGAAATGCGTTGGGAATCATGTGGATGATTTCTGTCGAAGGAATGTTGTAAAGTGTCTCTACAGTGGGGGAACCCCACATGATCTACCGACATGTCCCGTGTACAAACAGCAAGGGAAGATACTGAAGCGTTCCCTTCAGGGACGCTTTAAGCGATCTTTTACTGAAGTGCTAAAGGTATCTACACCGCCGGTCTCTGCGATCTTCTATACTAACTTGTCCTGTGACGAATGCGACTTGGATGACCCTCAACAGGAAACTTCTTCTGCTGTGCCTAAAAGCAATAGAAAAAGAGGGTTTCATCTCCTAAGCTTCATTGTAAAGGACAGAAGGAGTCTTGTCAAGGTCCTCCAAAAATAACTGCTCGAGGAAGAACTGGTGCACAACCAAAGCAAGTAGCTCCTGGTCTCAGAAATCAGAGCTCAGAAAAGGAATTCCCAGCACTTCTTGGGACATCAAAAATCCATTCCACGGAGTAGGATTGAAAAATAAAAAAGGGGATCAAGTCTCCTCAGTCTCCCCTACTACAACGCATACAAATAGTTCTAGTTGACTCCCCTAGACCTAATATAATTCAATCAGTGACTTGAAAATTACTCCCCTTAGTTTAGTATAATTAATTGCTCCAATATGCTTCCTTCCTGAAAATTCAAAACTAAATTACTGGTCATAAAAAGCTCTAATTATCCCCACCCCCAAATACTAATTAAATTATTATTCACTTACAAAAATTTCAATGCGTGATCCCCTAATTTTAAAACATTTCAAATGTACAGCAATGCAAACGTGCCTTATAAAATATATACCAATGAGGGTGGAAATTCTTGTCGATAATTGCCAAAATCTTTCTATTTCGGGTTTAGGTGATTATATCGTGAATCTTAAATCAATAACGGATTTTGTAATATGTCAATTTGTCTGATTGGATTCCCATGGAGCAGTACTGCCAGGTTCAGTTTAAGTTGACGACGGAAAATGATTTTTTTATATATCTTAGTTATGTTGCATTATTATAGAATACTGTTAAAACTGATCAATTTAGAAGTCTTTGGCTTGGTTTTCCACGTAATTGGACGATTGTAAATATTGTATTTTGTATTGAGCATTGAAAGGTAAAAATTTAGCAGCTTCTAGCACTGCGCAGGAAGCACCAATCTTTATGCAAAAAGGCATCTCGTGTTTCTTGATCCCACCGTTTTCAAAAAAAAGTTGGGCATGAAAGGGTAAGGATTGCAATCCATTAATAGGGTGATGAGAAACACAACTCAATATTCAATTTACGTGTGTAACCCTGACCTCCGGACAAAACGTCAATAAAAGTTAGTAATTATTTTGAAATATACTATGTTGTATTTAACGTTGAACTAGTTTAAATCAGCAAAGAGATCAGTCAAATTCCAGTTATGTGTGTATTGGATAAAAAGGGTAGTGAAACGACATATGCGATTATGTCCAGGCTAAAACAAATGTCAGAAGATGAAACAAGCATTTCAAGCTTTAACCTAGGCAAGCCATTCAAGCTTTGTGCTAAGTCAGAAACGTTGATGTTCAGACTGAGGCTGACAGCATCAAGCCAACAGTGCTAGATTATTGTTTTCAACAAAAGCTTAGACGAAATAAAAAATCAATTACTTTGTTGGTTGAAATTGTGATGAATCGATTTTCCGTGTATGACTTCATATCCTCGAAATATTATTCCGCACTTCCCACCAACCTGGACTCCGCACTTTCAAAGTGCGAGTGATCAAACTGCTACTGAAAACTGCGAGCTGTCAAAACACATGTATTTCAAGTTATAGAGATGGTACTTTCATAGACAGACCAGTCGAACTAACCAGTCTATGAGAAGAATTTAATAGAAGAGTAGTAAGTGCGCAGTGCGGTTAGAATCCAGTTTTTAGTGCCACAAACAATAATGAAAACTACCAATGAAGCCTAGCTTGGACTTCCATTTTCTAGCATTTCGAATAGTTTAAAATATTAATTAAATTAAACGGATTATATTTCAATTGGGGAAAGATTATCAAAATTACGAACTAAGACGATTTTTGAAAGTATGTAACCTATAACACTACAATTGGCTCACAACAATACTTCACTAGATTAAATATCAAGGTAGCTGGAAACTAGAGCAACTCTGAACACACCATCTAGCACATAGCATATAACACAACATATTGAGCTTATCAGCACCCAGTTGCTATGCTATTTGAACCTCGATAATGCCAACATATTTCCGTTACAGTCAGCCAAGGAAGAACAACCATGAATCGACCAATACATTTATATGTATATTTTTATTGTGCTAAACAGAATATCAAATTCAGTAAATAAAATGCTTCTTTTTCAATTCGCTCAGTGACGTAAACTTAAATTCAGTGTGCTGGTCATTAGCTAAGCCAATCTGACTTAATCAACGAGTATCACATCTATATTGTTTACGTCCACTAGCTGGTAATTTCATGTTCTCGGTTAGATCGTTGTTGCATACGGTGAAAATTCACGATAATTCATACTTTCAAACATAAAAGAATATTTCCTACTAACCTGTCCAAAGTCGATGGTCAGATTGACCTCATTGTATTTCATGCCCCTGGAAAGCGGTGGACTCTGCCACCAGTTCTCGGTTCCATCGATGGCGTACTCGGCAGGGTGACTCTTGTCCGGAATATTCGGGTCACATACGTCGCAAACCTATGTTTCGGAAAACGAAAGAAAGAAAGAAAATCAAACGAACGACGATAGTGTTATCAACTCTTGGCAGTGTGCATGAACTGTAGATTTCATTTCCGGCCAAGCTTCAAAGTAAGTACAGCCGATAAGAACGAAAAGTTGAAATTAAACCACGGATCTCGTTGCATCTAATGCCAATGTTTGCTCATCGCAAACAGCGAAGGGGGCAAATGATCTCACCTGTCCTTGAATGACAGAGTATTGGTTCAGATGATCGTTTTCGGTGTTTGCACCAACCAGTTTACAGTATAGCTCTGGGCCATCGGTGTCCACACCACAAGTGGCCGATGCAGTAATCTTGCGTCCCTCGGCTAGATTGAAGTACGGTGGCGTCAGTTCTGACCGAACCATTACTATCGTGGCCGATAGCAACAGAGCGATCGTTGCTAGTTGAACTCCGCTACCACCCATCGTTCGATCGCGCATGGGGGTGGAAGGGACCTACAGTTGACCTGAAGCGAAAGTAACATACATAATTTTTGTAATAATGAATACATGGATTTTAATGCTGAACGTGGTGTAACACTTGGATCCCAAAGAGACAGGAGTAAGATCATCATAAATTTGGTTACCACCAGAACTGATCCAAAAAAGGGCTATCCTTTTAGGAAAATTTTAATATTTTAAGTATTTTTTGATGAATTGATTTATTTTCTTTGCATTTTTGGAAAGTATAAGTGTCTACTATATTGTCTTAAATGGTTTTCGATCCGCTTAAAAAAAGTTTCTACAGGTCATTGTTCGAAAGGGCGTGCTGGTCGCTATGGGATGCTCTCGGCTGGACACACGCGCCTCAAGTAGAAACCTTTTTTATGGCTTTGAGAACGTTCCCAAAATGTTTCGCGTTGCACTGTACATGTGTACAGATTTCGAGAACGTATTTCACGGTTTGATCTGTAGAGTCAACGCATAATAATCGCGAGTTATCAAATAACCACAGAAAACGATCAAAACGAATTTTTTTTTGTCAAAATTGTTAAAATCATATTTTAGTCCACCATATTGGAATCGCCACTTTTATTTTTTTATTTCATTTTGATAGAGTGATGATCCCATTTGCGCCATGTTCCTATTATCACCCTACCCATTTGAAGCCGTTGGTTAAAGCAGTGTCTGCCATATTTGTTCAACGCATTGAGTCAAATGGTAGCGCCACAATAGGGGCACTCGATTCGAGTTTTCGTTGCGCTCAAACACGAGTATTTTAGGGGAGACTGAGGAGACTTGATCCCCTTTTTTATTTTTCAATCCTACTCCGTGGAATGATAAAAAAAATTATGTATTTTTTGTAGTTTTATATTGTTTCTAGGGTTGACTGATAATCATAAAAAAAATTTCATGGAAATATTATACTGGACATGAGCTATGAGCATTTTTGGAAAACAACAAAAAAATGGAAAATTCTTTGATTAGTGGAGACTCGATCCATAATTTGGGGACACTTGATTATTTTTTGAAAACGTGTTTAAAAGAGCAGGGTAATAAGCCTATTTTTGCCCTGTTTCTATTATCATCCTACCCATCGGAAGCCTTTGGTTAGAGCAGCGTCTGCCATCTTTGCTCAACGCATTGGTTCAAATGGTGTTGCGATAATTGGGGTACTCAATTAGAGTTTTTGCTGCGCTCAAACAGAAGATTTGCACCATTCTCAAGACAATTTTGTTATTATATTGGCTCTTAATAAGAGGCGAATGACATTAAGGCTAAAGCCTCCATAATCGGAATTAAAAATTGCTCCTAATAGCAAAGCAAAGAAGCTGAAATAATAAAATTATTAATGAAATAATGTGGTACCCTTCGTAATATGGCAAAAATAGGTACCTAGCCCCATTCAATGTTATAAATGTATTGTGGTATTGATTCAATTGTTGTGATTAGATATTACTACTTTTGTTACCACATATTACGCATCTCTCACCTGATTTTTATTACGAATTCCCCAAATCTCTGTGCAATTATTTGAAAGCTGTCGTTATTATGGTTGAGAAACGTCAAATGTGGGATGCATGGTTGCTACGTATACTGTAGTAAACAATTACAGTTAAGTTTTTGTATGATAAAGCGTTCATTTTTGACAGTTTTTTTTGTTATTTTATGGCAACAATGACTTCAATTATTCTGGTGTGAATTTGGTTATTTTCAGTGGTGTGTATGAAGCATGGCGAAGGGAATCAAATCTCCACGAATTTGAAGGGATCAAGTGAACCCATAACATCTATTTCAGCAAACTTTAGTACAAATATAGTTGAACAAAAAAAATCAGCTCGATCATAACGTATTCATATAATTGACATCCTCCTGTAATTCTGTATGCAAAAGTATAGTATGTAGTGGGTGACTTTATCAATTGTATAAAAGTTTGAAAATTTGGAAAATAAATCTTCTTCAGTTCTTCTGAGATTTTTTTCTTTAAATCGGTAAAAATTCGGTAACACATGTCCAATTTATTTTTTTGTGTGTTAAAGAAACTTATGTTTAGATAAAACTACGCAACTTTCTAGTATATTCGATTAATGTATTCTGATCCGCCTTTGAGTTACAATGATGGGATCAAGTCTCCCCGGGGATCAAGTCTCCTCAGTCTCCCCTACTGTTTTCATCTTATTTGTGTTATTATATTAGTTCTTAATAACGAAGCAAGGTTGTTGATGTCAATTTTTACGCATTCCATTGATTGTAGGGCGAGAAATGAAAGAATTAGTGAGGCACCTTGCTTTGTATGGTGAAAATAGGCACTTTATCCTACATGTTAACTCAAATTCTTGTTTGTAAATCACAGCAAATCTCGATTTTGGTTGAAATGCCAAAAACCGTTTACTGTATATTTATGAAATCAGTTGACGCTAGGTGTTTGAAGGCGACGAGGGAGCATCTATTCAGAAGATTGTATATTAGTATATTGACCGGCTGTTCGGCCATCTATGGAAGTTGTCCTTCAATGTCAGCTTCTTTCTCCGAACAGCCTAGATAAGCCGTGTAGTGGCGGTATTGGTTGTTTTAACCGGCTAAGAATTACACTACAGACTACCTGTTCCGGTGGTAAAAACCCACCAAACAGGGAACCCCAATTCCATAGTGTCATGCAACCCGTGCTATGAGTAAAATTGTTGAGGGGGTTTAAAATATTCTCAATAGCGAACGGAACATGGGAAGAGTTGAGCGAACTTCCCAGTATGCTGCATTACGCAGCGGAACGTTCACTCTACGCACCGAAGTTTTTTCACCGATGATCCGCTTAATTTTGCTGAGTTTTTGTTGGTTGGGGGTTTGCTGAGACTCTCGGCTGACGGCAGTTCGGTGAAGTTTTGCTGAGTTTCGATGATCAAATTTCGAAGTGTACAAACGATCCTGCCCAGAGGCCGTGTGGTATCCGGCGAAGAATTGAGCCACTAGGGTCTTGTTCCCATGTCTTAGGAGGCGACTGAAAGTAGGAGACCCTAAGTCAAGGTGTAGTTCCGTGCCGAGGACTTGATGACTGAAGGGTTTAAAATATGCCAGTCGCGCACGGAGCATTTTGGGTTTTGCCCTTACTGTGTTAAGCGAATCTCAGACACAGTGGACCATTATTTTCTTCGCAAATCGTGGGAATCAAATGATCGTGTCCCATTTAAACCTGATATGGCTCGCTATTTGCGTTAACATCCCAACTCGCTTGGTGTTCTCTAGTTGTTGTGCAGCTCAGACATCAATCTGAGAGGCTCTGAACTGATGGAGTACATAAGTACTACAAACCTCGTTATTCTGAATGTGGGAGACCGACCAACTTTTGCGAGGTCTGGGAGGGAGAAGGTGTTAGACATAACGCATTGCTCTGATAGAATTTCTAACGAGCTGGGAAATTGGCAGGTTCCAAATGAATCTGAACCGTCTCTATCCAATCATAAATATATATTTTTCGATCATTTTGATGTCACCTTCAATGTGGTAACATATCGTAATCCTAAATCTACGAACTGGGATCTCTTTTTGGAAAACTTGACGACTAAATTTCATGGATATTTTTCAACAATTAGTCAACTAGACGACTTAGATGACGTCATGGATACGACAAACTCATTCATAGTAGCATCCTACGAAGAAGCTTGTCCGCTTCGTACTGTTAAAACGACTAGAGGAACCCCGTGGTGGGGGCTGAGCTTGAAAGAATGAAAAAAGTTATGAGAAGAGCTTGGAACCGGCGTCAGCGTGATGATCCTAGGGCTTTCAGGTCAGCTCGTAGTGCATATAAAAAATGTCTTAGATCTGCAGAGCGGGCTGGCTGGCAAAACATATGCACTAATGTCTCTTGTCTGAACGAGGCTAGCAGGTTAAATAAAATTCTCTCGAAATCGAATGATTTTCAGATGAACTCCTTAAAAACCAGAGATGGTGTTTATGTGACGGACGAAAAAGATGTTCTTAGTTGTCTCTTCGACACACACTTTCCAGGTTGTATCGATCCGGAGCTAAACAATGTTCATTCTGGTGATTTGAACTCGTGGGCGTTAGCACGCACATTGGTTTCCACTGAATCGGTCAAGTGGGCAGTTGACAGCTTTGCTCCATACAAATCACCCGGAAAAGATGGAATACTCCCCGTGCTACTGCAAAAGGGATTTGATATTCTTAAACATGTCTTGAAAAAGATTATGCTTTCCAGTCTTGCTACCGGGTATATCCCGAAAGCATGGCGAGAAATAACTGTTAGATTTATTTTCAAAAGGGGGCGCTCAAGCTATGAAGAAACCAAGAGTTTTAGGCCTATCAGCTTAAGTTCTTTTCTTCTGAAGGCTTTGGAACGGTTAATCGATCATCACATCAGGAACGTTAGTTTAGTTCAATATCCACTGTACAAAATGCAACATTCATATCAGTGTGGGAAATCCACTATCACTCTGCTTCACGATGTTGTTTACAACATTGAGAAAGCCTTCTCGCTCAAGAAATCTAGCTTGGGTGTACTCCTAGATATTGAGGGTGCTTTTGACAATGTGTCTTTCCAGTCTATTCTGGAAGCGATGCGCGGTCATGGGATACCTGCATGTATCTTGAGTTAGATAAACGCAATGCTTAGTAACTGCATTCTTTGCTTGTCACTGCGACAGGCTGAGATACGGAAGTTGAGTATTTGCGGCTGTCCTCAGGGTGGCGTTCTGTCACCTTTGTTATGGAACTTGGTAGCCGACGGCTTATTGAAGAAACTTAATGAGCTTGGATTTCCAACCTACGGGTTTGCTGACGATTACCAATTACTAATTACTGGACTTTGCATCGGAACAATCTTTGACTTAATGCAACAGGCATTAAGAACTGTCGAATAGTGGTGTCGACAAGTCAAATCATCAGTCAACCCAAGCAAAACTTCAATGGTTCTTTTCACGAAGCAGCGAATAACAATCGGAGTTATATTGGATTCCAAACTGAATTGGTCTGCTCACATTGAGTTCAGAATCAAGAAAGCGGAGTTTTGACAGTCCAGTCAAAACTAATCCATCTGAAAAGGATGGCGCTCATGGCGTTGACTGGTGCTTTCGCCACAACTCCGACTGCTGCTCTTGAGGCACTTCTAAATATCAAACCATTACACATACACCTCAAACAAGAAGCACTATAATGTGCATACAGACTGCTTTGGAACAGTAACCATGTTGATCTTGATACCAGTCATACACGATTGTGGTCACAAATGGTTACATGGGGTTAAGATAGTCTTGCTCCCAGCGATATTACACTCACATGTACACAGTTCCGTTTCGGCTTCGCCTCATCAGATACCGACACTAACTTTTTGTCGGAATAGATTAGCGCCGGCTTGACTTTGTGCCCTCAAGTGCAAAGACTGGTTTTACTAACAAATTTTCACCCTAGTGAGAAATTTTGGTTTTTACCAAATTTTCCTCCTTAGGGTGAAATATAGCATACTTACATGTAGTTTTCCTTACAGGACATTCCATGTGAAGATTCCCTTTCGACAACAACAAACACAAGTGGTCTGTTACACTGACGGTTCTCTGATGGAGGGACGTGCTGGTGTCTACTGTCGTGAAATGAGATTGGAACAAGCTCACTCCCTAGGTAGATATTGTACTGCATTCCAAACAGAAATCTTTGCGATTATGTGCGGGGTACAATCGGCTTTTCAACTGAGTTTGTCCGGCAGAGTTATAAACTTCGGCTCCGATAGTCAGGCTGCAATCAAGGCCCTTAGCTCAGACAAATCACGGTCCAAGCTAGTGATCGTGTGCCGAACCCAAATCGAAGCACTAAGCATTGTCAACACTATCTACCTTGTCTGGGTGCCTGGACATTCCGGTATTACTGGAAATGAATGGGCTGACGAATTGGCCAGGGCAGGTTCAGCGATTGACTTCGTTGGTCCTGAGCCCGCCCTGCCAATTTCGTCTTCTTCGACAAGGATCGTCTTCATGATCGGTTGCTTGTGGCGCGCGTCATGCATGCAGTATTACAAGCAAATGACTACTTGTAACATTTTTTGCCTTTCTCAATAGAAAGGTATTGCAATTGCTCTGAAAACCGACCTTTTAACGGAGGCCCGGAGGGCCGAGTGACATATACCATTCGATTCAGTTCGTCGAGTTCGGCAAATGTCTGTGTGTGTATGTGCGTCTGTGTGTGTACGCGAACACAATCTCACTTACTTTTCTCAGAGATGGCTGAACCGATTTTCACAAACATAGTCCCAAATGAAAGGTGCAACGTTCCCATAGGCTATTGAATTTCTAATGGATCCGACTTCCGGTTCCGGAATCACAGGGTGACGAGTACGATCACGTAGAAAATGTCGACTTTAATAAATTCTGCAATGAATGTATAATGGTGAAAATTTTTCCAAAATGTGACCACAACTGCTTCGATTTGTAGTACTACGTCATTAACAGCCATTCAAAGTCTTTTTGGTCACATTGGCCACCATCATCGGTTCCGGAAGCCCCGGCGGAAGTATCCAAATTCAGAATAACCGTCACATCGGTTTCTCGGAGATGGCTAGACCGAATCAACCAAACTTAGTCTCAAATGAAAGATGTTGCGTCCCCGTAAATGGCTATTAAATTTTATCCCCAACCGACTTCCGGTTCCGAAGTTACGCGTTGTGGCGTGCGATCACATAGCAAATTGTAATTCAAACCGATACTCCGATGAAAAACAAAAAAGGTAAAAATTTTGCTAAAATGTCTCTCAAACAACTTAAATTTGCAGTTCTAGGTCACCGACGGCCAAACAAACTTTCGTTGACTACATTGACCACCATAGACGGTTCCGGAAGTGCCCGGGAAAAGCGTCCATCTTTCGAAACTAGCAAACTCATATCAGTTTCTCGGAAATGGTTGGGCCGATTTTCACAAACTTAGTCCCAAATGATAGCTATATTATCTCCACAGATGTCTATAAAATTTTGCACGGATCGCTTATATGGTTCCGGAAATATAGACTGAACCGTCCGGTCACATATGAATTTCCCATATAAGCCGGAACTCAAAGTTTTTTTCAAAGGGGGACCCCATGAAATTTCAGAAATCGAATTCGTATTTTTGATGCCAAACATCTTTAAAATGCATGAAACGTCGAGATTTTATGTTATATCGAAAAAAAATTATTTATAAAAATCGACTTTTTGGGACTGCCGATTTCGCACCTTTTTTCAGTTCAATATTACCGTGGCTGTTTTTTTCTTTTGCAAAATTTTAGAACTCTAATAATGATTTGTTTTCTTGTATATAGTTGTCATGTCATGTATAATAATAAAATGTAATATATGCATTTGAAAGCTTTTAATGAATATAAACAACGCAAACATTCTCGTGTTCATGATTGAGAAAGGCACAATCGCACCGCTAGGTGGATTAAAACAGGTTTTTTTTATCTTGAAAAGCCAACAAATATCAGCAAGAGAAAGCTCTGCCACAAATTCGATGCAAATAGCACCTGATCTTAGACAATTGAAAAGAAACAAAGAGCAGGGTTACCACATATACAGCTTATTCTGTATTTTACAGATTTTTCAAGAGAAGACTACAGATTTTTTGCTAAAATACAAATTTTACAGATTTTTAGTGTAGGTTCGTAGTACCTTGCCTATAAGAATTTTGAATAACACTTAAAAAGTACCCTATGAAGTTCATATCTTAAGCAACCATTAAGGCGTGGAACAAAAATGCCAAATTTAAATATCATTTGTTCTCCTGATAAAGACTAAAATCAATCTCATTGTTATATTTGTGATCGGTTGGTTAATTTTTCTTTGTAAAAATATTATTGCTTTTATTTAATTTTTGAATACAGATTTTCGATACAGAATTTTTCTCCCGCAGTGCAGATTTACAGATTTTTCTTGAAAAAATACAGATTTCAATGTAGCAATCCTGACAAAGACTTCCCAACGCTTCCAGGAACACCAAAAATCTCATGTGACATTTGAACCAGATATTCAACTTAGTGCAAGATTGGTTAGGCCTAGGCTGGGAACCGGCAACTTGGTGATATTTCGGATCACCATCGAGGAGACTTCATGGTACGGAATGGGGTTATCTTTTCGATAATAATTGATCTATCCTACTCTACGACCTTGCTACAGCTTTAAAAAGGTGGCTTGCTTTACTGCACATGACCACATTTCCGTATCCCTTCTTCCAATGAAACTGAGAAAACGAGCGGAATAATTTTTTGTTGAAATTTGAAGTCTTTGTCTTGCTCGTTGTTTATTTTGGACTAACAGGACCGTAGCGTAGTCTTCTGGTGATTTTGGTTGTCTCAGTTATGCGTATTTTTGCTGTCTGCTTTGGTTTTCTTTTTCAGTTCCACTATCAAACATTAATTCTGTGTGTACCTGGGAAAAATACTCCTATCCTGACTTATTTTACGACCTAACCTCACTTTTTTATAAAGCAGATCAATATTCTAGCACCCCCCAAGGATGGCGCCCTTGGCGGGGGCCATCCTGGCCAACCGCACAGTACGGCTCTGATCAGGTGTAACAAATTCTACTTCGTATTCCGACTTGCATTTTGCAATTAGCTTAGGAGGGATACGCGGTGATAGGTCATGTTGCCTTACTTCTATATTGTCACTTCTCATCTACACGGGAATCTTAATACCTACGCTGTTACTTTCAACAACGTGTTTTAGGTTGTTCTGCGAACGAGTTTCTCTGCTTGGTCTAACGTGTTAAATGATATCAGTACTGCATTGTGCAGATGATGGTTCTGAAGAAAGGTGACTTCTATTAGTCTAAGCTCCATTTTCAAAAAATATTCCACTTCACGAAAACTCAGTCGTATACAACAAGATTCATTTATATTTACTCATATATAATTTATTTCCGTTTGAAAACCACTGTTATATTGAAAGCTGATGAAATCGCAGACGTCATCAATCCTTGGCTTAGTATTGAAACATCCAGATACAACATCCAACAAGGCAAGGTTTGAGCAAGAAGTCGTTTCTACTTCCCGTTTTCATCAAAAAATATCCTACACCGTGCTGCGCCAATTTGGGCGAATGTCGTCATGCCGATTAGCCCGCCGCCGCCGGTCAAAAATATTTTTCGTCGGCGCACACCTCTAATATAAATGTTTGATTAGGAGCAAATCAAAGAGATTGATGCAGACAATTCGTATTCATAGACGATGTAGGCCGAGCAATTAAGGAAATAATGCGGAATTTTCCCTAATTGATTCCAAAGGGCTCATCACCCTATAAAGTTTTCTCTTATCAATTGTTGTCAGCAGTTCGGCGCGAATATAATAGGATAGTAATGGCATCATTTTCAGAAAGATTCATTTTTCACAACTGATTACAAAGAAGCTCGCGTTAATTTTTGATCATTACATCAAATTGTAATAATGAATCAGTCAATAAAAAAAGTTTTCGAATCATTCAATAGATGCTGTTATTATGTAGTGAAAAAATTACGAAGCGCATAAACCATATCGAAGATCGCCACCATTCAACTTGTACAATTACGCAATCTTCCAGATATAAATTAACAAAAATAAACATGATCGCTCAAAGTTTGCATTACGACTAGGTGCCACCGGTTCGAGATTCACCATACCATACCATACAAACATTCACTGTTTACTTTAACTAAATCCCGATAGCCGTTCTTCCTCCTTGCTTTGCATGCTTTCCGTGAAGTTGTACAAATCCACACACGATCACAACACAACCGGTCTCTCGAACTCAAAAAGAACTAGACAAGCATAAAATTCTAAATTTACCACACATATGTTTCCACTTCACCACACCCAGCTCGGTCAGACCAGCACCAAACATCACATCATCGACACAGTCCCAGAAAACCAACCAAACCAGAGATTAATACGAATTTGAGCGTCTTCTTGCTCTTCTCCATGCCTTTTCTTAACTCATTCATACATTTTAATATATTATAACTTTCTGGTTTCATGGTTTCCATTTAGGTTCACGATAGCTTCTTTTTTTCAACAACAACAAAAAAGATTAACGACAACGACCAACAAGTCTTTGGAAAAGCGACGGCCAGCTATGAATGCATCTTCATCAATTTTCTCGTTCTCACTTGCTTCGTTCGTTTTTTATGCAGCGACGATGACTGCAGTTAGGTGCATGCATGATCACTAGAAGAGGTGCACGAACTCCTTGGCTCAAATTATCCAATTGGGTGCACTTTTGACCAGCACTAATTCCATGCTACTTTTCGCTGTCGCCGTGCTGATGTTTTAGCTTCAGGATTCCTTAACCACTCTACCACATGAGATCATCGCACTGAATTCCACTAAATAACTACGAATCAAAACTTCTCTCAAATGATCATGCGTCCATTGGTTCGAATATTCATAGTCAAATCTTATATTCGAGCTTTGCAAACGATCAACAGTAAATCT
Organism: Topomyia yanbarensis; assembly: GCF_030247195.1. Taxonomy (NCBI): domain Eukaryota; kingdom Metazoa; phylum Arthropoda; class Insecta; order Diptera; family Culicidae; genus Topomyia; species Topomyia yanbarensis. Next base: position 266,444,798 of record NC_080672.1, on the reverse strand, counting down.
TGCACAACAGCAAAACGTGATTAACATATTTAAATTTGGTCGAACAAAATCCACTTTACCTCCGCTCTCCAGGCCCGGCGTGCACTAATTATCACCAAGTAACAAAGTTTAATATTCCACTCCTCTTATCTGAATCAGTTGCTCATTTGAATATTCTTTCCTACTTCACTGGGAACAATTTCCACTTTTCCCTACTTACTATTCCTATTTCACGTCCGTTCGGTTCGATCGCCAGCGCACAACTGAGGATTTTATATTTCTTCAAAATAGAACTATGCTCTCAGCGGACGCGCGATCAACGCGAAGAAGCTTCCCGTCCACCCGAGCCCAGAGCATACATCATAAATACACGTGTATGTACCGCTCGCTGCTTCCTCCTTGATCAAACTGTGTGTGGGCATACTATCGCGCGCCCTAGCCGGCGAGTGACTTTCTCATCAGTTGCACTGAAGACAGCGGGCGCGATTTTTACACCCAATAGCAGTAGCGTTTCTGCGGCTGTGCCTTTGCTCAACACGCAACGTTAAAGGCAGAGCGTGCGCGGACATGACACCTTTCTTTTGAGTAGAAACGTTCTGTTGTGTTGCGTCTCACAGTGGTTCAGAATTATAACAACACGGCCAAAAATAATCAGCTCGCAAATATTGTGCTGCATATGTCTTACGGAAAATTTCTGGATAAGAAATCCTCTACTTTTACATTTCGGCTAATCCGCCTAACAGTGGGATTTAAAATTAAAATGTTTTAAGCAGTTCCTATTCAGACTCGGAATCATTGGAAATGTTTTAGAAAATATCACTCCAAGAAGCTTTGTTAAAGACACAAATGCCTTTTTCATATCATATTGAAGTATGAAACGTTTTTTGTGGTAAACTTCTAAATTACCCTTCCGGCTGTATACGAACGGTTGCGTTGTGTACATACATAGGGTGCTTTTTGGCGTTTTTGTTTCAATATAGATTCGACTGACTGACTGATGAACTGAGTTAACACACGATCGACCTTTTTTTAATTGCTCCGGTTTGTATTACAAATGCATCATGCACAATCAAAGAAGACCGGTCAATCAAACTTGCCGTAGCTTGCTACCAGAAGATCACACCCATTTTATTATGTAATATTTATTTTTTATAGAACATGTCTTTAAAAAACGTCAAAATGCCCGTTTTTCTTCATATTTCTATAACTCTGGTAGTTTACGACCTATTTTGACAATTTATAAGGCGTTGTGAAGATTATGAAATTTCCTTTTGAACAAGTAGTAAATCATCCAAAAACCTGTCAAAAAGTGTATTTATTTCGATGCTTCGTTGAACACCAAACGCCAACACAAGCAGTTAAAATACAGCAATATGCCTTATTACCTCACAGGAAACCTCGTTGTCGCAAGTCACCGGTGTACCAACATAAACGAATTCTTCGACCACTTCAAACAAGTTACCATCAAGCACTACCTCTATACCTGCGACCATGTACTTTGTCTTGGCTGAGATGATGACTAAGCCTATCATCGCTGTCTCCCTCTTAAAAGTCACGAAGGCCACAAAACCAAGGAGCAAATTCTCATGGGTTCAGACACCATGCAACCCCTTGAAAAGACCATAAATATGGTCCATTCCATGTTCCACGACCATGAAAATACCATCAAATGGTCTCAATAACCCATAAATACACCAAAATATGGTTTTTAAATCGGATGGTGTTGTCATAACTTGACCCCATTTAGAATACTATCAAAACACCATGCAGTGGGGGTGAAATTGGACCATGACTATGGGGGGGTTGGCTCGGGATATGCGACCTTGTGAGTTCCGTTCCTTTGCACGCCAGCTCTCCTGATAGCTCCTTCAAAAGCAATATTGAACAGCAAATTTGAAAGTGCATCGCCTTGCTTCAGTCCATCTAAGGTCACACATGAGGTTGAGAACTTTTATGCAATCCGAATACTCAATTTTTAACCATCCAACGTCGCACGTTTCAGTCTAATCAGTTTCGCCGGAAAACCATGTTCTAACATAATCTGCCACAGCCCATTTCTTTTCACTGAGTCGTATGCCACCTTAAAACTATTGAACTGATTGTGGATCTGCAAGTTGCACTCCCGGAATTTGTCTAGGATCATCCACAGGCTGAACATCTGATCCGTCGTTGATAGGCCCTCACGAAAACCAGCTTGGTATTCGCCGACGAAGGACCCCTCAAGCGGTCTCAGTCTGCTAAACAGGATACGCGATAGTATTTTGTACGCCGAGTTCAGGATAGGGATATCCCCCTGTAGTTAGAGCACTGCAGTCTGTGCCCTTTCTTGTAGATAGAGCAAATGAGTCCATCCAGCCAACTAGCAGGCAATTCTTCGTCCGCCCATATTCTTAGAATAATGCTTTGGATTGTTTGGTGCAGCTGCTCACTACCGTGTTTGAGAACCGGAATCTCGTCCTTACCAGCAGCTTTACCGGTTCGTCTCATATCGGAGCTCACAACTCGCGATATCTGTTTAGTCACAGTTACAATAACTGTTTGTAACAGTTATTAAGTGTATATATTGTTAAGCATATCTACCGCATAATGAGTTCTGATGGCTTCAAAAGCATTGTATCATATTATAGCTCATTATCGGAAGTAATGAAAATGCTTATCACCTCATTTGGTGCAGCATTTTGATGTTACATTCAATGTGATAGCAAATCGAAATACTAAATATACAAACTGGGCCCTCTTTTTAGAAAACTTGGCGACTAAATTTCATGGATATCGATTTTGCTGGCTATTCTCGGCAAATTTAAGACTATGAGAAACGAAAGCAATGAAATTGAAAGACTGATAGGTATTCTAGAGTGAATCAGTTATAAACTTCGAACGGAAAACTAGGACTAGGTAGGCTCATATGGTCATGATCGAAAGGAGATGTGAAGAGTCTTTTACCTTCTGTTAAGTAAGAGTTGGGCGTTGCACCCAAGTCTACCGCATGGTCTTTGATAGAACATAACTCATCATCATGTTTTACCACCGACGCGGGCAAAAAACTTCACAAATTCTCGCCTAGAACGTCCATGCGTTCATTCTGTTAAATCGACTAGGGGAACCCCTTGGTGGGTTTTGGAACAGTAACCATGTTGATCTTGCTACCAATCATACAAGATTGTGGTCATAAATGGTTACATGGGGTTAAGATATTCTTGTTCCCAGCGATATTACACTCACATGTAGTTTTCGCTACAGGACATTCCATGTGAAGTTTTCCTCTCGAGAGGAGTGGTTGTCTGGCTATATGAAGAGACAACAACAAACAAAAGTGGTTTGTTCAACTGACGGTTCTCAAATAGTGCTGGTATCTACTGTCCTGAAATCACTAGATAGATACTGTCCTGTATTCCAAGCAGAAATCGTTGCGATTATGTGCGGGGTACAATCAGCCCTTCAACAGAGCTTGTCCGGCAAAGTTATAAACTTCTGCTCCGATAGTCAGGCTGCAATCAAGGCCCTTAGCTCAGACAACTCAGAACCCAAATCGAAGAACTAAGCATTGTCAACTCTATCTACCTTATCTGGCTGCCCGGACGTTCCGCTATTACAGGAAATGAATGGGCTGACGAATTGGCCAGGGCAGGTTCAGCGATTGACTTCGCTGGTCCTGAGCCCGTCCTGCCAATTTCGACACGTTTAATAAGAGAAAAAATACGGTCCTGGGCTTCGTCCCAGCACCGCAATTATTGAAGGAATCTACAAACGTTTCGTCAAACGAAGGCGTTTCCCGAATAACCATGCCCAGTGATTTCGAAAAATTTCCTACATCCACTGCGCATGCTGGCCAGCGCTTTAACCGGCCACTGCAAACTCAATTATCGCATGGCAACTATTCAGCACGCTGAACATTTTTCATGTGATTTTTGTGAATCCGACTACTGAACCTTATAACATCTCATATGCAATTGCCCAGCAATAGCGAAATTGCGATTTCGAGTTTTCGGTCGTTCTTACATAGCCGACACCATGTTTGGACGACTGATACTCAGAGACATACACTCAGGTTTTTTTTTACGCGGGGGATACGAGCCGCGTAAATGAAAACCGCGTAAATGAAAACCGCGTAAATGAAAACCGCGTAAATTTCAAAATCCGCGTAAATGAAAACCGCGTAAATTTCAAAATCCGCGTAAATGAAAACCGCGTAAATTTCAAAAACCGCGTAAATGAAAACCGCGTAAATTTCAAAAACCGCGTAAATGAAAACCGCGTAAATTTCAAAATCCGCGTAAATGAAAACCGCGTAAATTTCAAAATCCGCGTAAAAAAAACCGCGTAAAAAAATACCGCGCAAAAAAAACCGCGTAAAAAAAAACTTGAGTGTATTAAAGTTTCTTATCCCATGTAGTAAAGAGCTTTAGGCTTACTCGCAGGCGAGTTGAACTACATGTGAGTTTAACTTACCTGTTGCTTGTTTAATTTTTTTGTTTATGGGTTTTTATCTTTCCCACCCTTCCAATTCTGCTTCCTCCCTCCTCCTTCTCCCTTCCTTCCACTCAGGAAATGATGAAAAAACACGGCATGGCACAAATCCCCGACTACATACGGGGAACGTGCCATTTGAGCCAATGTATTCTGATTCCTGATACTTACATTCATTCACAACTCACTGGTTGACTGTCAGCACAGATCGAAACATAATTGTGATTAAGATGATTGTCAGGAACCCACATTTACTTCTACATCAAGAATAGCCCAAGGAAGCTACTTTAGACCGTCGATGTTTATGCTTTACTTTAATGACGTATATTTAGTATTGAAGATTCCTTTCCGGTCCTTCACTGACGACTCACCTTCGACTATCCTGGGTTTTTACTCGCCTGATATGGCCGCCCTAAATATAACCAGTGTTCAATTAGCACCGAGTTTTTGTAAGCTTACTCTGTGAAATGAGCTAAACACACGTAGTCCTCCGGGTGAAATGTGTTACACCACACAACACTTTCCATAAAGCGATAATCAGTATTCTGCAGAACTAATGCTTTGTAACTCGGGAATACGAAAAATACAAATTCAGCTGTACGCACACGAGGCGATAGGACATACGCCACAAAAATATTCACTATGGATTTTGTTGTAGCTCCAACGCGGCAACAGCAACAGTGTTCGAATCCATAGTGAATGTTGTTTGTAGCGTGTGTCCTATCGCCTTGTGTGTACAGCTTAAATTGTCTTCATTCGTCGTGTGAAGGAAGAACAAAATTTAATGTTATCCCACAGACTAACAGACATAACACACAAAAACAAAGCTTCGCCCGCTTTAACGGTCATTTTAAATATATTTGTAGTTGGGACTGTGACCACATTTGAAATTATGGCACCACTGACATATGAACAAGCATATGGGGGATAGACCACTAGTGAAAAATTGTCCCCAAACCTGAGGGGTAACCCACCAGTAAATGAGTGATTGGGACTGTGAATAAAAGGTGGAGCTAGTGTTCTGGGGAAATTGTCGGATCGATGTTTTTTGAGGGAATTCCCTCATAGTGTTATGTCTGTTAGTCTGTGGTTATCCTCTATACCGCGCTACTCAGTATACCGCTTTCGATGTATATTCAAGCAACCGTACTTCCTTTGCATTCAAACAATCAGCACCGAGTGATGAATCAGGCTAATATGCAGCGCGCATATACCTACTTATAACTTAAACTTACTTATTTTATTATTCGACTCGGTTTGCCGATTTCGATTGTCCACATCGCTTTAAAAAAATTTCTGAGGATCTGAAATTGATTTATTTAGTTGTAGGATAAGATATCGATGCACAGATTATTGTTTAATATTTCGAAATTTAATACAAACTTAATGCACATTTGTGCAAACATTGTACCTAATTTCGCTCAGTACAATGAAAGTTACCGTCGACTACGTATCTTTAGCGTCAGCTGCATCGAATAAGACACGAAATAGTATATGGCTTAACACTTCAATTGTAAGTGAGCCGTGTAATATGTATTGTTGAGGATTTCGCGTAACAATGAAAGATCATTTAGGTTTAAAATATATTAACAAATTACAGCAAAATAGAACATCGCTCACACTACTTGACCTCGATTGCTCATCACTTCTTTCCGTACCGCATAGAACCATCCGCCAATGTTTGTATTCTCTAGGCAATCCTTGAATGCCTGACATCCTTCCATGCTATTAAGTATGCCGAACACTGCAAGATCCGCTAAATTAGGTGACTTGCCACCCAGAAACGGTGACTTCTTTTGCTCCACCGCTGCGATCCACCTATCACAAGCGTCATAAATATGCGATCGCACGTCGTCTGTAAGTTGATGGCGTTTCTTCAGTCGTTTGCTAATAGCCCACATGGCCAGTGCACCGACGTACACCATCAGGTTCCGTTCCCACTTTGGAAAGTGTACGTCCCATTCGCCGACGTCCGAAAACCATTCAAATGTTTCCAATGCCTCCTCCTTGTTTCGATACACGTTGGGAGAAATAAGATGTACCAAATGATCATCAGCCCACGAGCGCCACTTTCGTTCTTCTCTATAGAAAATAAGATGAATTTATAGTTGGTTAACAATAGAAGCCGAACGAACTTACTCTTGCGGGTCGTTGGTCGAATGGCGTTTTGCGTCTTGTAACATAAGGAAGTACTTGTTCATGATGTCATTAGTTTTCCGTCCCGCGTCATTTATGTATGTAATAGAGGGATAAAATTTAGCCAGTTCGCCAACATCTTGGCTCTTGTCATTTAAATAACTTGACAATACCGACACAATCATGCTGGAATCGGTTAGCTGAACGTAATTGCCAGTTTTAGTTTTAACGAGCATAGTTGGCACCTTTTTTGTATCGGACCACTTAATGCCTTGTCTGAGTACGGCATCTACTTCTACCACTGAATAGGAAAGGCCACTGTAATCTAAAAAAGATCGGACCTGTTGGAACAAAATACATATTAGTAGAATATTCGGGTCCTACAGATGACAAATGCTACCTTGCAGCAGAACGGGCATGTCTGAAACTGAAACAACACTAGTTCCAGTCCAGAATCATCCTTCGGATTTTTCACTCTTCTGGTTATTTTGACGTCCGGCATCTTATCTAGATAGGTTGGGCCTATTTTCTCGTGTATCATATGATCAGCGGGCTTACCAACAAAATAGTTATAGCCAGACCAGCCAGTGCCTAGCAGAGCGCCCACAGCAGCTCCCTTCAGTGCTAATCGAAGCGTTCCATTAGAAGCATGATTTCCGGATGAACCTGCATATCGACGAACCACAGTGAGCCGCTGCTCTCCTGGCGCCAGTCCACGTTGGCTCGAAAATCGTACAAAAGATCGACAGAAAAAACTCGAGCGATACATGGTCATTACGTAAATTATGCTCAGAATGTGTAACAAATTCTGCGGTACAACCGAAATGTACTCGTACAAAACAAACTGGTCGGGTGACGCTTCAAAAAGCAAAACAAAATTACGATGACGTTTAAGTGATGTTAGCTTACGAGCAGAGATGCCAGGTACTTTTTTTCAAATGTCTGCAATAATAATTTTATGTCTGGGAAGAACAAAAAATGTCAGGAAAGCTAGTGTAACCAAAAGCCTCTATATTCAAAAATCTGTAAATATCTGCAACCAAACTAAAAAATCTGCAAATATCTGCGTCATCAAAAAAATCTGCAGCTTAAATTAAAAGTCTGCGAATTTGCAGACTTGTCTGCAAATCTGGCATTTCTGCTTAGAAGCGAGATTTTGACGTCAACATTTCATAAGGCATTATATACAATATGCTCATGTTGAGAAAATGGCGTATAAAAAATTGCCTCGTACTTTATATCTCGACAAACATATGATTACGGCCTAAAAGCCAACTGTCACAATCCACTTTGAATGGAAATTCCGGACAAACCGTTACACGCCAATCACAGATGTTGGTAGTAAACGAAAGAGAAAAGTTTTCTCTTTCATAAACTGTTGTGAACTGTGTTCGACTAGTAACGGTTTGTCTGGAATTTCCATTCAATGTGGATTTTGACAGTTGGCTTTTAGGCCGTAATCATATGTTTGTCGAGATATTCCCATTTATGAACAGGAGCTTGATTTAAGGACCAAACAACTCAATGCCGTGTTAAATTAACCATTTTTTTCGAATAATATACCAGATTTATTAAAATTGTATTTTGAACGTTTTTTGTAGATAAAAGTTTTGGTCCCTTTTGAAACATAGCCTGATTTTGTGCCCTCTCCCACCCGGTCAAACCATTCGGAATTTGATTCGGAATCCTGAATGGAGTCAGTATGGATTACAAATCAAATGCTACAACCGATTCTGAGTCGGAGTCGGTTGTTGCATTTGATTTGGTATCCATAATGACTCCATTCAGAAATCCGAACCGGTTCCGGAATGAGTTTAACTGGGCATAATCCCTTTTCGGCGAGACGTAGGCTTATAGTGCGTGCGGGTGAGCCCTTTTGTTTACAGCTAAGAGAAGAGACGACAGGCTTCTTGCTCTTCTTAATTTTATCAACCAGGCCCTGTCGTAATTCCAAAGACAACAAGCATCCATCGTTGCCAGATTCCATTTGCATGATTTTCACAATTGCTGAAAATAATTGTACCTCAAATATCGACCCTCAGTCAAGAATTCACAATACTAGCTGCATTTAAAAATTGAATTTTAAGTTTATTTGTGTCTTTCTTAACAATACACGTAGTTATATCGTCATTCAGGGTATTTATTCAATTTGCATGAAATGTTCATGTATATGAAATGTAGCCAAAATAAATTCAGCAGCACTGTTTTTCATCCCGTTTGAAAATATTATGAACGCTCTTGACTGGCAAAACGACCAATCAGAAGCTGGTTCAATATTGAGGTTAGGACTGGATCATATTGGCTACGCGATTGTCTTCTCTTCTCTTAGGTTTACAGCAAATAATTATGTGACGTTTATTTTGATCCCTTCGTTGGTGTTACGATGTTTTTGTTCCCTTTTTAAGTATAGTCTTTTTCAATAAGAAAAGGGCCCATAAAAAAGTTTTTTCCGATTTGTTGTTTGGTGTATATGAACCGTTAATTTTTGAGGGGAAGTGAAAGGGAACACAAGCAAAACAAGTTATTTTGCTTATGCGCCTTTTCGATAATCCATTATTTCGCCAACAGCCAGGCTTCAGAATCTGCTTATTCAAGGTATGTATAAAGCTTTGTTAGTGTCCATTTGAAGTAAGTACTAACCGGAATTGTTTACGTTTTGTTTATCGGCCCATTTGAAATGTTCTCGTCGAATTTTTGGTTTAAATATGCTTAATTTTTCTGCGTGTATACACTGAAAAAAATCCAAACGTTAATTCTATTTGCTTCAAACCACTTAAAATCCATATGAAGAAGAAATGCTAATGTTATCACGCGCATACATACCTTCTATGTGTCAACTGGATAAACTATGTATGCGCACACATAAGTTATATGTGTGTATTGTTCTAGAATTGGGTTTTATTTACCTTATCTAGCTTTTTACGTGCCATAATGGCGGTCTAAATTGTTCAGTTCGTAATACGTTTAATGGCCCTTTTTTGACAATAATCGTTTACGTCAACCGCTCAGTACGTTAGTCCAATGCGTTGGATGTTCATTCAATGAAACGCCTGACATCTTCAACTGGGCGTTGCTGTCAAGCTGGCGTAAACGATTATTGTCAAAAAAGGCAATTAGGACCCTACTCGAACAGCAATATTGACAATAAACCAATTATTGACCAATATATTGATCGTGTAAGTACAATTTTTAATATATTGATTCTGTAGAATCCAAATGGGATTGACGTATTGAAGCAGTCTTACCAATATTTTTACTGACAATATTCTTGTCTCGTGTAGGGTCTCTTTAAACGTATTACGAACTGAACAATTTAGACCGCCATTATGGCACGTAAAACGCTGGATAGTTATGAAATGTGAATGTAAAGCGGACCCTACACGAGCAGAAATATTGACAATAAATCATATATTGATCAATATATTGATGGTGTAAGGACATTGTGAAAATATTGATTCTGTAGAACTCAAATGGAATTGACGGATTGAAGCAGTCTTGTCAATATTTTTATTGGCAATATTCTTGTCTCGTGTAAAGCGGACCCTACATGAGCAGAAATATTGGCAATAAAACATATATTGATCAATATATTGATGGTGTAAGGTCATCTTGAAATTATTTGTTTTTTTTTTTGGAATTAGGTTGTAGGGCTATAGCTTTTTGTAGGGTTTTGACATCTTATACAAAACGCTAAATGCACTTTTAAATTTATATTTCAATAGAAAGAAATGCATTTAAAGTCGAGGATTTTTAGAAATGCATCACAAGTGATCTGCTCCTAGATTTGTTCTCAGGTAACCGTAATGAGTACGTATATAGTTGAATGCAAGACTAGGGGCAGATCACTTGCGATGCATTTTTAAAAATAAGCTAAATTAAATGCCTTTCTTTCCATTAATATAGAAATTCATAATGTATTTTGCGTTGCGTACAATATATTTTGCGTTGCGTGTAAGACTTCAAAACCCTACAAAAAATTAGCCCTACATTCAACAAAACGTCGAACAAAGTGAATCACATTTGTTTGTTTGACGTTTGTTAAACAAACTTTGCTGCGAAGGAGTGCAAAGTTGATGCAAAAAAGGAAATTAAATGCATTTTTTCTAATTTGATGCAAATTTGTTATATACATTTCTAGAGTGATCTGCCCCTAGATGCAAGATCTATCAGAATCAATGTGCAACACATTTGAAATGGAAGTGATTTGCTGTTGATTTCGTAGTGCTTTGAAATGATCTATTCCAACAGATTAACAAATCGCATTAAAATGTTGGGCAAATAGTGCGGAATCAACTATAAATCACTTTCCACCAACATTAGGATTTTTTACCGTGTAGCACATTGCTTTATAACATAAAAATAAAATTTTTACCGTGTATACAGAGATGCTCAAGTGTCAAAAGATTTGTAATTGCAAACCTGAAACTACGGTGTATAATCAACAGTCAGCAGTTTTGATTTTTGTGCATTTTCTTCAAGTTTTCACGACATTAAAATGCTTGGTCTAGAAAATTTCCCTGAATATGAAGTTCCTGGAGTGCGTCAAGTTCAATTTTATCCTTATGAGTCAAATGGAGGGTTAGTATTTTGTTTTTCTTCAATTTTAAGGTTATGATCCTAATGAAATGACAATGTATTTTGTTCATCTTGTTTAGAAGTGTCGTCGCCATCGCCGGAGATGATTTCGCAGTAATCGGTGCGGACACTCGTTTGAGCTCTGGGTATTCTATTCATACAAGAACTCAAAATAAGCTCTTCCGATTATCTGCTGGAACAGTACTTGCTTCGACCGGTTGTTGGTGTGATACTTTGGCCTTGACCAGTTTGGTCAAAGTTCGTATGCAAATGTACAAAGATCAGCACCAGAAAAATATGACCACTCCAGCGGTAGCCCAAATGCTATCGATTCTGATGTACAACCGACGTTTCTTCCCGTATTATGTGTCTAACGTTCTGGCCGGACTGGATGAGGATGGTAAAGGTGTGATTTATAGCTACGATCCCATTGGACACTGCGAGAAGACCACATATCGTGCCGGTGGATCAGCTGGACCGTTGCTACAACCGGTGCTCGATAATCAGATCGGATTGAAGAACATGGTTGATGTGCAACCAGCGGCGTTACAGCTTGAAAAGGCTGTATCCATTATAAAGGATACATTCATTTCGGCTACCGAGCGAGATATCTATACCGGGGATTCGGTTATCATCAACGTTATCACTAAAGATGGCATCAAGGAGGAAGTTGTGCAGTTAAGAAAGGATTAAGATTTTTTTCGATTCACTTCATTGATCTAATAAATATTGAATGAGAAACTTACGTTACAGTTCTATTATGTAGTCACAAAATTCCCATACTAAGCTATTGCAATTCATTCAGCGATATGGCATTTGAAATAGTCGTTATTTTATATTTTTTTCAGTAACTGAAAACTTAATGTTAATGATACGCTACAGCACGTAATTAGCATAACATTTTTAGTAAATAAAAAAATGAAACAAGCCATAACTCATGGTTAAAAAAGGGGGCAAGCGAATTGATCAAAGATTTTCATGTCATTAGGCAAATGATATTTATTTAGCCTTTTTGTTTGAAGAAATTATTTTTCAAACAACTATTATTAAACACTTTTTGGTAAATGGCATATATACTACAATTTCTTTTTCGAAGGCGAATGAGCCTCGAAATTAATGCGCTAATGTTGATTATTGACGCATGTCCTATGTAGATGAGAATGTGATAGAATAGGGAAAATTATAACAGGGGCTCAAACCAGAGTTGATTTCAAGAAATATTCCAATGGATTTTACTGACATAATGATAGTCAAAACCAGTTAGAAAGGCGGTCATCGGAATTCAATCGAGATAATATCAAACCAAATCCTTGAGTCCAGTTATATATGATTGGGTTCGTTAAACACGCTGAAGCCTTTATTGAAATTGAAATTATTATAATCTCGTTAGGCGATAAATTCAAATATTATTCTGTATTTTGTCTTGCTTCAGTTTCATTTAGTCTATTCTTACTCTTTTTTTCTGGTGGAGGTTTCATATCATTTCTTACCTCATCCTTGATTAACATATTTGGACTATCTTTGCGTTTGTTCGGCACGTGCTCCATGCGTTCCTGTTTGATGTTCGACATTTCCGACCCATTTTCCATTGACCCATCTGCGCCATCATTTGTGTTAGCCACTACGTTCTGGTTAGGATGGCTTTGGTGCTGGATTTGAGGAAGCGGTAGCGGAAATTTTCGCAGCAGATCTCCTAACAGCATGTCGACACGTTGGCGTTGGAAAAGCGAACTTGGCTCTTCTTTATCAGGTGTAGCTTTGCTTTTTTCATGCTTGTTTTTCTCTGCAATTGCTTTATTGACAGAGAAATCCCATGAATACCCTTTACTCGGATGGTATCGCGAAAAAGAACTAGCTTCTTCAAAAGCACTTTGCAGATGATGTACAGATGAATGAATTCGTGAATTGTATACACTTGCCAAATCCGGCGCTTGGTATACAGTACCCGCAATGATGTAGTAGTCCGCTATTGGCGTCGCATCCGTAGGATTATGTCTATGCTGTTTCCGAATTACGTACAAAATAGGATCTTGAACGTGTAGCAAAATGTACTCAATTCCCGACATGTTGCTCAGCATATCTATGCTCTGACGCTGCATACGAACAATTTCGTTGTTACAGGTTCGATCATAGAAAGGGTTCGATTTTTCCGAAAAGTAGTCCAGAACATTGGTCGGATTTAAAATAGGGATCCAGTTGGAGTCATGCCAGGAAATCCATAGAGGATTTTCATGCATTATTGGTAGTCCTAGTCTTCCGGGCATCATTGATACACTTCTTTTTGAATGGTGATTACGTTTATTTTTAGGTCTGAGCTATATGTTAATTACGCATGTATCACTCGGACATTAAAAAATAAATATCACATATTCAAGAAACGGCACTTTTCAAAACAATTTTTTGGTGATGAATAAACGTCCTCGACCTACAAAGTCTGTACTAACATGGTAGTACTCAATAAAATTGCAAATAAACAATAAATTACGAATACACACTAACTTATTTTATTTTGACGCAGAAGATTTTGACAGCCCATTGGAAACCCTATCCCAGTAAAGTTCAGCCGGAAATGAGCCGGAATTCCGGCTTGTTCCAGTTAGCATTCCGGCTCGTGACACAATTTCGGCTGAACTTTACTGGGATCCCAGTTAAGCTCAGCCGGAAATGAACCGGAATTCTGGCTGGTTCCAGTTTGCATTCCGGCTCCAGTGACACAACCGAAGCTACACGCTCGTAAAAAGTTACTCAAAAATGAGTTTAATCCCACCCATTTCCAGATAAAGTGGAACAACCCTTAAATTGAGTAATTCCGGAGTTACTCAAATTTGAGTAAGCCAGCCTGAACCAAAAACTGAGTAATTATTACTCGGTTTTTGAGTACAATATTATCTACACTAAACCCAAAAGTGCTTCACTAGTACTCAGATTTTGAGTTCAACATTGCTCAAATTTTGAGTTCAGTACAAATTTAACAAAACCAAAAATTAAGTAATTATTACGCAGACTTTGAGTTGAACATTACTCAAATTTTGGGTTCAGTAGAACTTCAACAAAACCAAAAATTGATCGATTTTTACTCATATTATGAGCAGAAGCTTACCCAATTTTTGAATAGACAACAAAGCCAGTTGTAATTCCTCAGTTTTTGGGTAGAATATTACCCAATTTATGAGTGCAATATTTCATTAAAACCCAGTAAAGTTCAGCCGGAAATGAGCCGGAATTCCAGCTGTTTCCAGTCAGTATTCCGGCTCCAGTGACACAACCGATTCTAGTTAGAATAGGTTGTGTCACTGGAGCCGGAATACTGACTGGAGCCAGCCGGAATTCCGGCTCATTTCTGACTGAACTTTACTGAGAAACATCCGGATTATGACTTGCAATTCTGAATGGAATGGAATGGTGGAAATGCAACAACCGATTCCTATTTAAATTGGTTCATGATCGATTGTTGCATTTGAACTGGAACTAAACCGGTTTACATCCAGTGAAGAAATTGGCCGTCAAAATTTTGTTTTGGATACAACACAATGCAGTCTTTCTTTTCTTATGGAATATTTTTACAATAATAATTAAAGAAACTTCTGTTTATTAAATTTTATGGTTTTTAGTAAGTATTGTATAAAAAAGTTGTCCTTTTATTTGTTGTCAATACGTGCGCGGGAAACTTCAATAAAAGTTTGGACGAGTCTATTCACAGTTGTCCTCTGACTGTGCGGAATTATATTATATATGGCACATGCCAGAAAGTCCCAAAACATTCTAAAATTAGGTGGCACCTCCACTCCGAGAACTGCGTGGCATTTGAATAAAATTTCCACTGCATGAATAGAATTGTTAGTCTCGAATATAACTTTTTTCTCACAAATGACGGCATAAATTCCTCTTTTCATCGGGCTTGCTACGCACACCATGTGTAGTTTGGAATCAGTTGCGGGGGATGCCACGTATGTATCTAAGCACTCCTAATGATGATATAAAATCATTACATCTAACCTTATGTATATTATATTGCATTTACCCCAATCCAACGAATTAAAATTGAAGCCGAATGTTCTTCGCCTACAGTTGGACAGCCTACCAGCGTTCTTTTTTGTCCGCGAATTGGCATATGAGAAATTATTCTCAAGCATCCTCGAATGTGATCTGTGAATAGTTTTACAAATTTAAAATTTTATGACAGACCTTTGGGCTAAATTAAAAAAAATTATATCTCACCATCTTCTACTCTAGAGAATCTGGACGGTGAATAAGATAGACACTGAGAGAAGACATCCTCGATTTTGAGACCTTCTGTTCTGTTAGGATACAATCTCTCAAACATTTGACGAATCTAGAAAAAGTGATATGATATAAATATTCATATGTTCCGTGAATACCATAAAGTGAAATAGTAAATAATAAAAAATAAACATGTTACCACCAATCCTTCATATGAACACAGGTGTGGAAACATATCCAAGATATCATTAACGGGTTTCTTTTCTTTTAATAACAGTTTGAGGACTGGAAAGCATCGGTCCATTTCATCACAAATATGTTCTGCTACTGATGCCGATGCAAGCATTACTCGGAGCAATTGAGCCCGCTCTACAAGTTCAGTTGAAACGGACTCTTCTACAGGCATAGTTCCTCGATTATATTTATGTTTTTCTGCAGGTAGCTGTTTGATGACATTCCGGATGCGATGAAATATCATGCCAGTATGAGCACCCTTTTCCTTGCCTCCGTTGCGCCAAAAGAAAAATGACTAGCATGAAAATAATTATAATTATATTAGAGAAATTAAATAAGCATAGAATAACAAACCTCATCAGGAGCAGTTGGTGTAACTCGCGTATTACTAAGTTGTGGAAATAATTTTACGATTTGAACAGCTGCCGCATGCTGTTGATCAACAGAAGGATACCTGCGCATTTAGAGATCATTGGTTCGTTACTCCGAAAAAGACCAAAAAGATTCCGTGAAAGATTAAGTTCTAAATTTCTTAAAAAAAATCTAAATGGTAAAAGTATGAACGGTATTTGATTCGTAATTCTTTGCATGCTGGGACACATCTATTATTTTCTGAAGAAAATCGGTCAGTTTATTACTGTTTTAAGTCTGTAAATGTCTGGACCAGGCATACGCAGAACTTTTTTTTAATCACCGATATCATACTTTTTGATCTGCCTCTCGTTTCTTCTGCTGCAAATTTTGTGCATTGGACGTATTCGGTCTATCCACTCATTGAATATTTACTAGAAGTATATGCTAGAAAATGCATGAAAATTCTCGACAAACATATGATTACGGCCTAAAAGCCAACTGTCAAAATCCACTTTGAATGGAAATTCCGGACAAACCGTTACACGCCAATCTGTGATGTTGGTAGTAAACGAAAGAGAAAAGTTTTCTCTTTCATAAACTGTTGTGAGCTGTGTTCGACTAGTAACGGTTTGTCTGGAATTTCCATTCAAAGTGGATTTTGACGGTTGGCTTTTAGGCCGTAATCATATGTTCGTCGAGAATTACAGCAAAAGAGACGGGAATGAAAGCATGCTAATTCTGCATATTTTTGTTTCTCAGTGCAGCAAATCTGTCCACAGTCTGTAAATCTGGCATCGCTGTTGCTCGATTCAACGACATTGCGGCTTAGTTAGACCCTTTGGTCGATTTACGATTGAACTGTATATGTAAACAAATAAACACGCTCGCTATAAACAGAAATTGTATACCTTTAAATTCTGTTGGTTTAAATGTTTAAGTTATTATAATTCGTCGTCGTCGGTCGTCTTTATAATTTTGTGCCGGAACCTGACGAATTACGCTTTCTAAGTACCACCGTCAAAGACGCATGTACGTTCTTATGCCGAAGTTTATAAATCGAACCAGATTGAAGATGTGAAAAGAATGGTCAATATTGAAATCAGGATGCGAAGAACTGATAACTATGTGGTTTCCTCTAGCAGTTTGTACTGTGTTTCATACATTTCTTTACATTTATAATCAGAAGTGAAGTTGTTTGGCCGTGCTTCATTACTATGCATACTTCATAGTTTCATAGGCTCAATGAAGTAATAATGCATGATACTGATTGACTACGATGTTTTTTGAAATAGAAGCTTCACAACGAAAGGCATTGCTTTTCTCTGCTCATAGACAGTGTTAGATCACCTGCATATTTGCTCGAAGGACTACTAAGGGCCGATTTCTTCATTCTCGCTTAACGTCAACCAGGTTTAAACGTACTGGTGAACCCGGTTTAAAATTTAAGCGAGGATAAAGAAATTGGCCGTAAGCCCTATAAATATGTATAGGCATTGCGCATTTCGCCGCAAGGTTGCTCTAGCGGAGAGACTCGTGCGGTTCAATGTAAACAATTCATTCTATCACACTTTAAGGAGTGTTCATAGTTTGATGCACTAGTAGAGTAACAAATAAAACTTTCTACTTGCCTTTGACCGTCCATTATTTGAGTCTCCATTTGCTTGCATGCGACTCGTGTAAGATGATTTAAACCGTCCTTATCTGGTACGATCCCTTGATCCAAAATTGGATACAAAATTTTCATTCGGAATTTTGCGTCATCTTCGAATGTCGAACGGTTAATCTGAAAACGTTAAATATGTATAGTACGACAAGCGCTTACAGTAATTATAGTAGAAAGTTTACCAAATTTTGAACATTAGTGGAAGTCTCATCAATTTTATCTTTGGTCGGATTAGCTTCAGAACTATAGTTTTTTATTATGTTAAGAATTGTTAGACGGGATCCTTTTTCGATTATCCCCATTTCAACTAGGTCGGCATCGTTGAGCAGAACTAGGTTCTGATCGTTTATTTTTTGGGCTGAAAAGAGCGAATAAGTATATATAAAGGTTTAAAGTGACATCTCAAGTTGTTTGCACTACCTTCTTGATTGTTGTTTATTTTATTATAAATTTATTTCCAAGTTTATTTCCCTACTAACTATCTACATATTTCAAACTTATATAGTAGTTTTCTTCTGAATCTCCGTATATACTCCATAAGTTGTATGTTTTTTTCGTTTGCAAGTTCTTGTGTGATATGCGAATAACTTGACTGTCAGTTTTGAGTTTGTAACTGTTGTATTGTAAACAATATTCGCATTCGAGATGCTGTATTAGGCAAACAATTTGATTATCCGATTGCAATATATCTATTATCAAACCATAGGACATTTCGTTGCATACTTGGTATTTCGCTATCAGTCCCGGCCGAAAGCTTGTGTTATTTATTTTCATATGGTTTATATATTTGATTGAATCAGGTAGATCCCGGATCAGGAGTAAATTACTTAGAGATTTTTTGTGTATGTGCTTTGACGAAACGATATCTACCGTACCAATTTCGTATGAATGGTCAAGAATAGTGGTTATCTGTGCTAGATTCAGGCGCTTAGCAAAGCTGTTTGTTAAATTGATGAAATTGTTGCATGTCTTCGCTTGGGATTTCGACTCCTTGAATTTCGCTTCGAAGCGTAAGCAACTATGATTAACAACTGGCCCATCCTGACGAATTATGTAGGGATAATGAGAGATGTGATGGAATTTATTGGTAGGGTTGATGGCAGGGAAGCAGGATTTGAACAACTTGTAAAAACATTCGATTTCGTTTTCCAGATCGTTAATCTGATTCAATGTTAGCTTATTGGAGAAACTATAATAAGTTATTTTCATGAGAGCTCTAAGCAATGATGATAAATTTGAATTAAATCCGAGAATCTGGTTGAACATAAAAGGGAATGCTCGAAGGAGAAGCCAACATTGCGAAGCTGACTGAGGAATAGCATGTCCACGTGCTTTTAACTTCTCGCAAGTAAAATTAGCGGTAGGTTTATCAGCCGATTCAGTTATACCGTATTCGTAATGCTGTATAATTTGGTTGACTTGACTAATCGTTATCACTTTATGGATATTTACAGCTTCGTTCAAAACACATTTGATTACGACCATGACGACGCCTTCCAAAAGATCATGCATTGGATCAAACGTGTTATTTTCCGCTATGTTGAAATATTTAACTTCATTCAGTGCTGATTTTCGAATGATTCCGCATTGTGAAGGTGTTTTAGTTCCGCTTTGAAGAGCATTTAAATCACCTTGTATGCTTTCTTCAGTGCGATGAGGGAAGGTATCACCAATGTTTCCACAATGAAGTGCAGTACGCGTCGCATAGCACATTCTACAGAATAGACTTGATTGGGGCCCCATTAACTCGAAAATTTCATGAATTGCCAGCGTGTCCCCCAAAACATGCACTAGAACTGCCCTCATCGTAAACTTTTCACTCCCATATTGTACTACAACACCATCATCTGATTCAAGCTCACGCAAATCTTGAATCAGCGGTTTCATAACGTTATTGTAGCCATATTTTTTTACATCTCTTGAGCGAACTGTAAGCGTTAGATATATCCTGTTGGAGGATGAATGAATTGCGGGGTGGAGATTCTCAATTTTAACACTGAAATTGGTAAGTTTTTTTTTTGATTTGCGTGATCCCAAAGGGTTCAGATATTCGACATCGTCCAGATGAAGCGAGAGTCGTAATGCATCGGGAAACCGTGTCAGGAACGGGTGTGTTTTGAAACGTTGACCATCTTTGAAACCGCACAAGATATCGTCATTCACTGCTTCTTCTGCTATCATCTTGCGAGCTCCGGGATTCTTCATAACCAGTGCTAAAATGCTGGTTAGTGGAATATAGTGAGCAACGTCTTTCACTATTTGTACACTTTTTCTTTTGCCTAGTTTGGTAATCGCAGGGACAGTTTTAGTGATTCTAGTTCTTCCCAAGACTTCTTCCCTAGGGTTTGGCACAGCACAACCCGCAACTCCAGACAAATATGCTAGGTTGTCTTTTGGAGAAGCTACGTCTGCAAAAATTCCATCCAAAGATGCGTCGTTTATAAATTTCAAAGCGTCGGTATCGTTTAATGGGATCGACTTCGATTTCAAAAATTCTCTGAATAGATTCAACATGTAACACTCGTAATCTTCTATAAGATTCGAGGTAACATGTAAGAACTTTTTGATTTTTGTCTCGGGAAGAGATACATCTTTTCGCAAATCTGTGGCGAATTTACTAATTTTCTTAGTAATTTCATCCAACGACGGCGCCGTTTTAAAGAATATGGTATTCGTTATTCTCAACAGATAATCATCATCTACGAGCATATTTTCCGGATGATTATTTTGAATTTGTTCAACAGCGTCATGGTCGTATGAAATATTTGTAGAATTTTCTGTAATTAGTGGATGAACACTCTCTATGTGCCGTTTCAAGCTCTTAAACCTCTGGTACAGTGAACCATATTCTGAACAAAGGAAAGGTTGAGCGGCTGCTTTGCTGGTGTTCAAATTGTGTACCAACCGGAAGTGTTCCTTCAATTCATCCACGTGTCCAGGAATCATCTTCCCACAATTTGGCACATGGCATGAGAAACCTGAAACCTTACACTTTTTTTCCAGTATATATATATATATATATATATATATATATATATATATATATATATATATATATATATATATATATATATATATATATATATATATATATATATACATATATATATATATATATATATATATATATATATATATATATATATATATATATATATATATATATATATATATATATATATATATATATATATATATATATATATATATATATATATATATATATATACATATATATATATATATATATATATATATATATATATATATATATATATATATATATATATATATATATATATATATATATATATATATATAATATAACGTGAATATTACCTCGCAACTTCATTGCAGTTTCAGCATCCACCTCTTCCGAAATCTTCTGCATGCTGGTTGTTCAAATCCACTCTTTCAATTAAAATGTATTTTACACACTACAACTCTAGCTTCAACTATTATAAATATTTGAACAAATTTTTATTTGTGAAAAAGTGATGAGCGATAACTAAACGAGCGTGTACCTACTAATGGAAAATGGCGGATGACGCTTGGAATTTTTAACTTGGCGAGAAACGGCTTTTCCGTTTGGTAACTCCAAAACGGTTTCTTGTGTAATACCCAAAAATAGAGTCAGAGTTACTCAGAGATGTTATACATGACAACTCAATTTTTGACGTTTACGAACATCATTCAAAACTGAGTTAAAAGTACTCAGAATCTGAGTAACTTTTTACGAGCGTGTAGTTAGAATAGGTTGTGTCACTGGAGCCGGATTACGAACTGGAGCCAGCCAGAATTCCAGTTCATTTCCGGCTGAACTTAACTTGACAAAAATCTGCATGCAAGATACAAAGGTGCCAACCCAGTAAATGAAATGGCGGACAGGCAAGTTAAACTGGATGCTGGCGATCGGTAGGCTATTGAAACGTTGTTCTAGGCTATCCGCCGTAACATGCCGTTTACTGTAAACGTAGTGTGGGAATTAATCAATAATTCAATATTAATTCGTCAAAAGGGCGAAACTGTTTTTTGTAAACAAACTTGTTTCACTCTTTAGACTGCTGCAGATTGGAATTTCATGAAAAATATGCGTTAATGTAAATTTTTACCCTTCGTAGAAGTAATTTCGATTGTTTTCTGCTTCGAAATTATAGTAAATTAAGAGAAACCATCAAAATAAGTTTGTTTACAAATCTTATTCGCCCTTTTGCAAATTTAATATGGATATCTTAGCATCAATCGATTACAATTAGCAAATTTGTGAAACATAATCGATACAATCGGCGCTCTACTGTGAGTAAGCCCACGCTCTCTAAATTAGATATTTGGTTTTGCAACGAAATATGAAATATTGTTTTCCAATTAAATTTTCCATAATTCATTTTTTTTTCATAAATGCCCACTGAGAAGTCCAAAAAATTGTTTCAAAATCGTTCAACACGGGTCCAACGATGGACGTTCGTTGAACGGTTATTTGGACGTTGTCCAAATTGGTCCAACGAACGTCCTTCATTGGACGATTTTGAAACCAACCGTTCTTAGAGGGTGGTCACTCAAACTAGTCCGGAACCGGTTCGGACTTCCAGTATGAATTCCAGCTTAAATGCATGAGTCGATAGTCGGAATCGGTTATTCTCTTTGAGCAAGATTCCATACTGAATCCATTCAGGATTTCGATCCCGTTCCGGAATGGATTTGACGGATAGTTGGGATAGGTTGGAGTGGCGGCGCAAGGGTTTATCGTATATTAATTCAAATGTTTACACACGTTTTACCTTTCTCATATAAAGAAAGGCTATGCAATCACTGTAAAAATCGACTTTTTAACCGAGGCCCGGAGGGCCGAGTATCATACACCATTCGATTCAGTTCGTCGAGATCGGCAAATGTCTGTGTGTGTATGTATGTGTGTGTGTGTGTGTATGTGTGTGTGTCATTTAAACTCACACAATTTTCTCAGAGATGGCTGAACCGATTTTCGCAAACTTAGTTTCATCTGAAAGGTATAACGCTCCCATAAGCTGCCATTGAATTTTTAGTTGATCCGACTTCCGGTTCCAAAGTTACGGGTTGAAGAGTGCGGTCACACAGCAAATTCCCATATAAACTGGTACCACCATGATGTTCAAATGATGTAAAACATATTAAAATTGATGTAACATTACTCTAGTTTGCGGGTCTAGATCACTAATGATCAATCAAAGCAGCTTTGACCACATTGGCCACCTATGACGTTTCATGACGCCCTCGGGGAACCCGCCAAGTTCCTAAGCTAATATCACACCCATTCCACAACGAATTCTCTACCGATTTTTACGAACTTAATTTCAAATGAAAGATACAGTAATGCCATTGACTGCTGCTGAATTTCATTCGGTTCTGACTCTTGCTTCCGGAGTTACAGGGGTGTTAGTAAAGATACACTGGAATTTCTCATATAAATCGGTACAATCGTAATACCTCAGAGGCTAAAAACTATTGAAATGATCACCAAATTACTTCTAATCGTAGATCTAGATCACTGATTGCCAATCAAACATTCTTTGAATATATTGTCCACTATCGACGATTCCGGAAGTCCGGAATTCCGGGCATATTCCACAATTAAAGTCACATCGGTTCATCGGTTATGACTGAACCGATTTTCTCAAACCAAGTCTCAAATGGAAGGCAAAATATGCAGTTGAGTATTGCGTAGCCGCCCCTTCCCCCCCCCCCCCTCCCCACCTTGCCCTTACACCTCCCTCCTTCATCACTCCCCTCTTCTTGGATCACCCTCACGCCCAGATTTCCTTCATCCACCCCGTATACCGAAATAAGATGAAGGATTTCTGACTAGAGATGGGCAATTCGTTCGCGAACGGTTGAAGTGAACTGGTTCTTTGAAGAGAATGAGCGAACGGAAGTTCTTTTTAAAAGAACAATAGTTCTCAATTCTCTTCAAAGCGAATGAACTGAATATGACCCAAAGCCGTTTAGCGAATTTCTCGATTTTTAGGCGAACGAATGAAAATGAACTGACTTGCCGTCCCACAAACCGCTCTCTGTGCTCTCCCAGAATAAAACCGGCGAAGAACGACTCATAAGCGAACGACTCATCTCATTCTCTATTTCTCTAGTTATACATAATGAAGAAATCGCCACCCTTGATGAACTTGTTAAGCATACAGAGGTATAATAGTTTGGGCAGCATCTGTTTGGTTCCTCTCCAAGAATCGAATGTTTTGAGAGACATTCGCTAGATACCAGTAAAATATCAGCTGAACGGAAGAACGGTTCATCTGAACTAGTTCTTTTTATAGAACTGTTCAGTCGGGAATGATTCTTCGAAGTGAACTGTTTCGCCCATCTCTATTTCTGACGCATCCTCCACACCCACTCTACTAAACCCCCATTCCCTACACGTTCAAACGCATTCCACTAACCTTTGCAAATTATAATCACATGAAGATAACATTGAACTCATGCTTATTAAGCTAATTAAATATTATTCTTTTGCCTTTCTTATATAGAAAGGTTATGCAATTGCTACAAAAACCGACTTTCTAACCAACGACACGACTAGACACTGGTATTCCAAAACTGTATCGCAAATATGACTACCCCTCAGTGACTCAGGTAACTGGTACTGTCAAATATGACATATCGCTACAAAATGCATGAATCTAGCAGCACTGAATAATCTGTTACTTTTTTCAAACAACTTGTAGCAACCCCTAGTTAAGGCTAGTTTACAGTTCGGAAAACGTGTCACGGGATTTGGGTCCCTGTGTATTTTAAATGGAGCTCGGGATTTCAAATCCCGTGACGGGAAATGAGTCTACACAAAAATGACAGTTTTCCTGAAGTGTAAACTCAACCACGGGAAACATCACGGGATTTTAAAACTCTCCACACAAAAATCCGGCCGGGAACAATTCAACACAAATTGTTTCCGACGGGGAAAATAGTATTTTTATAAAGTTTACAATTCGCTGCAAGTTTGATACTGTTTGTATTTTTAAGAAGCAGCAGAGTTTTTGGTTTGACAGTTTGGAGAGATCTCGGCGGGAAATTTTCCCTGATCAAATCCCGACGCAAATCCCGTGTGAAATCCCGCGATCCATTTCCCGAACTGTAAACTAGCCTTTACGCAGGAAAAAAATTGCCAACAAAACAAACGATAAGTTTTTCAAATCTTTTCGAAAATTCTCTGTGATTGGCGCATTAAATTTTCTATTGAGTAGTATGAATACAACATTTCATTCATGGACAATCCCGTGCGGCAGACTGCCGTCTTCATCATCGCAAACTGGTTATCTGCTCCCAAAATCATATAAACTCTCGGTCGTACATAGGCGTAAGTAACTCACATCCTGGATACCACTAAAACCCAACCATTTACGTTAATGTCACTTCAGTTGAAGCATTCTCCGCCAGTACGACATCGATTTGTTTGTTTTCCGAGAAAACGATCGACGGTCTCGGTAGAAGTTGAATTGCACCCTAGTTCAGCCGAAGGAAGACACAGTTGCATCCGAACCACTCAACTCGTCGCTGTGTTTATCAATGAGTGCAGTAGTGCGATAGAACCTGCTGCGGGTTTAGTACGTTTGAAAAAGATTCCTGGCAGTGTGATCGTTGCTGGATCGGATGACAGAAAATATATTACTGCAGCTTACTAAAAACACAATGTGATCCCCATTATTATTGTTATAAAATGCGAGTGATAAATTTGGTTTTATATCACTATAAACTGCAAGCACAACCGCTACGTCAAATGAGTACATGAACTAGCCCTCGGTCGAGATCAGGCCCGTTGACCGTGCGGAAAAATGTAATGATAAGCTCAGTCGCTCCAAAAGGTGTACCTGTTACAGCAGTTCGACATGATGTCCTGCGTTATCCTGGAGAAGAATGCGGTCTAGGTGATGTTGTATTGCTTAAGAATCATACAACTTGCCAATTGATTGTAGGACTACAGAGGGCTCTCAGTGACAACAATGCTAATTCTAGTTTCTTCGTAAGCGTTTCCCACAAGACTAACAAGCAGCGATTAATTGCATTTTGGGCAGGAATTTGTAATGCTTTATAATTTTTCAATATAAATATTCTCTGACGACAAAAAAACTATGTAACAGAACAGATTGGTATCTTGCCAACGCGGTGCATACTATTTTCCAGAGGTGGGTAAGAAAACCAACCGGTACGTACATATACTGCCCTCTAAGAACGGTTGGTTTCAAAATTGTCCAATGACGGACGTTCGTTGGACCAATCTGGACAACGTCCAAATAACCGTTCAACAAACGTCTATCGTTGGACCCGTGTTGAACGATTTTGAAACAATTTTTTGGACGTCTCAGTGGGTGGTATTATTCTCAAAATCTCAACACGTGTAAACGAGTGATGCACATCGTATTCGGTTTGGATTTCGTTCACACGGTAAGGGATCATCCATAAATGACGTAGCATTATATGGGGGAGGGGGGAGTTTTGTATTTTGTGATGATGTGTTCGACCACGTATATGGCACCCCTATCCCATTTGTATTGAACTGACATAAGTCAACATCTCAGCGGGCACACAAATTATGGGCCCCACTGACAGTTCAAATTGTTCTGCTCGTTTTGCTCGAAGCTCGACCTTCACTATTCAGACACGGCACGGCATGCCTCAATCATTAGATGTTTGTTAAAAAGTTTAACTATTGCACCGCCAATCGATGAAAAATGTTATTTTGGACATGTCGGTGAATAACAAAAACTCTTCACCATGATTCACCAACAAATTAAACAAACTCGAGTATCACAAAATTGTGTCGAATGAAATTGATTCTGTTTATTGTGGATCGACCGTAACGCGACGTTTTAGATGTTGGCATAGAAATCATGGCGGCGTAGCAGATACCTGGTGACGACAGGGGGTAGGGGGCCATGTCATGCTACATAGCTTTTTTAAAGAGGAATAACTAACGTAGTTTATTTTTTTTTATTTTATGGGGACAAGGGGGGGGGAGAATTACTGTCAAGCTACGTAATTACCAGGGGGTATTTAGAGGTTTGTGACGAAATGCTACGATGGGGGGGGTGTTAAAATCACTCAACAAATACTACGTCATTTATGGATCATCCCTAAATGAAAGAAAAACCTCCACCGACTCTCAGTTTATAAAACCAAACCGAGCCACTCAGCACCGTTTACATGTGTGTGCGAATTTCAACTTGTGTTGATGTATTCTCAGCAGCGGTTTCGGTTTGGCTTTAGAAAACCGAGCCTGGTTTTTTCTGTACACGGTGCTTCGGTTGAAAGAAGAAGCAGTAAATTCGTCTGCAGTGCTGCCGAATAGAAAACTGAATTGAGTTCAATTAGTTTTTGAGAGTCAATGGGGTAATATCGAAATGGCTGGTTCAACAATTGTTTAAATTGAAATTAAAGAAGAATGAAATCAGCGATGTCAATAAAATAACAAAAACAGTAAAATCAATTAAATTAATGAAATCAATAAATTCAATTAAATCAATTGAACATGACTTGAATCACTTGAAACTTCACATTAACACTCAATGCATTCAAAGTGGCCTGTATTTATATCGCCAATAGTCGTATCAATGAGATCTAATCCACGTCTGGTTGCGCTGGTTAGGCGATGCTCGAATAATCTTGAGCACACACTCGCATTTTGTATAAATATATCCTTATTATTACTGCTACGGCGCATCGTATTGATAATAATAATCACGAAGGACTGCAACCAGAAAAAAGAATTGAGCTTACTGCTATAATTAAAAAATATGCATATACTTACATTTTTATCCATATTCGTTCTAGTGTTGAAATGTTCCAGAAACAATAGGATTGCATCTGTACTCAGCAGCGCTGACTTGTATATGAATGACATATTGTTATCGTCTAAAACCTAGTGATAATGCGTCGAGTAACCAAAAAGGACATCTGTTCATTTTGGCAATGACGATCTGTCAAAAAATGAAGACAAGATATATTTTTGCTTCAATACCAATATTGTTTCATTTACTTTCACCGATTACATTAACAACTTATTTGGTCAGTTTGTTTTTTCCGGGTTCCAACGCGCGCGGGACTGGTGCTTCTTCACATTGGGATCTCTTATTTTTCCTGTCATCAGATGCTCCTGCAGAAGGAATGTTATGTTTCAAATCACGAGTACAGATTGATCCACTGAGAAAATGTATCTAAAATTCTGACCAATCGATGTTTGCTTTTCCAGCACCTCGTGCGACTCCAATGTCATCTTTTAACCAACATGAGCCAGGTTTGATCTCAGTACAGGTGTTACTAACATGACAAACAAACCAATATTTAACAGATCACAGCTTTCCGATAGTAACTTACTTTATGATACAAATCCGAGAGCATTGGTTCGTTGAAATTCACTCATGCCCAGGGATGCCAACGGTACCGATAAACTACATTTTTTTCGGTATATTTACATTTGCACAAGCCGTACAGCCTGCTACAGCGACGCATCACTACAGCTCTTGCCAGAACGGTAGCCAAACCTAGTACATTTTCCCGTACAGCAGTAGAATACATTTTTGTTTTGCTGCTGTACTCCGACTACTCGGTGAGAGTGTGGCGTAGTAAAGTTTGTTCTCTCGCTTTGTACATTTTTCTCTGCATAGTCAAAGGGAGAGGCCCGCACACGAAAGCGTTGATGCCGGCCGTGAGCCGCATTAATTGTCGTCATTTTTGAATAAAAATATTAAAAAGATTAAAAATATTAAAAAATGTAAAATAAGGAAAGATAAGCTGTACCGCTCGCGTCTGGTGGCTGTACTGGGGACAGTAGTTTTTTGTCATGTTACTGCTTTGCACACAGGCAGCCGTACAGCGCTGGGCGTCCTGCACTAGCGAATGACAGCAGCATCGAGAGAGAAATGAGAATGTAGGCAGAAAAATTACAGCCGCAGAAAAGGTAGGCATTTTGCATCCTTGCTCATGCCAATGCCTTAGAGTTCCCAGATGTAAAACAGAGGCAACCAACACTGAAAATCTCGGTTAAAGATTTCAGTAGGAATAATTATTGTTCGCCAAGGAGGCCAAAATTCTTTATTATAGGCACTAGATGATAGCGGAGCCAACAGAAAATTTGAAAAACACCAATCAAATTCTATTATTGCCCCAAAAAATCTGTTTCATAAAAATTTCGAAATTGGGATTAGGCAATAAAGCATATTGTGTTATGAGTTTACCTTGAATTTCGAAGTTGTTGATCTGCTGAATATGGCCAAAATGCCACAACAGTGGCCAATCATTTTTTCCATCACCGGTAAATCCGACTATAAGTTACTGTGAAAAACAAAACATCGTTGCTACATAGCAACTGAAAATCAAAACAAGAAAGTGTTGCTGGAGAACATGTTTTTATATCTTCTTCGAGGGGTCACTAAATGTATTGGTAACTGGCAAGAAATAACACGCACACCTTTTCTTCGGAAGATTTCACTAAGTTTCAGGTCGTGTCGTTGTTCTAACCGAGGCCCGGAGGGCCGAGTCTCATATAACATTCGACTCAGTTCGCCGAGATCGCAAAATATCTGTGTGTATGTATGTGTGTATGTATGTATGTGTGTATGTATGCGTGTGTATGTGCGGATTTGTTAACAAAATGTACACATCGGTTACTCGGAGATGGCTGAACCGATTTTTACAAACTAAGATTCAAATGAAAGGTATAATATTCCCATAGGTTGCTATTGAATTTCATTTTCAACCGACATCTTATTCCGAATTACGAGTTGAAGAGTATGGTTACAAAACAAAATTTGTTGATTTTTCCAAATCGGTTTCTCGGAATTTTCTGAACCGATTTTGACAAACTTAATTTTAAATGAAAGGTCCATCAGCTGCTGTTGAATTTTGTGTGGATCCGAGTTCTGGTTCCTGAATTACAGGGTGATACGTACGATCACGCAGCAAATCCCGATTCTAACGAATTCTGCGATGAATGTAAAAAGGTGATTTTTTTCCAAAATGTAAACACAACTGTTGAATTTGTAGATCTAGGTCCCCAACAGTCATTCAAAGTCTCTTTGGCCACACTGGCCACCATCGACGGATCCGGAAGCATCCAAAGTCAGAATAACGGTTATATTGGTTTCTCGAAAATGGCTAGATTTGCTCAACTTAGTCTCAAATGAAAGGTGTTGCGTTCCCGGAAACTGATATTAAATTCCATCTCCATCCGACTTCCAGCACCGGAGTTACGGGTTGTGGAGGTCGATCACATAGAAAACTCCGATTCAAACCGATACCGCGATGAATGCAAAAAGGTGCTCTTATATATACTTACCAAGTGTAATAAGAATGAAAGACATTTCCATAAAGTTATATTGTACGAACCAGCTATTAAATCATAGTTTGGAGAAATGAGAAAGGCACAATTGCACCTCTAGGTGGATTAAAACAGGTTTTTTTAAATATTTTTGTTCGATCATGGATGTCTGTTCTCTGTGACCAAACCATAGGAAGAATCAATGGTGAAATTAGTATTGCACACCAAAACTTATCATAATCTGACGTTCATTAAGACTTTAGATCAGAGATCTTGTTCTACTATACTTACTCCGAGGGGCGACTCACTCTAGTATTTTCGATTCAGGCTAACGTATTGTGTATTTTTCACGAAATGACATGTATTTTGTGTATTGATGAGTATTGGTTATTTCTTTCATAATTCTTACGTATTAGCGCATTAAAAACGTATTTGTGTATTGTTCACGAAATGCAATGTATTATGCGTATTGGTGAATTATTTCATAATTCTTATGGATTAGTGTACTAAAACGTACAATTGTATGCACGCATTGTATTTTTGTTGAATAATCAATTGAAACCGAATGTTACTGAATTTTGACGTTTAAATGTTGTTGTAGAATGCAAGTAGAATAATTTCATAAACGCAAATAATAAAATTAGTACAAATGGAATTACTAGTGATTTTTCAAGATTAACGAACAATTAAGCATTATGCCAAATTTTATTATTTAGAGAATTAGAATTTCTAATTAGGCTTACCCAATGGTAATTTTTGAGCAACGCGGTATTATATTTAATCACTGCAGTCTTATCTAAATTTATTTCAAAAATTGAGATGCATCTCAGTAAAATTGAGATGCTCCTAAGTAAAATCAGCCGAAATTCCTACTGGTTGTACTAGACTCGGTTGCGTCACTAGAGCCTGAATTCTGGCAGAATCCAGCCGGAATTCCAACTGGACTTAGAGTTATGGCTGAACTCATTCCTGCAAGTTGATCGGAAGCGACTCGTAATTCGGATTCTTGTGTTTTGTATAATTTTTTATTTTTTTTAGTTATAGAGGTTTTAACCTTAGGGTCATTCGCCTCTTCTCTGGTTAGAGTAATCTCTTGTGGAAAAATCTCTAACCCTATGTGCGGGGTTGGGAATCGAACCCAGGTGAGCTGCGTACAATCTTGTGTTTTGCATTCTCAATTCATCGAGCGTTGGTTTCGATTCTATTCCCCCAACGAGTGTTGATTTATAATGCAACCTATATATCTAAACAAAATGATCCATCGCAATGTAAACTTCGAACTTGCAAGATTTTAGAGCTTCACTATTTAGGGTAAACATTAAACCATTGTTTATGTCGATAAAATGAGCGAATTCTTGATCAAAAATTTCCTAAATGAAGTGCACTAGACAACCAAAGTACAAGTGAGAACACGCCAATTGTTCAAAAAACAATTTTAAGCTTATAAGCCAGACATGAACCGCTATGTTAGAAAAACGCGAAAAACAACCAAGTCCATTTCAGCCGCCAGAAAATTTGTCTGAGTATTGAAATTGCCTTTAAACCGCATTCGCAAATTGTTGTTGTTCCTAGGGGCAATTAGCACAGGCGAGTTGAGTCAAACGTCCAACTTTTTAAATAGCCTGACCATTACACGGTAATCACAACAAACCTTATTATAACTATGAAGTACACGGTAAATCGAGACTACCCATTTTATGACTATGTTTCATACATTTTTGAGAATACCATTTATACCGAGGGGCAATTCACTCCCCATTCAAAGTGAATTGAAAATACCCAATTGAAAAAATACACGAGAAATGCTTCAATACACCTTAATACATTTAATGCGCCGAAAATACACTAATGCACTAAAATACGTTACTTCTGGAATAATTTTTCAATACGTCGAAAATACGCTAATACACAAAAATACGTTAGTACCGGAAATATTTTCCAATGCGTCGATAACAATCCAATTCGTCAAGTAATACACTGTTGATACAAGCCATACAAATATTACATTAATTTCATGCCGAATGAAACTAATTCAGTATATTTCTTATTATGACATAGCGTATGTTTTTTTCAAGCTAGATTGTTTACTTTTCTCGGAATTGGAACTCCCAGCAAACGGACTCAGAATCGGTGAATCATTAGAATAACAAGTAGGCAGAAATCAATCAGAATTCTTGTTAGTTTGATTCAGAGGAACAATCTTTAATGGAAATAAACATCCCGTACATTTGAAAATACTCCCAGGGGACGTGAACATAAATAAATCCGAAACTTCCTACCAGCATCAGTAGGAAATTTTTGATCAAGAATTCGCTCATTTTATCGACATAAACAATGGTTTAATGTTTACCCTAAATAGTGAAGCTCTAAAATCTTGCAAGTTCGAAGTTTACATTGCGATGGATCATTTTGTTTAGATATATAGGTTGCACTATAAATCAACACTCGTTGGGGGAATAGAATCGAAACCAACGCTCGATGAATTGAGAATGCAAAACACAAGATTGTACGCAGCTCACCTGGGTTCGATTCCCAACCCCGCACATAGGGTTAGAGATTTTTCCACAAGAGATTACTCTAACCAGAGAAGAGGCGAATGACCCTAAGGTTAAAACCTCTATAACTAAAAAAATAAAAAATTATACAAAACACAAGAATCCGAATTACGAGTCGCTTCCGATCAACTTGCAGGAATGAGTTCAGCCATAACTCCAAGTCCAGTTGGAATTCCGGCTGGATTCTGCCAGAATTCAGGCTCTAGTGACGCAACCGAGTCTAGTACAACCAGTAGGAATTTCGGCTGATTTTACTTAGGAGCATCTCAATTTTACTGAGATGCATCTCAATTTTTGAAATAAATTTAGATAATACTGCAGTGATTAAATATAATACCGCGTTTCTCAAAAATTACCATTGGGTAAGCCTAATTAGAAATTCTAATTCTCTAAATAATAAAATTTGGCATAATGCTTAATTGTTCGTTAATCTTGAAAAATCACTAGTAATTCCATTTGTACTAATTTTATTATTTGCGTTTATGAAATTATTCTACTTGCATTCTACAACAACATTTAAACGTCAAAATTCAGTAACATTCGGTTTCAATTGATTATTCAACAAAAATACAATGCGTGCATACAATTGTACGTTTTAGTACACTAATCCATAAGAATTATGAAATAATTCACCAATACGCATAATACATTGCATTTCGTGAACAATACACGAATACGTTTTTAATGCGCTAATACGTAAGAATTATGAAAGAAATAACCAATACTCATCAATACACAAAATACATGTCATTTCGTGAAAAATACACAAATACATCTCTCAATACGTTAGCCTGAATCGAAAATACTAGAGTGAGTCGCCCCTCGATTTATACGTCAAAAAGTGATTAGATTTTACTTATGAACGAAGAGTATGTTTTACGCATTTTTTGAGAATGTCAACGACGAAGAAAAATGTGTAAAAAGTATACCTCACAGAGAAAAGAAAATTTACACTTTGACATGAGGCCATTTTCAAATATAAGTTCGTGTTGCAAACAGCATTTCTTTTTTACTTCCGCGATTATTTGTCACAGGCAAGAAAATTTAAATAGGTATTTTTTATGCTATATTTACTGATATATATAGGTATTTTTTACTTTTTCAAGAAACTAAAAACCTGAGTGCATATAAGGAGAGTGACGACACTGTCAAAATTGGAACAATTATTATTTGTCAGTGTCATTCCAAACGAGTCAAATTCATGTATTTTGACAGGTCGTTTGTTCGTTTGGAATATCACTGACGGATAATCATGACAGTTGTCTTCACTCTCCTTACATACACTCTGCTAAAAACTATGCATTTTGCTTTGCAGGTATGAGTATAAATTACCCATTTTATACTTCGTCGAAAGAGTCAAAACTATGCATTTTTTACTTTGTTGTGTGGAGTAGAAAGTATGCAGATTCTGACGTACATTCTGTTTACTCAAAAGAGAGTAAAAACAATATATTCATTTTATGGGTAGTCCCAGTTTCCCACAAAAATGCGTACATTCATTCACATCTTTCTCGCTGATTTTAACGTTGAATCAGTCCGTTCTTTTTCTTAGAATAATTACGAAGTTTGAGGGAAAGATGGTTTGATGCAACGAACCAATCATGTGACGAAACGGCACGAGAGAGAAGAGAAATGTTAAAATCGTTCATCTCGCAAGCAAGGAGTTTTTTTTTCTCAGCTGATACGATCCTCAAAAATGCCGATCGGCCATGTTGGTTTTAGAAACGACAACATTGTTTACTAGTTCTCTCCATATGTTTGCTTTGATTTCAGTGGGTAAACAAAGTTGCAAGGTTGAATATATTATTCGATTTTATTGTAATATATAAGGATATTAGCCGAATTTTCTCTGTGATGATTTTTTGATACTCTATCAACCCTATAATTTTTAACATGGCCGGGTTATAATGGATTAAGGAAAACTTACAAATTTGTCTTAAAACAAGAAGTGGCGATCCTTTTCTTTTGGTTTTTGCGCGGGACAAAATGTGAACGCGAGGTCACAGATTGATAAATCTATGCTAGTCTGTGATTAATCTGTGCACCTGGCATCCCTGATACTTACGTTGAATGGCTGATCATGACCACCACACGGTTAAATAAAACAACCTGCAGAATAAGTTCTTTTAACTTACTTTTGAGTTGTGCGTCGCTTTCGTACTTATTAGTGTTGTTAAAAACAAAACGAGAAATTCGACTCAGTCGAGGTCTTCCGTGGAGGAAGGTACTTTTGAGTTGTTTGGGGTATACTCAAAATTAGGTAAATTCAACTTAAATTTGAGTATAAAAAACCTATCAATGAGTTGTAACTACGCGCCATAAGGAGACTGGAGGACCAAAATCCAACAACATAGAAATCTGAAATATTCGGTCATCTTACGGAAAAAACTGGATTGTTCGGCCACGATGATGATGAAAAAAAGATGTAAAAATATTTTCTTTCACTGTAAGTTTTATTTAAAGATATGGTAAAAACAATTTGAATCAAAACAGTAATTTTGGTGCTCTTTTACGGATTCAACAATAGCACAGAGATGAAATATCTATCTCAAAATGCATTCAGCGTGTATTTGCTTACCCGATCATAGCTGGGGCAGCTCATGTGAAGGCTAGCCGCTGAACAACCATATGAATGTTAAAGACTTTTCGTTTATTTTTTATTAAACTTCCGTTTCCAATCAGCTTCTTTTACATTCCATTGCTGGTTCGTCTTTCTTGATTATTGGCCCACTGTGAAGTATTTGCAAAGGTAAATTTGGTTAAATTCAAAATAGTTGATCATCACCAGAAACATGAGCTCAACAACGTTAAAGTCGTTATGTTCAGTTGAAGAAATGGTGAACCTGCTTTTCATAAATGCATGTTTATTTCAGTCAATAGAAACGATCAACATTAGATTTTTCTCAATAAACACGAGAGAAGTGAAATTCTCGTTATGTATCGTTTTGGGTAAGAATGTGTTCACATGACTTCTGTATCTCAAACACCAACATTTGCCCAATAATAATGCTTGCTCACGCGAGAGTGAATCCTAAACTAATGCTTCGTTTTCCTACAAGAATGTTATAGGGTTCCTGATAAACTAATGTGGCCACTATAATATGCAAAATGCGTAAACATGAATATTACACCATACTGTTGAACACAGGTAATGCTAGCTAACACATCACCAAACAATTTTGAATGAATTTATTTCTCTTTTCAAAATGCTCATGAACCGGTTTTTACAAAGTGTGTGACTGCGTAGAAAGAAAATTTCTTGAGCTTTAATTACCTCTTACTTGTTAAGTAGTGTATTTTTATCTCTTTTTCAAACATTCTAATCAACATCCAAATATTAAGATTTTTCCTGTGATTATAGTTGCTGTTTCTTTAATGATCCATTTCCACAAAAGGGTCAATATCTGGGTTAGCTTCACTTACTCTTGCCGCAGTCGCGTGTATGGTTTTGGGTTAATATAAATGTGTGTAGTATGTGTTATTTAGTTTCTGCCTCCCGACAGGCTTCACTTCTTACCGGGAGGCGCCATCGGGGTGCCGATATCCTTGCCCCGTAATTTTATGCCAATCACTCGTTCGATCTTGCCCAGGATCATGTGATTCGGGATGCCACGGCCGGCCTCGTAGTCGTTGACGATCTGGGGCTTTTCACATATTTTCTGAAATAGGCAGAAAGGATAGACGATGAGCAATGATGAGTACATAGGTAGGTTTGTGTGGCAACGATTGTTCACTATTTGGAATGTAAGATTTCCGTTTCTGGCTGTGTTCATACATGATGCACATCAATAGTTAGTTTTGTCGTCACTACGACGTACCTTTTAATATTGGCCCCTTTTCGGAAGAAACGGCAGCTAGAGTTTTTAATGCTAGAAACTTGCATTGCACTAAACGGAATTACACTATAGTTACATTGTGTGTACTCCATATGGCATAATAGACGCTTGCATGAAGGGCTTGGCATAATGCTTTATTGAGAGGAGGTAGGGATTGTTGGCATACGTGACATCTCGTCGCGGTTGTGCTATCTTATGACAAACGTCATTTTTGGGGTAAACTGAGTTAGACATGCCACTTTGTCTGAAAAATCTCTACAAAGTGGCGTTTTCAGAATTTTAACATTTCGCTTAGTTACTGAGATATAGCTAGAATCGTGATGAGAAATTCTATTTTGCTAAAAACGACTGTGTCTGGGGATGGATGTTTTTCTATGTAAAACTGTCTTAGAAACACGATAAAATAAATTCGATTTTCGGAAAACAAGGTGACTTCAAAATCAAGCCACTTCCACTTCCCGGTCAAACCATTCGGAATTTGATTCGGAATCCTGAATGGAGTCAGTATGGATTCCATCTAAAATGCAACAACCGATTCTGAAACCGATTGAGTTGAAATCGGTTGTTGCATTTGAGATGGAATCCATACTGACTCCATTCAGGAATCCGAAACCGGTTCCGGAATAAGTTTAACTGGGGTGATTTACTTTCATTGGCCAAAATGTTTTTCATTTATAGTTCTCGAAAAAAGCACAAAAATTAACCGACTACAAACTTGTGAAGAAAACAAGAAACACCAAAAAAAATTTTTGGAAGGAAGCGAGCCGGTTGATAAAAACAACGACTTCCAGCTAAATTTATAATAAGATTTATGTGACTTTGCTGACGGTTTCCAGTTAGGGATAAATTTATTCCCTAATAATAGTTTTCTTTATCCACATTTTGGAATTCGTTCATAACACACGTAACGAAACACACCTTTCTCTTGAAAATTTTTCGTTTCGTTGTTCGTGGTACTCGTACAGAGAAGGCATACTAGCGCCACCATCAAATCGGTGGTACATATATGAAATAAGCACTATCTGTCAAGTTGTCCCTGGATTGGAGAAGAGGTTCTGCTATTATTTGACAATCTCAAATTTCACTGCAACCGTTTGATTTGACGAGACTTCCCATTTAGATGCGATGTTGTCAAAATGCTCCATCTAGAAGTAGCTGTGCCAATTTGAAAACCATGGTTGATTGAAGCATACATTTGGTTGATTGAAGCATACATTTTACAATTATGTTGCATATAACAGCAGTTTTGTTGACGTTTTATTTTGTCTAGACAAACAGTGTCCAATGTTTGTCATTCTTATCGTTTCATTCGCTCTAAAGATTCCTAGTCATGCCAACATCATAAATTCAGTTCGTGTTGGATCTTTTTGGTCTCATAATAATTAGTAACTTTTTCGATGAATCGCAGTTCTTTAAAAAAGAATCGCGGTTCATTCGCCCATCTCTAATCTGAACAGAATGGTTCTAAAGCTAAACAAATGCTCAATCGTCACTTTTTCGCGTACTCGTCAATCCAGTTCAACTACCGTTTGCCCGACTCGATCATTCCAAGACACACTCACGTCAAGGATCTTGGAGTCATCTTGGATCCGGCACTAACATTCATACTCCACACATCATTCATTCTAGCTAAGGCATGTACAGAGTTGGTATTCATTTTCTGAATAGCAAAAAAAAAACTTTAGGGACTTATACTGTCTTAAATCGCTTTATTGCGCGTTGGTTGGCTCAAAAATATCGATCCGGCAATTTTTCCAAAACACTAACTCCACCTTTTATTCACGATCTCGAACACTTATTTGCTGTTGGGTTACCCCTCGGGCTTGGGAACCATTTGTCACTAGTGGTCTATCCCCCATATGCTTGTTCATATGTCAGTGGCGCCATAATTGCAAATGTGACCGCAGTCCCAACTACAAATAAATTTAAAATGACCGATAAAGCGGGCGAAGCATTGTTTTCGAGTGTTATGTCTGTTAGTCTGTGCTACCAGAACAGGATTGACAGAATCGAGACTTTCTGAACGCTTTGTTCTTTGACATTTCCCATGGCGAAATAGATCTCAACTCCGCATTTGGAGGGACTGCTGTTGTACCTTTTTTGTCTCGGATTTACTAAGTGCCAGAGCTGATTTTTTTACAATTCTCGAACCCGTGTTCGAGAACTACGTAATAGCTTTCTACTGCGAGTCGCCAATATAGGGCGCCTAGAAGACCCAATCCTATGAGAAGACCCAGTAAGCAAATTTTCTGGCAGACCGCTCTGCTAGATTTCTGTTTGGCAGTTCTGTCAGATTTCTGCGCGTATCCTGTCGGGTTAGTTGAGCTAGGGCGAACTCGGTTTCGCTCGCGTTTTCTGTAGCATCCCTCTAAGAACGGTTGGTTTCAAAATCGTCCAATGAAGGACGTTCGTTGGACCAATTTGGACGACGTCCAAATAACCGTTCAACAAACGTCCATCGTTGGACCCGTTTTGAACGATTTTGAAACATTTTTTTGGACGTCTCAGTGGGATGTAGCAGGAAGCGGGCAGAGATCTTGGCCGTACATTTCTGGCTGGATTCTGGATAAAAGTGAGCAGCATGGGTTGGTTTAACCGCTTCTGTCAGAAACGGTTGTTGCATTTGAGCGAATTCGTTGCCAGAATTCTCGCACAAATCGCGCAAAATGCTTGCAGAAACTCTGCCTGCATCAATTTCGCTTTGCTCAACTTTTGCTAACTTTCACTTGCCACGCTGACCGGGGAGACATGATCTTCTCGATTGTCTCTAATAGCCCCTGCTGAGAATCTAAAGACAACAAGCGACCATCGTTTCTAGATTCCTTTTACATGTCTTCCGCTATTTACCTCAAAGATCGCACCTAAACCCAAAATTCACAAATCCATGTGAATTTAGAAGCAAAATTTTATTTTTATTGTACATTTTATCTATTTCTCAGCCACTGAATTAGGTAATGCCAATGGGTACACTGATCCTAAAAAGAGTGAAAGATCCTTTAAGAATAATTTCAAGCGAGTTAACCTGTAAACTATGGATCTTAGCAGAACCCGTGGCGGAATCGGAACATTTTGACAATGCTCCAAAAACAACGGCAGTTTAAACTACTGATGATGTTGCAAATATCCGCCATTTCCGCAATTTTGACAGCTTTGAAAGTAGGGTTGACACCTCCGGCGAAGTTTTCACTGACCTAAAGCGAAGACTCCATATCAAGAAGACTGGCAACTCTGTCCATAATCCGGAGACAGTAACAGCAACGCCACTTGCGGGTAAAGGTGGTACTTTCCATAGTGATGCACACACACATATACATTTTTACATAAAGCTTCCTCCCTTCTTCCAATAGAGGCGCTGTAACCTCTGTCGCTTCTCGTTTGTATGGGGGAAGGAAAGAGATATCAGTCTTCTTGATATGGAGTCTTCGCCTAAAGGCACGAGTGTACGTTGAAACTAGACCTGCCTGCTAAATTTAAATGCGACAAGTATAAACTCTTGCAGTCTTTTTGTAACTTGGTATCAATTGCCAAAAGTGATTCACATTCACCATTTAGTGTTTTTTTGGCAAAGCATAATGCACCCCCCTGTTCTACGCTTTTCTCGTTAAGCTATAAATTTTTCACGTTTGTAAACCACTCCCACTGTGGAGGAAAAGCAGAATATGGATTGCTCTCTGCCACATCTAACAGGAGAAGTAGGGAGAAGCAGGCAGGAGAGGGGCAACGGATTTTTTGCTGGGCGCAAATTTGGTTATTCATCATCACAGTCACTAGAGAGGTTCCAACAAAGGAACGAATCTTTTCTCTCTGGTCAACATTAATGCTAGCTGCAGGTGCAGCCAACATTTACACCGGAAGAAAAAAAAACTCGTTTAAAACAAGCAATTTCAGTTAAAATTATTTATCGTCTCACTAGACCCGCAGCCCCTGGGATTGGTTCCAAAAACCGGAGCCTCCGGATCAAACTCGGAGGGGTGGCAACCCTATTTGGAAGCCAACAAAGATGTTCTAACCAAAGACAGGTTTTATTTAGTTTTGTGGTTTTAGAATAGGATTTCAATCGAGATTCTCTTGCTTTCATGAGAGAGAGCAAATGTTAAATGAATGTATTATGTCTTTTTTTAATTCAGAAATAATTCTATTTTCAGCATTTTTCATCATGGGGCGATTTTCATTATTGGGTATTTTTTACGCATTTTGTTGTAACTGCTCTTCGAAAAATAATGGAGGTTAACGTACAAGGTCTGTACTCATTATTGAGTACAAGCTCTTTACCCATTAAGTGGGTTATTCCCACTGACAGCTCCTATACAAATCATTGAAACCACTTTTTTTGGTCTGTGGGTCTAAAATGACGAATCAATCTTTATTCAAGGCCAATACCTGAAAAAAATGTAAATTTATTCACAGTAAGAGTTTTCTTGTCAAGATTTTTTGTACATTCGGTTATTTATTATTTGAAGACTTTCGGGGTTTAAGGTTGTTTTTTTTTCGAGAGTTGTCCTACTGGAGCTGTAGAGCTAGGTTCTCGGAAGGGCTTCCCGTCAGAATCACATGCTACAATTTGCAGACGAGACAGGCAATGTCACCCACTAAAACACTGCTTTAGGCCGATTGTAGAATGTGATATTCATTGTACGGTTCAGGTATGCCCGGGCGTAGGGACTCGCGATCGTGTGTATCATCGCGAAGAGCTCGAGCATTTGTACGTTAACGTGTTCGATCGCGTGTGCGTTTGCATGTCGCGTGTGCTAACGTGTATGTAACTTCGCGTGTATAAATTCTATTTTATAACCGTGTGCCTTTCGCATATTCGCGTGTGCTCTTGGATAATCGCGCGCGGACCGTGAATCTAATACTTTATTTTTTGGTGCACGGCTAAGATGCTAAAAGAGAGTGAGATCTTCCATATCTCTAGAGTTCCCGGTGATGTCGCCATGGAG
Organism: Topomyia yanbarensis; assembly: GCF_030247195.1. Taxonomy (NCBI): domain Eukaryota; kingdom Metazoa; phylum Arthropoda; class Insecta; order Diptera; family Culicidae; genus Topomyia; species Topomyia yanbarensis. Next base: position 266,403,540 of record NC_080672.1, on the reverse strand, counting down.
CGTGTTATCTAGTGGATGAGCTTTATTTTTTCATTGGCCCTACTGAATGTATGGATCTAAGTTATTGGGACAGAGAGTAATGGTTTCCGGACGGGACCGATACATGAGCGCGCGGAAACGGACGTTTGTAGGTTCGTGTTTGAGACAGCGTTTGAAACTTCGTGATTGCTAAAACGTTCTCCTTATTACCGTGGTGTTATTAGGTTTGCGTGATCGCGAGCGTAGGTGTACGTTGTTAATCGCGAAGGGCTTAAGCGTTCGTATGTTAACGTGTTTGTCACGTGTGCTCGCGTTCATGTGACTTCGCGTGTACAAGACTGGATTTTGTAACCGTGTGGCATTTCCCATATACGCGTGCGTTCTTGGATCAAGCGGACCTTCATTCTGATAGTTTTTGGTGTACAATTCACATTCTGACAGGGAGTAAGTTACCCCATATCACTAGAGTCCTCGATCATGCCGCCATGTAGCGTGTTGTCCAGTGGATATGAGAGCTTTCTTTTTTAATTGATCCAATTGAAGGCATGGACCTACTCTGCTAGAAACCTATCTCTGGACCTATCAAGGCTAGAAACATCCGGAAGTGTCCGATTCATGATCATGCGGGAGTTTTTAGGTTCACGCTTGAGACCGCGTTTGTTAAATTAATAGGAGCTGAGACATTCACTTTATCACCGGGATGTTATAATGTTTACGAGATCGCGGGTGTAGGTGCCGGGGATGGTCGCGAAGGGCTCAAGCATTTGTATATTAATTGTAATTATATTTGTATATTATCAATGTGATTTCGATGGTATAATTTTGATTTTATAATGATGTATCGTGTATTCTTGCATGATCGCGCGCGGACCGCGAATCTGATGCTTAATTTTTAGTGTATGGTACAGATGGTAGTTCGTTTCTCCATATCACTTGAGTTCCAGGTCATGTCAGTGATGGGTTAATGTTTGAGACCGCGTTTGGAAGTTTAAAGATGCTACGTTTACTTAACTACCGGGGTGTTTTCATGTAGCCGAAATCGCGGGCGTAAGTAATTGTGGATTATTGCAAATGCATGGTCGTATTTGTGGCCAGGTTTGTGTTATCGCGAAGTCCACGAGCGTTTGTACCTATATGAGTATAAATAGCGTATAGTAGAGATATACTAATAAAAGGAATCATAACATGCCCAATAAAGAAAAATAGATGCAAAGAGCTTGACTAGAAGTGTATAAATTGAACAATACTATTTTGGTATACATAAATAATTGAAAAGCAAACTTATAGAAGAACAAAAGAAATAGACTAATGAAGTAGAATAGAAAAACATATGTAATATGCAATCAAACTCGTCTAAATGGAGCAAATGTTGTATATTTATCATTAACAACAATTGCATGGGAATGGATGACTCACGTGCGTCGGTAAATTTATTGAATCCTAATTTATCTAACCCGATTTTCTCAAATGAATAGAACCAAATGCTCAGATTGATTACCAGAAGTATTAGCAACTATTCTATCATAACCATCAGTTCTGCATCCATTCCCTGACCCAACTGTCACAAATACTCAAGACGAATACATAAATAGATAGACATACGACTAGCACATAACAGTTGCGCACTAGTACGAAAAACTACGATTATTACAAAGCTACAATAGGTTTCTACTTATTCTACTTTATTAACTTAATTTAATTAGTATGTGCACGATGACGAAGTCGACCGATAAATGAACACACAATGACTATGAGCCCCGTCCACGAATACCACCAATAGAACAATATTTGCAAACACGGCACACAGCAAAAGTCAATCCACGTCGATCCGCCAGTCGGCCACGCCACCGCGCATAGACCAATAGTTTAGCGTTGGTATGCGCAGGTGCAGAGTATGAAGAAACATATAACATAAAAAAGGCGCATCAGCCCTCTCAATCTCCTCGATGCACCACTATCGAGGCCTAATGCAATAACCATCATAAAGCAATTGTCTGTCAGAGGTTCTGTAGGACTGATGCACGCAATATGCTTTATGATGTTTGCAATACCGTCAAACCCCTAAACCTTGGGAAGAGGGTTTAAGGTTGTTTTTATTATAAAAATAATAAATGAGTACTCCGATCAATTTTTCGAAATTCTCGACTAGTGGCGCGTGTATTGTGAATTTACTCGAAAGTTGGATTTTGGCGGCTACTTCTGCTGGCGATATGCGAATGGTGCACGAGGAATCACACATTATTACATCGATTACATTCTTCTAATTCTCGTATATGTATGCCGCAAAATCACTACTTTGAAAATAACGATGATTTATAATTTACGCATAATTTATTTCCTAGAGAATAATTCTTCTTATCATTATGATTCTTCTGATTGCACGGGTTGTTATCTCTCGTGAGGTAGCGCGGATTGCTATCCCCCGTGAGGTAGCGCGGATTGCTATCCTCCTGAGGTAGAAGTCAAACTTAAGGGACAACCGAAAAGGCTTGGAAAAGCCGTTGGAAAAATTTTCATGAAGATGAATCAATGTATTCGGGGCATTGGTAGAATACTATTGATTGATTTTCATGAAGATTTTTCCAATGGGAGAAAAAATTGTTTTTTTTTCGTTTTTTAAGTTTCTCAGTTGAAAAAATATTTAAAAAAAACGTGTGTAAACATTTGAATTAATATACGATAAACACTAGCGCAACCACACCAATCTATCCCAACTATCCGTGAAATCCATTCCGAAATCCTTCGAATCCGATTCGAAATCCTGAATGGATTCAGTATGGAATCTTGCTTAAAGAAAACAACCGATTACGACTCTGTCGGTTGATGCATTTGAGCTGGAATTCATGCTGAAAGTCCGAACCGGTTCCGGACTAGTTTGATTGGGTAGAGGAATAACCGCTGTCAATTCTGTTAAACTCAGCCACAAAAAACATGACAGTAGCGCATCTGGTTTGGATATCCCAACTACCTTCGCAACCGTTAAAGATTTTACTCAAGTTGAATGCTGAAGATGGACGTCGATTCTCTATGGACCCGTGTTGAACGCCTTTACAACAATTTTTTGGGCTTCTCTCAGTGCCCACTGAGACGTCCAAAAAATTGTTTCAAAATCGTTCAACGCGGGTCCAACGATGGACGTTTATTGAACGGTTATTTGGACGTTGTCCAAATTGGTCCAACGAACATCCTTCATTGAACGGTTTTGAAGCCAACCGTTCTTAGAGGGTGCCCTCTAAGAACGGTTGGTTTCAAAATTGTCCAATGAAGGACGTTCGTTGGACCAATTTGGACAACGTCCAAATAACCGTTCAACGAACGTCCATCGTTGGACCCGTGTTGAACGATTTTGAAACAATTTTTTTGGACTTCTCAGTGGGTGGGTGGGAACTATCCCGGTCAAACCATTCGGAATTTGATTCGGAATCCTGAATGGAGTCAGTATGGATTCCAAATCAAATGCAACAACCGATTCTGAGTCGCAATCGGTTGTTGCATTTGAGTTGGAATCCATGACTCCATTCAGAAATCCGAACCGGTTCCGGAATGAGCCGGGATAGAGCGCTCTTGCCCTGTAAAGTTCAACCGCAAATGAGCCGGAATTCTGACTGGTTCTAGTTAGTAATCCGGCTCGTGGCACAACCGATTCTAATTAGAATCGATTGTGTCACCGGAGTTGGAAAATGGGAGAAAACTGCCCTCTAACGGTTGGTTTCAAAATCGTCCAATTAATGACATTCGTTGGACCAATTTGGACAACGTCCAAATAACCGTTCAACAAACGTCCATCGTTAGACCCGTTTTGAACGATTTTGAAACAATTTTTTGGTCGTCTCAGTGGGTGCTTTTTGTCTTCCATAATGCACAGATTCCTAGCGTTCAATTTTTGCCTCGAGCAAAAACTAAAAAAAAGGTCGCAGAAAAATTATCGACAGAAAAAATGAACTCTCTCGAATCAGATCTCGCCTCTTTGAATCCTAGATTGCACGATTCATTGATCGAAACTCAAAACTTTATAAAGTATTTGAAATTATTAAGTTTTTGCTATTTAAATCGGCAAAATAATAGTATCGCCCCTTTAGTGATTGTTTACTTTTTCGGTCCCACCTATCACCATTGAAGTGTAGCCCTTACGTTTTTTTACAATAACTACCGTTTTACACCACCGATTTCGTCCGGGTTTTTTCCAATAGCGATCATTGTTACTATTTACAGCTGGTATTAGCTTGTTAAACTTGAAAAAAAGCCTCTAAACTGGTAGCAAAAAAAGTATCGCACTGATTGTTTGTATGGAGCGTGGAAGACGAAACTTTAAATAAACAAACAAAATACAGTTTCGCCCGTTGTATTTTTTGCTGAAATTTAAGCAATATCATAGAATGCAAATATTTAGGTAAATTTGTTGCGTTTTGAAGCCCTCATTCGCATGTATTAAAAATGCCCTATGTTTACATTTGTAAGTATTGCCCTTTTCACAACAAAGCGTTGAAATATAAAGCGACCGTAAAACGAATTTTTAGTCATAATATTATATATACATATTATATACCTTGTTTCCGCTCATATTAAAACAAAAATAAAATAAATACGTGCTAAGTTATAAACTTGCATAGAAAGGGATATTTTCAGTCAGTCTGTTTTTGTTTTACTATTATATAACCGAAAAAAGCTTATCATGGTGGCACCGTTTTTCAACTGATATTCTCGTTTATGAAATGCATAAAAACGGTGATAGCATACTGGTATATGATTATGAAGCCACATCAATATACTGTTAATAACTCATAAGCACTCTAAGCACTACTGAAATTTGTTTCGAATATTTATCACATTGAGGTTATCCTTGACCTGATTTAAAGACTGTACTAACAGGTTATTGTGCTCAATAAAATTACAAATTACTGTTAACAGTAGGATAGCGCATGTTTACATACAGGACAAAATTATTTAATACAACGTACATTTGAAGTTGCGCCATTTGCTTTAAAACTTCTTTAACTCGAATGAACTACACATCTTTTAACTGTTCCAAGAACGCGAATTAATAAATATCAATGACTTGGCAAAGTTGTAAAAATTCCGTTGCATTTCACCATATTTTGCAAACTTTGCCTTTACTCTTGTCTATACTTCATTCTGCTAAAACTTATCAATGATAGCGTCAATATCAACTCACCGTGGCCAAATCCTTTTGACTGAGTCCCTTTGCTTGGCGGCCCTGCATGATCAATTTGGAAATGTCGTGCGAAACGGTCTTATGCTTTAATTCTTCGTTTTCCCGATCCAACTTAGCGGTGTTTTTTGTTGCAACATGCTGCTTATTTGTGCCGGCGTTATCTAGGAGACAAAATAAAAAAAAAATGCATGTAATTTTTAGATGCGGCATACGAAATTGAAATCTAAATTAAGCAAACAACAATCACTGCGGTTTATTTATTTTAGTCTTCCGGCCTCATGCTTTGCTCGATGAGACAAATTTTGTTAATATGGCGAAACAATAATGAAATGAGGTTGACAATTTTGTAAATTAAAAAAAAAATGTGGAAACTGGAGAGGCTACCTACATTTTTGGTTGGTCTCTACCGGAATACCCTGGCGACGAGCCAAATTCACGGCCGACTCAGTCTTCATCGTGGAAGCTTTGGGGGCCTTTTTACGCAACACAGTCACGGTATCCCAGTCGCTTTCGGACATCTTGGTGTCTTTTATTTTCTGCTACACTCTTGCCCAAGTTCTTCCGACAGCTTGACGTTTGAAAAATGTAATAATGCTGATTTCGAACGTGTACTTTATTCTGTTCGGACCAAATTATTAAAATAGGACACTGCAAAAGTTTCAGTTTTTATAACTCACAATAGGTTTGTTCCAGTACATGGAAGTTACTCCCTGTTGCTCCGGAGCAAAAAATTCTTGCTCCTTTTCACTCCGGTTTGCCACCAGAAGAAGAAAAAAGAGAAGAAGATAGTGCAGGAACGATTTTCTCCCTGTTTGCTCCGGAGTACTTCCAGTTTCTCCTGGTACTGGAACAAACCTAATACGACCAGCGCACAAACACGAGTTTTCTACTAGACTTCTGTACTGTAGCTGAATGAGTGCTTTGCTTTCTGTACTGTAAATTTAAAGGCGCACGTATTTGGAAAATATGAGGATCTCACAAGGGCACTCAATTAAGTTACGCCAATCAATATGGTTAGACGAAATAATATCTCTTGAAATTACGCAAACCTCGTTGGATGCGCCGCCCCTGCTTTTGGGAAACGGTTCGAGGAACTCAGATAGTTCACCCGGAAAATGATCCGGAATGCTGGCTGATTCTAGTTAGAATTCTGGCACTAGGAACACAACCGGTTCTAATTAGAATCGTTTGCGTCACGAGCCGGAATAGAAACTAGAATCAGCCAGAATTCCGACTCATTTTTGGGCTGAGCTTCTGACACTCAATCATTAGAGCTCACTCTCACTCCAATTTTCCCATCTTTTCTCTCCTTTTGGTTACAGGCTCATTGAGATATCTGACGTTTAAAATACGCACACTGAGATCTCGCATTTTTATACTACCGTCCTCCCCTTAAGCCCACAAGCGGTTTGTTTTCCTCCCAATTCGCAGTGCAAATGATTTGTTTTCCTCCCAATTTAAACGTCAAAACGGCACAATACCAACGCAGCTGGATAAGTCTATACGAACAAAGTAAAATAATGACAGCCAACTAATTGACGTATGTCAATATGTCATATATACATAAGAACTCAGCGAAAACCCTCTAAGAACGGTTGGTTTCAAAATCGTCCAATAAAGGACGTTCGTTGGACCAATTTGGACAACGTCCAAATAACCGTTCAACGAACGTCCATCGTTGGACCCGTGTTGAACGATTTTGAAACAATTTTTTGGACGTCTCAGTGGGAATGTTTGCGCGATAGGGTTGTCAGATGATTTTGTATGAGGCTGCAAACAAAAAAAATTATTTGCTGGCGAAAATGCTGGAAATCTGATTACAGTCGTGATTCGCTGGTTGGGCCACACCTCTGACAGATGTCAAAAACTATCCAAAGGAGGCGTTAGTAGTATGATTGCATCCATTCACATCTCTAATAATTGTCAGATTGATTGTCAAATTTGACATAAGATTTTGACATTGACAGATGCTTTTTAGTTGGACAATAGTCCAACTAGCGGAGGTCCAGCTAAAAAGCGGTCCAGTTAAAAAATGTCCAACCAGCGAATCACGACTGTATCTGCTTTCGTGCATTTGAAATATTCTTTAACACAGGTAAATAAGATTGTGCTAGTTTAAGGGAGGTACTCCCTCAAGAAATTTCAAAAAATCATTATTTTTTGTTGTTTTAATCGATAGATGTCAGCCTTAAGAATATTTTTCCAAAGTTTCAAAAGCCTGTTCTCGAAATTATGACTGCAGCTAGGGGCAGATCACTTTAGGAATGTATAAGAAATATGCATTAAATTAGAAAAATGCATTTAATTTCAACTTTGCACTCCCTCGTAGAAAAGATTATTTAACAATCGTCCTAAGCTGATCCACTTTGTTCGATGTTTTATTGAATGTAGGGCTGGTTTTTTGTAGGGTTTTGACGTCTTACACGCCATGCAAAATGCATTATGAATTTCTATTTTGATGGAAAGAAAGGCATTTAATTTCGCTGATTTCTAAAAATGCATCACAAGTGATCTGACCCTAGAACTGCAGTTTTTTTTCTTGACGACAACTTTAAACGGCGTTTTCTCATTAAAAAACTGTTTTTAAGGCCCTCATTTTTTGAGGTAAATGTTGAAAATTAATAATTTTTTTAGATTCATCGACGATATACAACCCTCCCAAGTAAAAAATGTGTGGTATTATGATTTTAGATGAGAATTGAGACCAGGATCACTTACGCCAATTTCGATGTAAGCGGAAAGGTGCCCAAGCAACTAGAAGTTCGGATAATACTTAAAAAGCACACTTTAAAGTTCACATGAAGTTCATAGCAAACTTTCAAGCAGTTTAAGCTTTAATGGAACTTCAAACCTGCTTAAGCTTCTATTATAACATAAAACGTATTGCAAAATTACTTAAAACGGGTAGCTTATGCAGCTCCATTATACAAACTTTTGGTTGCTTGGGTGATTTACAATATCGACCTGAACATTCATATTTTCAACAGTACTTGATAAAAGCGAGTCGGCGCGAAATCTTCATAAAATTGACAACGCAGGCACAATATATACAAGATTGCACACTCATTGAGCTGAACGCTTTGTTGACTGCAGGTGCAAAGTTGACTAGCAAGTCGACATAAAATGGCTTTTATTAGGTTAGGTTTGTTCCAGTACACCGAAGTCACTCCGCAGCATAAAAGAAGAAGGCAAATTTGAAGAGAATACAGAAACGGTTTTCTGTATGTTTACTTTGGAATATTTCCAGTTTCTCCTGGTACTGGAACAAACCTATCAGCCTGTGCGCGCTGACGAGGTCGACTGATAAGTCAACATAAAATGACGTTTACTGTGAACCGTGATTACCAACACTACCACTAAAACTTGAAGCAATGTTTGTAAGTCCGGCTAATAGTAAAAGTCAATTTTTTAAAGATATTTGAAGCTATGAATATGTTGTAAAGACATATTTTACATCTGAACACAATTTTATTTAGAAACGAGGGCGTGACACTCTTTTATAAATATATTTCACCTGGTTTTATACTTTTTATAACTCCCTATATTTATTTATAATGGTCTATAAAAGTTATAACTGTATTCGAATCGTAGAAAGTTCAAAAAAAAAATTCGAACACCCGTTACTATAGTAACCTAGTTACCGCGAGTGATTATAAACAATGAAAAAATGGTTTTGCATAAACAAGAAATGTGTAGCGGGCCAAATGGCCGTTTACGGTTTCCGTCTACCAAAACGCTCCTCAGGACGTTTTAAACGAGTAGCTTTAGCGCCACCCCCGAAGAGGACCACTCGTCAGGTTAGAATTGCCCAGCATGAAACCTAACCTCAGGGCAGGTTATAGAAATTGATCCCGAAATGGCGCAAAGGAACGGTAGGTAAACACAAAATGTGAAAAGATGCACTCCGTTTCGCGTATAGATGGAGCCACTACTATGTTTAGCAAAGACGCAAGAGAAATGATCGTTATACCAACTCGAAAGCTCATGCACTAAAAAACGATCAGTTATCATCACAGGCAGAACACTCTTTCCCTCTCGCTTCGTAAGTAGTAGTGGGGACTAATTCCCGATAGCCCATCGGAGTAAAACAAACACAAAGAAAATTCAAATCTACGGAAACGACGCGAAACGTGAGAAATCTTCTCGAACCAAATTCACTACACGGGAAAGCTAATTAACATAAAAAATACAAACATTTCAGGTAACACGAACTAACAGGAAAACATTTTATTGGACGGATTAAAATACGGCATTTTATTCTTAACCTAGGTTTCATATATTCATTTAGCTTTACATTTTTCGTGTTCCTTCCCTTTCTAGCTTTCCCCTTTTCTGTCTACCTATGTGCGGTCAAAATTTCCTGCTAGCGGATAAAGCTGCGCTGAGCAGTACAAATGCGCGCTCGGCTTTAGCTTTCGAGCGGCAAAGAAAGCTTTCGAAGGTTTGAGTGTTGTGTGTGTATGGATCTACGTGCACGGATCAATGATCTATTTTTAACTTACATGCGTTATTTCAGGAACAGCGTCGATCTAGTAGAGCTGCATCTCAGCTGGGTGCCGACTGGTATTGCGGCTTCGGCACCGACTTCCTATCGCAAACCTATTCAGCGATGGCGACGAACGGCGTCTACAATGGCGTCGCAATGATGACGCTAATTAGGCCTTTGCCTACTGGGCGTTGAATTCGGCCGACTTTTCAATGATAATGATGATGGCCGTCGCTCTAACGAAGCGCGTTGATGGTTTTGCTGCTTCCTTCCGACCTTTTACCAAAAGCGTCGGGAACTTTCGAAGCCGGAACGTGGGGTCAGCAGGGTGGTAAACGAGACGGGCGGCGTGCCGAGCGTATGCGTCGCTAGAACGCGGATGGCGGAAAATCCCCAAACTTTTGCAATAAAAGAAAAGAAGCCGTCGATCGGCTATTCGACGCTTTGAAGCTTTTTATCACACAACTCAATTATTTAATCTTACCTTCTTTTCACACACAAGTTCGCACGAAATGTAGCGAATTCAAATTTGTATTTCTGACCGCACAATTCACTGACCGCACTAGCTATGCCTATCGGAAAGGAACTTTTTTAATAAATTTAATCCTAAAAACTTCTCACATTTTTAACAAACTACCTTATAAAACACACCGCGATACTAAAAAAAGAACTTCACACTGCTGCCTCTTCCACGATCAGGATCGAAATGGACGAGTTGCAGTTCTGTAAATCCTCAGATAGGCGTCAAGTAATTCGAGTATTCGTAGTCGGAAGTACGTATTTTTACAAATACTACTCTTTCGACAACCATTTCTCTCGCTTGAATTTTAAGAATACTCTTTCCTCTTAACACATTCGTATCTATCCATTTCATTCTAATGCGCATTTGGGTTTCGGTGAGACGGAATATTTTTTGAAAGTTCATCCGAAATAGGCTAAAATTGCATGCAAGGGAATATTTGTACACAAGCGTCTGAATATTTCTTGATGTGATGCGTTTTGGCATAGTGAGCGTAGTGAACGAATAATGACAAAAACTACGAAAAAGGTGAACATGCTACATCATCCCCTACTAATTGTACGAAAATTTGATTGAATTGCAAAATTCAATCAAATTTTCGTAGGGTTTAACTTTACTGAATTGAAAAATTTGGCTATTGACATGAAATTCCAAAATAAATATGACAAGCAAACTCATTCAAACATCAACACGCAACAAAAAACATTCATTCAACAATTATAAAAACATTACTTTACTGAAATTTATGAAAATTCCAGAAAATAACAATACTAGAACATTGTTTTCACTTCAGCAATGAATTAGCCGAACCACTGAAAACAATAATCTGTAAAATAAACCGCGACTTGTGGATCCAGAATCATGATCTACTCCAGCCCAGTAAAGTTCAGCCGGAACTGAACTGGAATTCTGGCTGGTTCCAGTTCGTATTCCGGCTCCAGTGACACAACCGATTCTAACTAGAATCGGTTGTGCCACTGGAGCCGGAATGCGAACTGGAACCAGCCGGAATTCCAGTTCATTTCCGGCTGAGCTTAACTGGGAGAATAATATCCGAATTAATGATCATGTACGTTTTCCACATTATAAACGATAAAAAAAATCCTGCGAATCCTGAATAACGATCACTCCAGAATTAATCCCGAAATTCTGATCGTATTCACTCTCCACAATAATAAACCTGTGAATCCTGAATGGCAATCCCTCCAGAGTATACTCCGAAACTCTGATTGCATTCATTTTCCACAATAAATTCGTCTTGCGCTATGAAAAACCCTCCAGAAATAATAATCCGAAAAACTGTTTATCATAAACACAAAACGTCAAATCGAAAATATTATATTTTCGACGAAACTAACAATACCAATTTACTTCTCAATCACTCACACGCATACTGAGAGCAAATCGTCACTCACTCCCGTAACTCATTCACTCCTATTGCATTGCCAACAAAACGGAACAAAAATGAAAAAACAAATGTCAAAATGAAATACAGTGATGGCGGCTTTGTTTACTTTTGTAGTGCCCGGACGGTTGCGGAATGGTTTTCCGTAAATTTTCGTAGGAAAACCCCGGAAAATCCAGCCGAAAGCTTAGGGAAGTATTTTTTATTTATGTGTCGTGTCGTTGTTTTGCTTATTTGAGCAATTATTTTCCAGGAACCCGGCGATTTTTCCTTCTTTTCAGGTAGATTGCAGGAGGAAAATGGTTTTAGCGATGGATGAAATGCGACTACAATTACAATAAAAATGTAAACGAATGCAACGAATAATTATGGCCAAAAATAAAAAATACAACGGAGAGAAAAATATTGAAAAAATAACTATGAAGAGAGGAGATACTAAATTGAAGGCATGCAAATGAGTTGGATAAAAAATAAGAAGAAGAAACAATGAATTAATCGTGAGTCTGAACAATTAACTAACAGAAACTTAAACTAACAATACATTTAACGTAGGGCGTTAGGCGCGTACTAATCACTAATTTACAGTATTTACATGGGGAAGTAAGTCCTCTTTGTTTATTGATTATTTCTTCTCCGTTTGGGTTTTTTGATGGATTTTTTCTTAATTTCTCGGTTGCTTCGTATGAAGTGAGCATAGCTTGAGATCCATTTTAAACCCTCTCGTGAGGTCTGATCACACTTTACTGTGATCGAAGAAGTCCAGCAAGTTTCCTAGAGAATGACTCCAAGAATCGACTTTTGATGGCTTCAGAGTCGTGCTCATTCTCGCTCTTATAGGAAACATACTTTTTTGTTTTTTGAAGTCATCGCCAGGCTCACTTTAAACATTCGTTTGTTAACTACTGTTGACAGGTCATCGCCTTGGCTCGTTCTTACTCTTCATGAATCCTACTACTTTCTTGAAATCAACGCACGGATTCCTCTTTAGCTATCTCAAAGTAAATGATTCAAGTAGTATTCGTGGGTTTCCTTTCTTGAAATATTTTTTGAAGTTCTTGTCTCTCACGATACATAGCTTGGAAATTAATGGGTGGTGTTGTTCTGTAATGTTCAAAAATGACCCCGGAGGTGTTTTATTATGACATGCATGTAGTTACTCCGTAGAGCTTCATAGCTGGAAGAAGTGGGTCTTATTTTACAACACGATTTCAATACTGACCCGAAGGTGTTTTCTTTGAAAGTGTAATGTGGTTACTCCGTAGAGCTTCATAGCTGGAAGAAGTGGGTCTTATTTTACAACACGATTTCAATACTGACCCGAAGGTGTTTTCTTTGAAAGTGTAATGTGGTTACTCCGTAGAGCTACATAGCTGGAAATCGTTGGATGTTGTTATTGTACAACACAGTTTCAGTATTGACCCTGAGGTATTTTGTTATGAAACGGATTCATTTTGTCACTCCGAAGAGTTTCATAGCTGAGAATAGGGTGTTGTTACTTCATAACAATGTTTCAGTATTGACCCGAAGGTGTTTTATTATGAAACGAGTTCATTTTGTCGCTCCGAAGAGTTTCATAGCTGAGAATCTTTTTACTTCTTGGGCAAATGCATCTTCTTCAGGTGGTTCCCGTAGAAGACGCCAAGTCGCTTCCCAGTAGAATCTTCAAGCTCGTAGCAGTGTTTTCCTAATATTTTCCTGACTACGGCGAGTTCATACTTTGGGGCTAACTTTGCACAGAAACCTTTCCCTTTGTCTGAAAGCGCAAAGTTTCGCTTCAAAACAGTCTCCCCGAGAGCATAGGTGGGACAATCTGAGTTTGACCGAAGGTTGTATTGCTTTTTATGACGATCATAAGCCTTCGTTAATTGTTCTTTTATTTCGTCGAACAATTTTTTTCTTCTTTTCTGTGCTTCGTCATTCTGCATTGGACCTGCGGTTGGCTGATCCCGTATTTTCTGGTATTCAAAACCATCAGACACCCTTTCTCGACCAAAGACTACAAAATACGGCGTATATTTCGTCGATTCGTGAACCGCATTCCGGATTGCACATGCAATCGTTTGCAGATCGTCTGCCCAATCTTTGTGCTGCTTTATCGTGGCTCGAATCGCTGTTGTTATTACCCTATTCGCTCGCTCAGTGTTGTTTACCTGAGGGTGGTAAGCCGGTGTAAGCCAGTGGTTCACGTTGAAGTCTGCCAACAGATCGCGAAAGATTTTCGACGTGAACTGAGTACCGTTGTCTGTCAGAATCACTTCTGGTACGCCGAAGAGTAAGAAGATCATATTCTTGACAAAATCGACAAGCGAATTTGCCTTTGCTTCTCGAAATGGCTGTATCAGGACGAATTTGCTAAAAACATCGGTGGCAACCAGCAGACACGTGTGTCTACCCTTTCCCGATGCCGGAAGCGGCCCTACATAATCCAGCGTAACGAACTGCCAAGGATACTCAACGAATTCTTTCTGCATTCCCATCGGAGGGGTTGCGTTGATGTTACTGGCTTTTGAGGTCTGGCATTTAACACATTCGCGACAGAATTTTTTTACCTCTTCAGCCATTCCTGGCCAGGTGTAGCGACGCTTCAGTGCCTGCAGCGTCTTTTCTACTCCTAAGTGCGCAATATCATGCTCGGTCTGAATGATTGGTACCCTCTCTTCTTTTCTCGGGAACATTTTCCATCGGAATCGTGGATCGTCGACACGGCTTTCACTTTTAACGTAACGGTAGATTACGTTGTCCGTTATTCGGCGAACTTCGCTGGGTTTGCTTTAATCTGTTCTACCAGTTCTTTGTATTCGTCATCCTGGGACGTTAGATCGAGGAGATTGATGGACCTTGAAAGGCAATCGGCGGTAATGTTGCAAGCTCCTTTCCTATACTCCAGCTGTATGTCGTATGACTGTATTTTTAGCGCTCATCGGAGGAGTTTTGAATTTCCGGACTCAACTCCGATGGTAAACAGCCATAAGAGGCTTCGTGCGTCCGTGACTACTTTGAAGCGCGACCCCTCTACATAATGTCGGAAGTTCTCTATCGCGAGCAGCACTCCGAGGCATTCCTTCTCGACACTTGAATACGCTCGTTGCGTTCTACTGAGCTTTTTGCTGAAATATGCAATCACCCGTGTTTCCCCGTCGATGCTCTGGACTAATGCTGCTCCAACGGCTGTGTCGGACGCATCTGATTCGATGGTGAAAGGCTGGTTGAAGTCCGGATTTGCCAGTATCGGTGCCGACGTTAGAACTGACTTGAGCTCTGTAAATGCCAGTTCCGCTTCTTCGGTCCACTCGAGTTTCTTTTTGGTCTTTTTCAGCAGGTCGGTTATCGGCACGGTAATCCGACTATAGTTTTTTATAAACCGCTGATAAAATCCGGCTAATCCCAGCAGTCGTCTTACGTCCTTGACGTTCTTCGGTCTCGCATAGTCCAAAATCGGTGCGATTCTGGAACTATCGATTGCTACACCTCTTTCTGTCAGCAAATATCCGAGGTATTTAATTTGCTTCCGGCAAAATTTTGACTTTTCTAATGAAACAGTCAAATTTGCATTTCGCAATCTCTCGGCTACAATCCGCAAGAGACGAAAATGTTCGCTCAACGTCTTGGTCGCAATAACGATATCGTCCAGGTAGACAAATACCGCTGGCATGAGATCGAAGCCAATCACCTTGTCCATTAGTCGGCACATAGTGAAAGGCGCATTGGTTACTCCAAATGGACAGACCTTGAACCGGAACAGGCCCTTCGAGGTCCTGAAAGCGGTCAGATTCTTGCACTCTTCCTTCAGCGGAATTTGAAAGTACGCATCTTTCAAATCGATGATGGAAAAGAACTTCGCGTGTTCTAGTCTGCCGAAAATCTCTAGCATGTTCCGGATTGGGTACTGGTCCTTCACCGTCATCGCATTCAGCCTTCTGGAATCGAGACAAACTCGTATTTTCCCGTTCGACTTCCTCACGGGCACCAGCGGGTTGGTCCATTCACTGTAGCATTCCTCTATCACATCCATTTTCCGAAATCGCTCAATCTCAGCATCTATTTCCTTCTGTATGCTAGGAGAGCAGCGATACGTTGGCTGGTTCCGAGGTTTCGCCCCCTCCTTCAAAACGATTTCGTGCTCGATCATATTGGTTCGACCGAGCTTTTCGCTGGATGTGAATGCAAAGTCCTTCACAACTTCCACCAATTCTCGACGTTCGTTAGGTGTCAATTCGTGCTCCACCTCGATCGAATCCTCAGTTGGGATCTGTGCGTTATCCGGTACGTCGAATGTGGGAACGTCCAGCGTTATATCCTCGCCTGTTAGCGGTAGAGGTGGCAACGTGCCTAACGGCTCTAACGTGAAAGCGATGAGCTCGTTAACGTTACCGAAATCATCTACTGGTTCTGGTCCGTGTCCCAGGTCGGCCATAGGAGTAATGCCAAAACTTTTCCAGAAATTACAACCTAATATTGGTTTTGAAATTTCTGGAACTACGACGGTCGGAACTACTCTCGTAACACCTTTATAAGTGTACGGGATGTTTAAATAACCCAGACAATTGTACTGGGTGTTGTCGGCCGTGCACACTCGCAGCTTTGTTGGCTGAAGTTTCAATCCGTATTTCTCAGAGAGTTCCAACGAATTAATTACAGATATGCCTGCACCGGAATCCAACAACGCTGTTATTACGCTGTCAAAAACGTTCACTCGCAAGTATGGACACTTCCTGGTTTCGATTTGAATCGTGTGGACACGATTAATTGGGTCGTAACCGGGTTTAATGGGAACTTTGCCGTTTGTAGGGATGACCGTGTTCCCCGGCGTACACCCCCTTAATGGTTTCCCTGGTTCTGACTGGGTTGTATTCGAGCAGTTGCAGCACAATGTGTGCAAGTGCGAATCGTCCTCCCCAGTTCTCCGCAACCATAACAGAACACCCTTCTGGTCTCTCTGCAGTCCCGCCAATTGTGACCGGATTTCCTGCAGTTCCAACATATATTTAGCTGGGTGTGCTCTGCATTTTGAAGATTCGTCGCGTTCCTTTTATCTGCAGACGGTCTCCAATTTTTCGCTTCCGCCCTTGGATTGATTGCGTCGATCGCTTGCGGGGTGTCACTGTCGTACTCTGACTGCTCACAATCCACGTGATTTACCATCCGCTGGATTCGAGCATCCGGCTGTTGAAGATTCAGGTCGGCTGCATCGATACCGTGATTCAGTCGAATCAGATGGTCAAGATCTCGCACCGGAACGATCGAAATTTTCGAACGGTAGTGCTGTCGCATATTGTCCCATACTACTTCGAACTTCCGTCTGCGCGAGAGGGGTCTTGATAACAGTTTGTTCAACCTCTCTATTTCTGTCACGAACGCAATGAACGGCTCTCCTCTGTGCTGCTTGCGTTCCTGGATTTTCTGCCGAATTCCCTGGTCCTGATTCGGGTTGCCAAACCGATATCGTATCCTCTCCTCGAAATCGTTCCAGTTCTCAAATTCGTCGACGTACGTAAAGAACCAGTCCGAAGCTTGTCCTTCCAAAATGAGATGAATGTCACGCAGTAGACTCCTGTCTGACACTCCCTCACGTCCGGCAATCTTTTTCAGTTTATACAGGAAGTTCTCCACCGAAACAGATTTAGAATCACCAGAAAAAAATAATTTCCAGTGTTCTATTCTCCGGTAGTGTCGAGGTTCGCGATTCTCTCGCAAGATTCCACCCTGACGCGCCATCCTTCCATGGCTTACCCGGTCACTGTATTCTCCCGAACCATACCAATCATCGCTGGCCTCTCTATAGTTCTGCCTATGACGTCCCCCTTGCCAGTCTGTCGCCCTATGTCTTCGAAAATCTTCCTCCGATTCAACTTCGCTGCTTTCTTCGGTTCGTTGAGTCGGCAGTCCGCTGATCCTACGATTTAGCGTCTCATCCGGGTATTGTCGTTCCGTCCTGGCGAAATGCCCTGTCTGTAGCTGAACTGATCTTCTCCTCTCCGGCTCGTTGTTACCGTGTTCTGATTCGGTTGCGTTCATTCTAGGATATATATTATTGGCTGCTTCCATCTTACACTGGATTAACTGCGATTCGAGTTGGTTGATGCGTTTCAGGAGTTCTTCAATCGACGGTTGCACCGCTGTCGACTCACTATTTTGCCGATTTGTAGTTTTAGCCGGTGTCTGGTTGGTTTTCTGAATCGCTCCAAAGCTTTTATCCAGTGTTAATTCCCGGTTAAAGCCTTTAGGGTTCTCCAGGTCAGCCTCAAGTTCTTGTTTGTCCTCACCTCCTACGGCTTCGCTTTCATTCCCGTCATATTCGGGGAGTGTTTGAAGCTTATTGGTAGCTTTCTGAAGCAATTCATGAATGTACTTCAGAAGCTCTTGGCGCGCTCTTTCTCCACTCTCGTTTGTAGCTTCACCTCGATGTACCCGCAAATCATAGTGTCTAAGACGAGACACCAACTTGGGGCTCGATCCATCCTGCAAGGACACATCTATCTGGTGTAGCCGACTCCTGATGACGTCAATTTCCTGCTCGAATCTGTATGGGGGGCGATACTCCCTTCCCTCCTTCTGGTCTTCCTGGAATAGTCGTCGTAATAACCGCAGTTTTGACGACGTGTCTTTCTGCCGTTCCTCTAACTGATTCCGAAGCAATAGTTCGTAATCCACTTCTTCATTCGACAAGTGTTCCGCATATGGAAATTTCAAAGCCATTTTCAAATTTTAAATTCAACAATCTGCAATTCAAATCAAGTTCACTCACCAACTTCACAACTTTATTTTTATTAAGTTAAAAAAATTAAATGTACCAATAAATTTAAGGTTATCATAGAATAGAAAAATATATGTACAGAACTAGGAATAATAAATTTTTTTAACTTAATTATATTCAGGACGCATGTACAAATATAAAAACAGAAGAATAAACGTTATAAAAATGCCCAGTTTTTCTTTTGATTTCAACAAATCCGAAAAAAAATTACCCGAAATCGTTATGTATTTTTTTGAGAAAATGCAGTTCCCAAAACACAACAAAAAAAAACCAATACTAGATTAACTCAAGATGCAAATTGCATTACCTGAGTCCGCAAAATTTTAGCCTTTTTTAAAATTGGATGCCAAAATGTGATACGCGCAACAGGAAAAAAAATTACCCCAAAATTTACGTTGGGCGCCAAAATGTAGCGGGCCAAATGGCCGTTTACGGTCTCCGTCTACCAAAACGCTCCTCAGGACGTTTTAAACGAGTAGCTTTAGCGCCACCCCCGAAGAGGACCACTCGTCAGGTTAGAATTGCCCAGCATGAAACCTAACCTCAGGGCAGGTTATAGAAATTGATCCCGAAATGGCGCAAAGGAACGGTAGGTAAACACAAAATGTGAAAAGATGCACTCCGTTTCGCGTATAGATGGAGCCACTACTATGTTTAGCAAAGACGCAAGAGAAATGATCGTTATACCAACTCGAAAGCTCATGCACTAAAAAAACGATCAGTTATCATCACAGGCAGAACTCAGTCGAACACTCTTTCCCTCTCGCTTCGTAAGTAGTAGTGGGGACTAATTCCCGATAGCCCATCGGAGTAAAACAAACACAAAGAAAATTCAAATCTACGGAAACGACGCGAAACGTGAGAAATCTTCTCGAACCAAATTCACTAGACGGGAAAGCTAATTAACATAAAAAATACAAACATTTCAGGTAACACGAACTAACAGGAAAACATTTTATTGGACGGATTAAAATACGGCATTTTATTCTTAACCTAGGTTTCATATATTCATTTAGCTTTACATTTTTCGTGTTCCTTCCCTTTCTAGCTTTCCCCTTTTCTGTCTACCTATGTGCGGTCAAAATTTCCTGCTAGCGGATAAAGCTGCGCTGAGCAGTACAAATGCGCGCTCGGCTTTAGCTTTCGAGCGGCAAAGAAAGCTTTCGAAGGTTTGAGTGTTGTGTGTGTATGGATCTACGTGCACGGATCAATGATCTATTTTTAACTTACATGCGTTATTTCAGGAACAGCGTCGATCTAGTAGAGCTGCATCTCAGCTGGGTGCCGACTGGTATTGCGGCTTCGGCACCGACTTCCTATCGCAAACCTATTCAGCGATGGCGACGAACGGCGTCTACAATGGCGTCGCAATGATGACGCTAATTAGGCCTTTGCCTACTGGGCGTTGAATTCGGCCGACTTTTCAATGATAATGATGATGGCCGTCGCTCTAACGAAGCGCGTTGATGGTTTTGCTGCTTCCTTCCGACCTTTTACCAAAAGCGTCGGGAACTTTCGAAGCCGGAACGTGGGGTCAGCAGGGTGGTAAACGAGACGGGCGGCGTGCCGAGCGTATGCGTCGCTAGAACGCGGATGGCGGAAAATCCCCAAACTTTTGCAATAAAAGAAAAGAAGCCGTCGATCGGCTATTCGACGCTTTGAAGCTTTTTATCACACAACTCAATTATTTAATCTTACCTTCTTTTCACACACAAGTTCGCACGAAATGTAGCGAATTCAAATTTGTATTTCTGACCGCACAATTCACTGACCGCACTAGCTATGCCTATCGGAAAGGAACTTTTTTAATAAATTTAATCCTAAAAACTTCTCACATTTTTAACAAACTACCTTATAAAACACACCGCGATACTAAAAAAAGAACTTCACACTGCTGCCTCTTCCACGATCAGGATCGAAATGGACGAGTTGCAGTTCTGTAAATCCTCAGATAGGCGTCAAGTGATTCGAGTATTCGTAGTCGGAAGTACGTATTTTTACAAATACTACTCTCGACAATCATTTCTCTCGCTTGAATTTTAAGAATACTCTTTCCTCTTAACACATTCGTATCTATCCATTTCATTCTAATGCGCATTTGGGTTTCGGTGAGACGGAATATTTTTTGAAAGTTCATCCGAAATAGGCTAAAATTGCATGCAAGGGAATATTTGTACACAAGCGTCTGAATATTTCTTGATGTGATGCGTTTTGGCATAGTGAGCGTAGTGAACGAATAATGACAAAAACTACGAAAAAGGTGAACATGCTACAAATGGTAAGTACCCAAATATTTTATATATTTCTGGGTGTTTCTAGTTAGTATCCAGCTCCAGTGACACAACCGATCCTAATTAGAATAGGTTGTGTCACTGGAGCTGGACACTAACTAGAACCAGCAAGAATTACGGGCTCATTTGCTGGCTGGACTTACTCGGACTTACCTGTGGGGGTTCTCCTGATTTAGTAAAATCGGAGCCATACACAAAAAACGCAGCTTTGTCAAATCCCGGTCTTGGTTTCTACAAGTTCTTTACCTCAAAATAGGTCTGTCTTAACGCCGATAATAATTCAGCCATCCCAACCGCAACAGCAGCAAACAACCACAATTCCAGCGTTCTTCAGTAACATTTCACAGCAGCACATTAAGATTTTCCATCATCCGACCGGGATATAGCAAAAACTATGCTTCTGCCACAGAGTTTGACTCCCGATCCTGCAGTTCCCGCTCCTATCTCCGATGCCTCAATTTGATACTAATCATCAGAATGACCGCTTCAACAACGTCGTTGGCTTCAGGTTCTGCAACCTTATCAACTTCGCCTTTTTCCAAATATTGTCGACGTGATTCAATCCTCAACTTGGGTAGCAACTTGCACATCCGCTTCGAGCTTCTCCTCTAAATCGGACACAAGATCGCTTTAGATTTGCAAGAAACATTTCGTCAAAGGTTTGTATCATAATTCGTTTTGTTTCTTTTATTTTATGAATAACTTTTACAGGAAGAACTGCGAGCCATATGATTTTGCTGATGTCGAGTGGATTCCAAGCCTCTGCTTGGATACAACTGAAAGTTTCCTAAATGTAGTAGATGCAAAATTTGAAAATGTAGATAGTAGTAACTTCCTACGGCAGAGCCAATATATGGATATGAAAAAACCTGTCGTCTATGTCAAGAGAACATTGCCCTGATGTCTGCACTGCATCCACTTCCATCACCCTTGTATAATCGTCGTTTAAAATGGCTTAATAAGGAAATTGCTGGCATTCAACTACCTTTCAAGACTGAGTATACAACAATTTTGCATATGAGCTATGTCTAACAAAACTAGAAGAGTTTCACACTTGGCGTGAACGTCAACAGATCATCGACTCTTTAATTAGAACGTTTCGGGATAACGAAAAAGACCGCCGGAATGTCCCACCAATACCAATCGTGTCTAATCCCATTGAACGACTAATGGAAGATTATATGGAGGAGGTTCTCCCGTTCAACTCGTCTAATGGAGAAGTGGAATAAAGATTAAACATGAAACGATATCAACGATACCTGAACGAGATGAACAATTTGATCAGCTGAAGAATGAAACTTTTTCCACGATAGAACCTTTTGGTGTAGAATTGGCTCGAATTGATATTGATGTTTCAGTGGTTTCTCCCACAGAGATACCTTTGGTTGGAGAAAAATAGATTGATCAGAAAGATGCCAAAAAATTAGGAGATAAATGCTGCAACTAAATCCCAAGAAGAGTCGAAGGTAGTTGTGGAGAGCACGATTTATGTATTTATGGATTGTTTTTGAATACGTTTGCAATACACAAAACGATTAAATCACTTTTTTCTCGGATCCGGGATCTTCTATGCTGTACATTTCACAAAAAATGCGATCTTTTTCTACAAGGATGTGCTTTAATAAGTCGTGGGGAACCATTTTACGTTCAATCAAAACAAACTGCCTAGTCCCATCTTTATCACCGTCGAAACGTCTTTAATTGCAACTTCAGAACCATACTAAAAAGAACACGTAGTTGGGTTATATTGTGCACATCCGAGTATAAGCATTTGAATCTGATTCAGTTGAAATTGTACATGTGAAATAATGTGCGTTCTTCCTTAGTAAACTCATTGCTGAATACTAAATCGTATGCCATTGTCTCGAAAATTCTGCATAGTCCACCGATAGAAGTTGATATCAATTTCGTAGGATTCGTTGCGGGTATCAATTTTGACGGTTTTCTTGTTTTGTTTCATTGTTTCAGCTGATCTACCACCAAGACCTCGGCGTCCTATCTTGATTTGACAATTGATGGGATCAACTGTTCCCTCGTTCCTAGATCCTAATGAACCGCCGCTCCAACCAATCTTCTGAAGCTACTTGAATCCCAAATTGCTTTAGTCGATTTTCTTCTCCTTAAAGTCATCAACTTAGGGTGACCATATCAGACGAGTAAAAAACCAGGACAGTCGCAAGGGTACTGATTCCCCCCGTTACCTTTCAATCGACATTGCCTTTTCCGCATGTTTTCGTCAGTTAAAAAGTTCTGGGGTCTGGCATGCAGAGCTTGGACAGTAAAAAAGTTATGGGAGTCTGGGAGGAAGGCTCTGCCAGAAAGTCTTTCATCGGAATTCCACAGTGGTAGTTCTTGCTACACCACCATAAGCAAACGTTTAATGCTGAGATGATCTGTGCAGTACCGGCGAGGAGTTTTCAGTACTAAAAACACGACATGGACGTAAATCAGAAACATCAGTGATCTCAAGTAGCTTCCCTGCGCTATGCCTGGCAATCTCCGTTGACAACCATTATCTCTCGACTTGAGAGCTGCAAAACCTACCGTTGTTACCAAAAATTTCTCCGTTTAATCGATTGTTATATGAAAACTGGCGGATAGCTTGGTGTAAATAATATCAGTTTGAGCCCGAGCTTGAAAAAATTGACATCCCTGCGTGAACTTGAAAGAAAACAAAATTCAATTCATGCACGCCGCGATGAAAGAAATGTTTGGTTCGTTTCCCTCTTCATTCGTTCTCCCGACACAGCGCATTCAGGTTCCATTCTACCTATGAGAGGGATTATTGAGCAAAAGTGCACCAGATATTGATTATGCAGTTCACGTACGCTCGAATATGTAGAAGATGCCAGCTTCTGCCTTCAAACTTTCCACATAAAAACAAATAAATGCATTATTTGGTGAAGTAATTTATATTTCCTCTGCACTCAAGCGTTCCATTCTGCATGAAGTTTCAGTCAGTTGGGAAGTTAATGAATGAGGGAGGTGGTGATTCTGAATTTTGGTTTCGTTAAATACAAGCAGAAATAAGTAACCGATTTTGAAATTTCGCAGCACGTATTTGAGCGCGACATTACATACTCCCTGCTATGTTGTTCGTCCGCATTTTTTTGACTGAGGTAGGATGCTACACTCGGCGATTCGTCGCTGTTCAGCGTCCAGGCGTGAAGGCATGTTAATCGTCCAATAGATATTTCGCACGCATTTTATTCGACACTCCTCAATGCATTACCTGCGCCGTAGAACTTTTAATATTATCAATGTGTAAATAAAAATAAATAAATCGAATTTTAGTGTATAGTGTATTTGTTACTTTGCCTAAAGATCTTATTTCTTGTTGAAAATCTATTTATTTCATTGCCTCTTGTTGCTTGTGGATCACTTAGTCTGCTTTCTCTAGGTTTATCGTTCATGCTATTCTCGCTGTTAATGTTGTATGGGCTTTCACGATTACCTGGTTTGAGTTGCTTGTGGGGCCTACGGGTCACCATCGCGTATCCATGTTCTTTGTTATTTACTTTATTATCGGTGGTGCTAGCAGTTGTTTGGGAAGTAGTAGGCACATCACAATGATCGTTCACGCTGTGCGTTCGTTCGTACGTTCTGTTGTTCCAGTATTCGTTGGTGCCTGAGCTGCAACTCCGGTGGTTTGTGATTTAGTTGATGTTGATGAAGGGCTGTGTGATGGGTATGCTTGCAGTTGATATTGCTTCGTTAGAGGTTTGTGTACATGGTTTCTCGTAGTGTGTCTTCTTGTGTAACAACGTAGGGCACGCAGGGGTCTGTCCTTCATACGTGCACAGCGTGATTTGAGATTTGGTCACGCGTTTTGCTTTAAATTGAAAGTTCAGATATGAAGGAATAGGTCACTCGCATTCTCACGAAACAAAAACCGTTGGAAATACCTAAATTTTCTCCGGGTTTTAAACTTAAAGGATTTCACCGTTACGTATTCCGACATGACGGTTGTAATAAATTTATTAATAATACCCAGGTGTAGATTGTGCAGACGCATATCAATCTTATCTTTGTCAATATAAACGGGAATCTTGGTCCTAACATTATCATGCTCAACGACGTACTGCATGTTGTCTTACATTGCGTAGCTTTCCGTTATAGCCAAAGTTTTAAATGTTATCAGTAACAAGTGTGGTGAGCTTGTATAACGACGACTTCCGTTAGTCTAAACTGCATTTGCAAATTTGCTGTTGAGTTTCAAACATCTTGAAATGAATTATCGATATCGCATCGATGAAAGTAACGGTGCTTTATTGTTCACACGAGCTTTGGACGAAATTTATTATTCGATTGCTTTGCTTGTTTATAGTACTGGCACGGTGCATATAGACAGCAGACTTTAGGTAGAAACGTTCGTTTGATTCACTGCACTGTTGACAAGCAGAGCGACTGATTAGGTGCTATTTTTCTTTTTATGGAATGGATTTCCAGTAAGACGAAAAAAAGCCACTAGCAAGAGAACTCAAGTAGAAGCAAAAGCACCAAAATGGCGATGTGTCTTTTCAGAGGTACCAAAGGGAATTGAATGACGATTTAAGCTGAGAAGAAGCGCTGGTAACCATTGGGAGATTAAAAAAACATCGGAAGGTACAATTGGGAGATTCGACTATATTAAGTTTTATTTGTCGCATTCCGATTGAGGATGAATATACGTTGCAGTTATGGTTGCGGTCGGTCGTTACTGCGATCTAGAGAATAGTGAAAATCGAAGACTGAATAGATAGAAATATATTAGGCTTACAGGAGAAAAACCAGGACAAATTAAGCATTTTCCTCGACTTCCCAGGACACCAGGACAGTCAATGCAAAACCAGGACATGTCCTGGGAAACCAGGACGTATGGTCACCCTAACTATATGACCCGGCGGTCTACAGTTCCGTCAATTTCTTTACATTCGACGCTTTCGTTGTCTAGATTGACGGATTGCTTTTTCCGCTGAAAGAAAAACAAACACTGAAAATTTTTCGAAAATAAAGTCGTATACAACAAAATATCTTACAACAATTTTGTAGCAATGGTTAGCCATCTTTTTCAGGAATGAGATCTTTACATTTTTTCTAACCAGCTTATCCAAATCGCCTATCGCGTCAATCAGTACAAGCGTTCCCACCTTTATTTGGCTCAAGATTTTTCCTCCGGCATTTCTCGACATGTGAAGCTGCACATGCTTAAACTTACTGGAGTATTCCGTTCGCAGTAGAGCACCGCTGTGAGAAACCTGATCTTCCGGTCCTTTCCGTTGTACTTCGGATGCAGCAGCATTCGAAGCCGAAACGAATGTTCGCTGAAGTTAATTTCTTCTGGAAGCTCGATACTTATTGGCAACCCCCTCCAACAGCTGCTTAAGACGTTCCATCGTCTCTGGGGAGTAGCGGAAGTGTAGCAATTCTACATACACAAATACTGAGCAAACATACGAGTTCGTCCTCCGGAATTCAATGTTGATGTCGTTCCAGGAAAATACGCCGAAGGTCCCAATGTTCATCCAGCTCGTAGCGCGTTCTGTAGTCGTCGATGTTTCAATGCAAATTGGTCTTCGGTTCGGTATTTTGCGGAGCATATTTACGGCATTATTTCACTAAAGATTTTTCATTTGTTATATTGGACAATCAAACAACACGTAAACCACAAAATGACACCCGTGGATGGGAATCATTGTTGGATTGCTTATACCTGCTACTCCATCACAAGTAGTTATTCTTCTGCAGTGTAATCAGGTCGGTTTCGGTGCTTTGGTATGTGGTACAAGTGCAAAGGCTTCCGTTTTCATTGTTGGATTGATATTTTCGTTTGTCGATCGATTTCAACTCAACAATGTCAACAATAGTAAATGATAGCTCATAAATCCACCGCACACTGAGAATATGTTCGAAAACAAGTTCGAAAATTCTATGGTTATAAAGTGTATAAAATTATAATGTTGTATATAATTATACAAAAACGTTAGGGCATGTTCAGGAGCGTTTTATTTTGTATAGGAGTTTCAAAGTAGAACTCGAACTGAAACATTCACATCCCCAGCAGAGCGTTTTGTTTTATAATTTCGAACAGTTTTGTTTCAAAATTTAAAACTGTTATATGACTCCGTTCTATTTGTTACTGATTTTAAAACGCATTTAGAACTGTGTTTTAAATACATGCAAAGTTTTCAGCACACACAGAAAAAAAATGTTGGTAAAAATAAGAGTTTTTCACTCTTAGCAAAAAACAACCAACGTATACTCTTAGTTTAAAAATAAAACTTTTGTTTTGAGTACTATTCTTCATTTGCTTAAAAGGAAAACTTTTACTTTGATTATTATTCTTGATAAATTTAAAAGATTTACTTTCAACCTAATAGTTGGCGTTGGTTGTTTTTTGCTAAGAGCGGAACACTCTTACTTTTACCAATATTTTTTTTTCTGTGTGCAGACACTCAGACCCGATAGACTGGGGAAAAATAAATTTTAATGCAGTAACGCTGAAGGCATGGCGATACATGAATTTTAAACTGAATAGAACATCCGCTAAAAATGCTGCTGGGGACAGCAAGTTCATGTTTTAAAATTTTCAGTTTTATATAATAGAACTGTCGAAATTATGAATCTAGAACTGAAACACTCCTGAACATGCTCTTATAATTGTATAATATTTTATAATTTATTGGAAGTGTCACGCCCCTTGTTTAGAAATCTATCTGGTTTCTGGTACAGTTCTGGATCAAAGTCAAAAACCGATCCAAAAGTCTGGTTTCTGGTCTAAGAAAACAAATAAAGACAGTTTTCATTAAATGTTAAAATTTAATATACCTGATGGTATTGTCTATCCTGAGATAAACTAGCGTTTCGTTGATTTGTTGCTATATGTGGCACACATTAGTCGAACGAAACAAAAATAAACGTCAACTCGTTTTTTCGCTTGCACTAACGCAAAGTGAACATGCGCTTAATTCGGCGCACGACTTGGTTTCGCATGGCTGAAATGTCACGATGTGGATTTTAGAAAAGATTCGCAATATGTGTGCACATTTTTTTTCTGTGTGTGAGTGCGGTTGTCATTTTTCTTTGATGAAACCGAAAAAAACAAGAGGATATGAAGAAGAAAAGCACAAACAAATGACGTAGTGTACCTTTCTGTTGCCATAAGTTTTTTTTTCGGTTCGGTCATAAGCGGCCCTTGCACGTTCAATATTTTTGTCAATACAGTATTGACGATATTGCTTCAATACGTCAATCCCATTTGAAATGCACATCGTCAATACATCAATACTTCCATTACACGTACAATACTTTTATCAATACTCTCTAGTATTGACCAAAATATTTAACGTGTAAGGGCCGCTATCGTTAATTCAATCGGTCTTTTCGAGGTAAAAAGTGTCCATGAGTGTTCTAATCGGTAGATCCGAGGTGAAGCTCGGCCTTTTCTCACTTTTTATCGTGCGCCAAAGAATCAGGATGCTCGTTCGGATGTTTATGTTTACTTCAAGGGCCCCGGCCGCCATGCTAAATTTTGCAAGTATAATACTAATACACTCAAAAGTGTCAAATGTTCCCACCCTCTATCTTGGATGGTATCTCTGTTCGTCAGATGACTTTTACCTAGAGCACTCTAGTTAGAGTGTGGCCAAGAGGCCATGACGTATCCAAACGAACATGAAATTTGACATATTTCTATTGTGTATATGTCAAATTCCATGTTCGTTTGGATACGTCATGGCTTCTTGGCCACACTCTAACTAGAGTGCTCTACTTTTACCCCTTGGTCTGAGTGTACGTGTACCACGAGCTGAACTTTTAGCGAAAAAAGCTAGCGACTTAATTCATCCAACCTTCTCACTGTTTACTTACCTTGCATGGAGTTTGAGGACTGGCGACAGAAAGAAACGCAAAGAAGAAGCAAAAGGTTTTTCATCCACCCGAACTCGAGTCGAGTCTGCAAAGCGATAGCCAATCGAGAGGACGTCCATCTCCAAATTCGTGTCGTTTTTACTCCGCGATTACAGGAATTCGCGACCATATTTCTTTTTCTTACTTTCGCCATCCCATCGGTGGAAAACAGTTTTCATTGGATGAAATACGAAAAGGTGTAATGGGTGAAAAATAAGGTGATTGTAGAAATAGCTAATTTAATTCGAAGGGCAGTGAAAAATTCGAATTTCCGACAACAAAAGGCTTGCACATTCATGGAAAAAGGAAGTGATTTTTCGGAGTTGGGCTGCGCCTGGCATTTCCCGTTATAACAACCGGGCTATGGGGGACAAGTGAGATGTGAAGGAAAATTTTCAGTGCAAGTGCTAGTGGTGACATGGACCACATAATGTGGTTCGTCTGGAAGTGAGAGTTTAATTCACTTTGGCCAACCGGAATAAATTCCCTTCAGAAGGGTTTCAGTTCCAGACGTGGAAGATTTGTGGCAAGAGGGAGTGGAACCAATTATTGCTTTCTTTACTGCTAGGAAGCTGTGGAGTCGAAAAAAAAGAATTTGAATTCATGGTTGTATGTATGTGTGTTTTGTCCGATGAAAAGTAGTGAGAATACAAGTTATTAATTTGAAGGAAGTGAAAATTGTGTTGCACAAGTATATCAAAATAATCACATATTAATAATTCAGTCAATAAAATGGTATACCCAAGCCAGTAGTGGGCGGTCAGTTCAGAAAATAATCGTATCGTAAAAGAGTGGAATGTTGGCGACTAACTTCCGGCGTTGAGAGAATCGTCTAGTTCAAGTTTACTTGTGCAGTAGAGACGACCGATCAATGGGAGCCCAGCAAGTTAAGGAGCGCTCCTCTGGCGGGGGCGGAGGAGGATCTGGAGGGGCTGCAGTAAGTTCTTCCTCAACACTGGGTGCCGGTAGCTCAATTCGGTCTAGCCGAAACAAGCCCCGAGTACCTAAGGACTCGCGCATTCTTGGATCGAACATCTTCACAGAGCATAGTGGTAAGCGAATTTCTAAACGTACGAATCGTGATCGGCATCTATCTGAACTAGCCTGTTTTTTGGACCAATGTATAATTATAAATAAGTTTATGGTCAGTTATGAACAATTACCAATAGAATAAAAGCAAGTCAACTACCTCTAGTCATTATCACAGAAAATACATGTAGGAAGCATGAAGGAGCATAGTAAGGTTTATACGTTTCTTATGCTTAAATCGGTTCCAACCACTTATATTGATTTTTTTTCTAATTTAATCGTTTGTCTTCTGTTGTTTTAAGCGACTTTTATGCCCAAGCTTTCAATGTTGTCTTCAACTCAACTCGTCCATTTATTTGTTTAGTTTTCATTTAGAATAATTGCTCATTTGCTTATTATAATTTTAAAATGGTCCAGGTATAATATGGAGTACTTCTTGCTAATCTGAAACCTTTAGTGTAGGCCATTCGGAATTTGATTCGAAATCCTGAATGAAATCAGTATAAATTCCTGGTCAAATGCAACAATCGATTCCAAAACCAGTTGAACCGGAATCGGCTGTCGCATTTGAGATGAGATCCATAGTGGTTTAATTGGGATACATTGAAAACCCGATTTTATCAGTCCTTTGGCGAATTTTAGGCTGATTAAAAAGGAACATTGACAAGATCGGGACATATATTTTTCTATCTTTCTAAGAAACCGAAATTCTTAAAATATTGTTGTTTAGTTCCTAGATATAGCCTCATTTTCCTTTCCGACGGCGCCGGTGGCTGAGGTAAGCGTGGCCGCCTCTCATTCCAGTTGGCCTGGGTTCAATTTCAGCCGAGGTCGTTGGGAGCCGTTGATCCCCAGGTCCATGAGTTGATGGATTGATATCTAGTCCAGATAGTGGAGTCACCTCTCTGGCGTCGGTAAAAAAGAAGTGAAATCCAGCTTCTTTCCTGCTTTTCACGTGCCATAATGGCAGTGAAATTGTTTACTTCGTAATACGTATAATTGCTCTTTTTTGACAATAATCATTTACGTCAAGCACCCAGCAAGAGGAAGTCAACCTACGTTAGTCCAATTTGTTGGATGTTTATTCAATGAACGCCCGATATCCTCAACTGGGTGTTACTGTCAAGCTGGCGTAAACGATTTAATTGCCAAAAAAGGGCAATTAAACGAACTTACGAACTAAACCATTTAGACCATCATTATGGCATGTAAAAAGCTGGATATTAACAAATATTCGCCTTCCGTGACACTTGTGGAGTGTGCAGTAGTATATACGGCTTCTAGCATTGGTAACTGAAACTACGTTTTCGAGCGCCCTAAAGCACACCTTTTTTCATCCGCCATTAAGTATGAAATTAGCAGCCCAACTTGGCTCGATAGATAAAGGTCAGATAGATCACAGATTAGAAATTCAATCAACAAAATTACATTAAATGCAAACGATCCGCTATCACTACTATTACTACTTAAATTCACTATCAAGTTATTTTTTAGTAGCATGTACTTTGTGCAGTAGATGCCAAATCCTGCGTTGTACGACCAAAGAAGATCAATACTTTCATTGGTATCGAGATTACAATAGAAAATCATGTATCTAGTAAAAAAAAGTTCCCCAGAGTAGGTATTTCATTAACGTACATTTAATCATTTTGAAAATTTGATTAAGTTTGTTTACCATTGTTTACCTAATTTTTAAATACATCGTTCTCTGTATATATAAAAAAACGTAGTGTTTGGCAGGTAGTTATATTTAGTAGAGTTGAAGATCAAAGATTTTATTTCAGAACGGTTCCCAGTTCCTGCTAAAATACCAGTACTCTTATCGCAGCAGCTGAATTTTTAGCATTGATTCTCTTCCACACCAAATAAATCCTTTCGAACCCAACAAGTCTGGGCTTGTTTCTTGGCATGGCTATGCCAAACGATACAACCAGCTTGCACACTGCGGAATATGCTGCTGCAGATTGCCTTTTTCATTCATGTTCTATACTGTAGTTATCAGCGTAACTGTCGTATTTTCTACAGTATTTCTATGTATATGAGACAGTTATGCGAATGACGTCTGCATACGTGTCTAAAGTCTGTACAATCCAAGCTTGTTGTGATGTTGCGTTAGGCAGAGTAATTACATCTGCACCAATATAATCTTTCGGAAGGTAGCTGT
The DNA here is from genome assembly GCF_030247195.1 of Topomyia yanbarensis. Taxonomy (NCBI): domain Eukaryota; kingdom Metazoa; phylum Arthropoda; class Insecta; order Diptera; family Culicidae; genus Topomyia; species Topomyia yanbarensis. The sequence goes on along the minus strand of NC_080672.1, from coordinate 266,371,852 downwards.
TTTTTTTTAAATGTGTTAGCACGTCATATTGTTTGTTAGCAAGATGACAATAAAAGGATGAATAGTATTTCCACATAGTTCGGATATTTTTTCGAGTTCAAACGGCAGCTCTATTTCTAGCAATCTTGCCCTGCACAGCAGAGTTAAAAATAATCGAAGCTCTTTTTGACGGCTGAAAATGAACCTGATGCGACTCGCGGTGAATAGAAAAAAATATTCATTCAAATGTCCATGTTATTCATTCAGTTGAATATCGTACAATAAATTCATTACACAGTTATCTAGGAAAATGTTTTCAAATGCCGGTAAAGCATATGAAACAACAAACATCATCGCTTACATTGTGCCAGGGCCTACTGTGATGCGTTTGATTCGTTGCTGCATGGCCGCTTCGTGTAATAATCGGAAACGAATGAAAATTTGCATGGATGAATGGGCGGTTAGTTCGTTTGACGTTTTCAGTTGCGTTACTGAATATTGAAAATGAATGCGGCTGAATATGTTCAATTTTCATTCAATGAATTTGAATATTTTTAACTCTGCTGCACAGTCATCATCACAAGGAATAGCAATACAAGCAAAAGAACACAAAAGAAAAATGCGTACTGCAAGCATGCTGATTGTCGACTAGAGCAGTACGATTATCGATTACGAAAGCTGTTTGCCGTGCAATTTTCAGTGGGGGAGTGACAACAATATGAATCTATCTTAGAATTTTCCCCCTTTCGAGGAGAAATAAGAACAATATTTTTCTCTTTTCCCAACCGAAAATAATCGTCTGTCTGGTTGATAGAAATCTTTATAATTATCGGCTAAACAAATATATTGATGCGGGTGAAATGTGTGAGTAGGAACAAGTCGTAATTGAATGTTATAGGGGAATGCCAACACCAGTCGCAGTTTATGCAGCAGACTAAATTATGCTTTGCGATTTTGACGGTATATTTCGATTATGAAATGTTCAAGGTATGATTCAAACGATACATCAGCTTCCGTCAACCTAACGGAATGTCAATTTCACGTCTGGTCACCGTTTATAGTCAGCAAAAATTGAATTTATTTCCCCTGTGCGCATTTATGCGTTCCGTACGTCATTCATGTTGTGCGTGACTGATTCTGTTCCACAGCACGTAACTAATTTTGACATTGACGTAAATGGTATTTAAGAAATAACAAACGTAACTGTTAAAGCATTATGTTGGATTTACAACATTACCATCTTCAGAAACGTAAATGGAAGCTTTCATTTCCATTTGGTTTGGAAAAGTTGATATATAGGAAGGTTAACATACAAACGCTCGAGCCCATTGCGATCAACAACTTATCTGGGAACACCCGACGATTTAATAGTTTTTTGACGATCAGTAGATGTTGTACATCTTCAAGCAATATTACATGTATCAGTTTAAATACTTTACACTAAGTTTTATCAATAATTTATACTATTATTTAAACTAGACTCCTTTTACCTTCCACATTCTATTGTACATAATTGTAGCTTTTTATATTGACTGCATTATATCTAACAAAATGTTGCTTGAAGATGTTGATTGCAATACGCCTCGATGTGATGCATCAGGAGGCCACACAGTGGTCCAAAAATTGAAAAACCTGTTTTAATCCACCTAGCGGTGCAATTGTGCATTTCTCAATCATGAACACGAGAATGTTTGCGTTGTTTATATTCATTAAAAGCTTTCAAATGCATATATTACATTTTATTGTTATACATGACATGACAATTATATACAAGAAAAGAAATCATTATTCGAGTTCTAAAATTTTGTAAAAGAAAAAACAGCCACGGTAATATTGAACTGAAAAAAGGTGCGAAATCGGCAAAGTCCCAAAAAGTCGATTTTGATAAAAAAAAATTTCCGGGATAACATAAAATTTCGACGGTTCATGAACTTTAAAGATGTTTGGCATCAAAAATACGAATTCGATTTCTGAAATGTCATGGGGTCCCCCCTTCGAAAAATTTTTGAGTTCCGGCTTATATGGGAATTTCATATGTGACCGGACGGTTCAGTATGTATTTCCGGAACCATATAAGCGATCCGTGCGAAATTTTATAGACATCTGTGGGGATAATATAGCTATCATTTGGGACTAAGTTTGTGAAAATCGGCCCAATCATTTCCGAGAAATTGATATGAGTTTGCTAGTTTTGAAAGATGGCCGCTTTTCCCGGGCACTTCCGGAACCGTCTATGGTGGTCAATGTAGTCAACGAAAGTTTGTTTGGCCGTCGGTGACCTAGAACTGCAAATTTAAGTTGTTTGAGAGACATTTAAACGAAATTTTTTATCATTTTTGCTTTCATCGGAGTATCGGTTTGAATCACAATTTGCTATGTGATCGCACGCCACAACCCGTAACTCCGGAATCGGAAGTCGGTTAAGGATAAAATTTAATAGCCTTTTACGGGGACGCAACATCTTTCATTTGAGACAGAGTGTGGTTGATTCGGTCTAGCCCTCTCCGAGAAACCGATGTGACTGTTATTCTGAATTTGGATACTTCCGGAACCGATGATTGTGGCCAATGTGACCACAAAGACCTTGAATGGCTGTTAGTGACCTAGTTTTACAAATCGAAGCAGTTCTGGTTACATTTTGGAAAAATTTTCTTCACCATCACCATTCATTGGAGAATTCATTAAAATCGACATTTTCTACGTGATCGTACTCATCACCCTGTAATTCCGGAACCGGAAGTTGGATCCGTTAGACATTCAATACCAGCCTATGGGAACGTTGCACCTTTCATTTGGGACTAAGTTTGTGAAAATCGGTTCAGCCATCTCTGAGAAAAGTGAGTGAGATTGTGTTCGCGTACACACACAGACGCACATACACATACATATACGCACAGACATTTGCCGAACTCGACGAGCTGAATCGAATGGCATGTGTCACTCGGCCCGCTGGGCCTCCGTTAAAAAGTCGGTTTTCAGAGCAATTGCAATAATACCTTTCTATTGAGAAAGGCAAAAAAACGGTCGTAGGTGTTTCTTGAATTCCAGTTACGTTTTTGTGCTTTAGTGTGTTTAGAATTAAAAAAAATCGATTATTTATTGGCCTATTGAGCTTTAGGGTGCTCACATGATATCTCAAAAAAAGGAAGACGAAAAATGTTCAAAAATTTCAATGCTGCCTCCTATGTATATCCTGTACTGAAAACTATGTATATCCTGTACTGAAAACTTTAATCGCGTTTTTCTCGAAGCCACTTTTTTGAGCTGGTCGGAAATGTAAGTCGAACAAAAGATTTTGAAACCTTCCACAGTACATACTAAATTGATTTCTCCAGTGACGCACGCGGAATTTAATTTTTTTATTGCTGATTTGTCTTTAATTAACAATTCTATGTTGATTTTTATGACATCTTCGGCGTTTTTTCACTTAAACTTTCAAAATATCAGAAAAAATACTACATACGTCGCTTGCTACTGTCATAAGGAATCAAAAAATATTAGGCTTTTGGCTCCGTGGGTGAATGGAGTCTAGTTATGTAAGTATGCAAACTAGGCTCCATTAAACTATCGAAGTCAGTCTTGGATATCACATATATTTGGAGCAACATCAGATATTGCTTCAAGCTGTTCTCAACTCCTATTCGGCAGTTTTCACATCGCCACCCGCGTTACGGCTTGATAAGGCCAAAATGGTGGCGAAGGGGATCAATTAAGGTTGTCTGACATATTCTGGATTTTTGAATTATAATAGGCAGACAGCCTTAGTTGATTATAGGATTAAGGAATATATTTAATGTGATAAATAATGTCTATTTTGCTTCAGATAGTTGATATTCGAGCCAGTAGAACTCCTTGACCGTCTCATATACGAGTTCCGACGGAAATTGAGGATTAGATGAAAGAGATCTCTGCTATGAGACGGTCACCGACAGTGTCGAAATGCCGGAAGAGATGAGCAGCGGTAAGCGAATTTTACAAGAGGGAATGAAACACTCCTTACTACAATTTAAATGAAATCTGCAAGTAGCACGCATCAACGCAAGGATGTGCAAGTTGAGGATCAAAGGCCGTTTCTTCAACTACAGCATCATCAACGTGCACTGCCCACACGAAGGGAGACCCGACGACGAGAAAGAAGCGTTCTACATGCAGCTGGAGCAGACATACGACGGTTGCCCTCTGCGAGACGTGAAAATTGTCATCGGCGACATGAATGCACAGGTAGGAAGGGAGGCAATGTACAGACCGGTGATCGGGCCTAACAGCCTGCATTCCGTATCAAATGACAACGGCCAACGATGTGTGAACTTCGCAGCCTCCCGTGGAATGGTAATTAGAAGCACCTTCTTCCCTCGCAAAGATATCCACAAAGTCACCTGGAGATCACCGGACCAAGTAACAAAAAATCAAATCGACCACGTTCTAATCGACGGTAGATTCTTCTCGTACGTCACAAACGTCCGCACTTATCGCAGTGCGAATATAGATTCGGACCACCACCTGGTTGCAGTATGCTTGCGCTCAAAACTTTCGACAGTGCATAGCTTTCGTCGAAGCCGAACGCCGCGGCTAAACATCGAGCGGCTACAAGATGGCAGAGTGGCCCAAGAATGCGCGCAGCAGTTGGAAGTGGCACTACCAACGGAAGAGAAGAGAAGAATGCAGCATGGGCGAGAATGCTGCAACACCGCACGAGGGCGAACGAGGCGCGATATAAACAGGCACGGAACAGGTAGAACTCGATTTTCCGGACCAAAAAGCGCCAGCAGGAAGACCGAGATCGCGAAGCGACACGGAAATTCTACGAGAAGTTGAACCGCTCGCGCAGGGGCCACGTACCACAGGCCGACATGTGCAGCGATACAAACGGGAATCTTCTCACTGTGAGGTGATCCAGAGGTGGCGGCAGCACTACGAAGAACACCTGAACGGCGATGCAGCAGACGACGAGGATGGCACGGTAACGCACCTGGGAGCACGCGCGGAAGACATTACACTACCGGCTCCGGATCTCCAGGAAATCCAGGAGGAGATTAGCCGGCTCAAAAATAATAAAGCCGCTGGGGTTGACCAAATACCAAGCGAGCTACTAAAACACGGTAGCGAGCTACTGGCTAAAGCGCTGCACTGGGTGATTACCAAGATTTGGGAGGAGGAGATTTTACCGGAGGAGTGGATGGAAGGTGTCGTGTGTCCTATCTACAAAAAGGGCGACAAGCTGAATTGTTGTAATTACCGAGCAATCACCCTGCTGAACGCCGCCTACAAGGTACTCTCCCAAATACTATGCCGTCGACTATCACCAATTGCAAGAGAGTTCGTGGGGTAGTACCAGGCGGGTTTCATGAGCGAACGATCTACCATGGACCAGGTGTTCGCTCTTCGTCAAGTACTGCAGAAATGCCGCGAGTACAATGTGCCCACACATCATTTGTTCATCGACTTCAAAGCCGCATACGACACTCGATCGAGATCAGCTATGGTAGATTATGCACGAGTACGGATTCCCGGACAAACTGACGCGATTAGTGAAGGCGACGATGGATCGGGTGATGTGCGTAGTACGTGTCTCAGGGACGCTCTCGAGTCCCTTCGAATCACGCAGAGGGTTACGGCAAGGTGATGGTCTCTCGTGTCTGTTATACAACATCGCGCTGGAAGGTGTAATAAGAAGAGCAGGGATCGACACGAGTGGTACGATTTTCACAAAGTCCGTTCAGCTACTTGGCTTCGCCGATGACGTTGATATTATTGCACGAAACTTTGAGAAGATGGAGGAAGCCTACATCAGACTGAAAAGAGAAGCCAAGCGCGTCGGACTTGCCATCAACACGTCGAAGACAAAGTACATGATAGGAAGAGGTTCACGAGAAGAGAATGAGAACCGCTCGCTTCGAGTTTGCATCGGTGGCGACGAAATCGAGGTGGTTGAAGAGTTCGTGTACTTGGGCTCGCTGGTGACCGCCGACAATGATACCAGCAGAGAGATTCGTAGACGCATCGTAGCAGGAAATCGTGCTTACTTTGGCCTCCGCAAGACACTTCGGTCGAACAGAGTTCGCCGTCGTACGAAGTTGACCATCTACAAGACGCTGATTAGACCGGTAGTTCTCTACGGGCACGAGACCTGGACCATGCTCGTGGAGGACCAACGCGCACTTGGTGTCTTCGAACGGAAAGTGCTGAGTACCATCTACGGTGGAGTGCAGATGGAAGACGGCACATGGAGACGGCGAATGAACCATGAGTTGCATCAGCTGTTGGGGGAGCCGCCCATCTGTCATACCGCGAAAATCGGACGACTATGGTGGGCCGGGCACGCAGCCAGAATGTCGGACAATAGCCCGGTGAAAACGGTTCTCAATTGCAATCCGACCGGTACAAGAAGACGTGGCGCGCAGCGAGCACGATGGATCGACCAGGTGGAAGACGATTTGCGGACCGTTCGCAGACTGCGTGGCTGGCGACGCGCGGCCATGGACCGAGTGGAATGGAGGAATCTTTTGTATACGACACAGGCCACTTCGGCCTTAATCTGTTAATAAATAAATAAAAGCAAGTAGCACTAACAAACATCTAATTTCAGGAACTGTACGAGATGACGCTGGGCCTTCGACTGGCATGGTCCATTCTCATTGGTTCGGAAGTCTTCTTGGCCGGTTGGTAGACATGTGCTCCTACTTGCACGTTGATCAATTCGCTTGGGTGGGGGACATGTTGACCCTGCTAGTTGTCGACTCTTTTGACCTTGGTTATAAGGCTAGTTCGGGAAAGGAGTCGCACCTAAGAGATAGTTAATTATTCAGGACTTGATTATTTATCTCGACCAAGCACACCGGCTCTCAGAAATGACAAGTAGCCCTTTCGGGTCGAGGTGGTCCATTCGAGTCGAACCAGGAGGACAATCGGTTCGAGCTAACTTTATGGGGGAATAGTGGATAGATATTTCTTATGTCCTTTATGGCAGCGAATGGAGAGGTCGCACAGGCTCCAATTTTTACAACCATTTCTCGTCTAGATAGATAGGAGTGAAGCTAATTCAAAAAGCCTGTTCGAATCCAAGCCTCTCTAGTTTAGCAACAGTTATCTAGTGGTTGATCCTGTCGAAGGCTGCCAAAAAGTCGGTGTATACGGCGTCTACTTGTAGTCTTGCTTGCTATGAATGGATAATGAAGGATGTGTACGATATTAACTTAGTAGAAGTTGATCGTTTAGGCATGAAACCGTGTTGAATCTCGGATATGTAATCGGAGCAGTTATGGGTGATGAAATCCAGAACAATCTTTTCAAATAGCTTAAATACTGCGCATAAAAAGCTGTTCCGCGATAGTTTGAAACAACGCCTTTGTTTCCTTTTTTGAAAATGGATATAAATTTTTTTTCCATAATACCGGAGAAATTCCTGAATGAAGCGATATTTAATAGCATTGAAAAGGAACCAGGTAGCTATTAGCGCAGTTCTTTAGTACGCTCGCGGCTTTTCGCGATAACGCTGACCTGGCCACAAACGCGAACCTGCAATTGCAATCATCCACAATCACTTACGCCCGCGATTTCGCCACATTAAAACAGCCCGGTAATTAAGTTGTAGCACCTATAAATTTACAAAAAGCCTCATAAGTTTTTTGCAGTTGGAAAAGGTTTCCAGCTGCCAGATATTGTTCTGATATAAAATACAGATTTTAACACATGAAACAGATATATACATATTCGACTAAAACTTCTATTAAAAGAGACTTTTCTTAAATCTCTTTTTGTGCGAAAAATGTCAGGAAAGATTGAAAGCCGTGTGGTGTCCGGCGGGCTGAAATCTTTTTGCACTATTTCAACCAAGAATAGAACCTCTGGGAACTGCTCCCATGTCGTAAGAGGCGACTAACAACATGCTAGGAGTTCCTAGGCCGACGTTTTGCTCCGTACCGAAGCCTTAATCTGGACGGACCTTAAGGTTTTCCATATTACCCTCTTTCCAGTCTGTATTTAGTGAATCACTGACATATACTCACCTTTTCTGATTCGCCTTTCTTGATTATGTACCAACGTTTTAAGTTTCTTCTGGCGGTTGTATATTAGCCGTAAATGACGAAATCTAATTCTACACTAAGTAACAGAATATATTAATATACCGGCACTTCCACGCCAAGGTTTAACTTCCAAAGCTTTGGTTTAAAAACCGTTTTTAAAAAATGGAAACTTTCATGTAGGAAATTTATTGAATTGGCCTAAGATGGAGCTGTCGAATTTCACAAAAAGCTTTTTATGTTGCAAGTGATCTGTAGTTGTGTTAAATTAGGTATTTTTCTATTATATTTGGAACCGTCTACCGACAAATCTACATTTACGAATACCTCCAAAAGTGACTCCTTGAGGTCTCATGAAGGCCTGACACTAGCTTTATGATACTTTTGCTTTTCTAAGCAGTAATAAAAATCTCAACATTCAAGAACTTCACTTTGTCAGAAAATGTAGGGCCATCGGAAGCTAAAACTTTGTAAAATCGCACTCCTGGTCCTTTTTTCAGTGCAGTACTCTACGTCACTCGTTCAAATTTGCACCGCTCTTATGGTAGTCGGTATTTGCTAGTATTACTGTTCTCCCATCCATTCTGGTAGTCAAACGGTGGGATAGCAAAATTCTTACAAGTTTCCTATCTCATGCCTCCACGCGAGTCTAAGTCTATTGATGACATTTGGTCCTTAGACCGCAGAATGAGAGGGTGCGAACAGAATGAGAGGGTGCGAACAGATCTAGTCGAGAAAACATTGCCGTAAAAATGAATAGTTGATCGGAAATTAGCCCCAATACGACTAATCTGACTAGTATCTATGAACACGGGTCAATACGTATTGAAAATTCGCCGCGTCTGTTTTTATGAACCTAATTTAAAGCTCCGTTATTGCTAACAAGCCCGTGCATCAGGTTAACAATCCTTTATATTTCCCTTGAGTGTTCGGTATTATCGCTCGTATACTTGTATTCCACAAACAATCCGATATGGAAATAAGAAATACTTTCCTTGATTTATAACATCTCTCGCTATTTTTGCCTGTATAATGTGTTATCACTCGGTAGTTTTCAAGCCAATAAATATATCGTAGAGAAGAAGTAGCGAATTCTGTCCAAATACTGTTGCAATAAATAGTGATCCGGCCCATTACGCGGATAAGATTAGCTTTTCTAGGCAATACTCCCACGGTCGGCCGTGTGGAGTTCAAATTGCTTTTGTTTAGGGAACATAGTATACTCTCGGTAGCCGGCTGCCCAGAGTTTAAAAATAACCAAAAACTAAACAAGATCATCTCTTTTTCGAGTGATCGTGCACTCGAAGACTAACTAAACAACTACCTAATAAAACATGCTTTACAGGTCGCATCGTTTGCTTGGAGCGAATCCTAGACCTGATACCCTTCCAAACCACCAACTCCGCGACACCTATGGAAGAGTCTGATGAATCGTCGTCCTTCCGTTAAGTAGGTGGAGCATCAACACTTCCCGTCTACCTTATCCTTTATCCTTCCCCGTGAACGATGGAGATGGGGGCGGCCGGCAATGATGGCTATCATGCTGTTGAGGTTTTAATATGGGTCGGATTGGTATGAATTCCTACTTACCACTTCCTAAGCAACTCTTATTAGATAATCAGCAGTCAAACATGATGAAGTCAGTGTGCAATCCGCCAAAATCATCGTCACAACGCAACGCAACGCAACGCAACGAAAAATGTCAGGAAAGATTGAATTTACCTAAACGTACAAAGCAATGATTTCATGACATCAAACTTATAGAATTGCGATAGCACATTTTCCAGCAAAATAACCAAGCATAAGTTTATAAAAATATATTGATAATTGGCGGAGTTACGGCTTTTTCCCTGAAAATCTATTTCCCGGATCTACAAAAGTTTGGGAAAATATTCTCAAGGAGTTGTGCTTTCAGATAAACTAATAAAAAATCAATTTTTTGAAAAATAAAAAGGTATGTAACCCTTTAACCCTCACTTCCCCCGTTTTACTAACATGGCTAATACAAAATCATCTGACAGCTCGGGGGTTTACACCGTGCTGCTGGTATGCCGACAATGGATTAATTTGTAACTGTATTGGGCAGTTCCGGGCACCATTGTATCGCTTTCTGTGAGCTTTATAAAGGACAGATATTGAGTTATATGCAACATTCGGTACAAAGGTAAGAATTTCATTGGCACGAAAATCTCATAGTTGTAAGTGTCTATAAACATGCTACACGGTGGTTGAAAACAGCATTTTGAGGTACTTATTAATTCGTTGGAGTCAAAGCTGTCCATATAAGTGATTTTACATATTGTGCATTTTTTGTCTGTGTAAAAAGCGAGTTATAAGACGTTTTCTATGATAAACTTCTTAAATTCTTATTTTTACTTAGGGTTACTGTACCCTAATTCATCTTAGCTCTTCTATTCATCTCACCCATTTGAACACGTTAGTTAGAGCAGTGTCTACTATCTCTATTCAACGCATTAGCTCAAATGGTGGGATGAATAAGTGTATGTTGTACTCGACTTTTCGCTTCACTCAAACGCGCGCGTTTTACTTTTTCCAGGCAAAATTTTTAACTGTGCTACTTCTTAGGAACGAAGCAATTCAGTCACTCTAAGTCGAGTTATCAACGAAATAGTGTGACATCCTTACTAATGAGATGAATAAGGGCGCGTCTACCCTATAATTTGTTTGTTCCTGATTTTGACAACGTAAAAAAAGAATTTCCAGATGACAAAAAGTGCCCTTCATGATGAGTCATCAGAAATATATAAGTCATACCTAGTGACATAAAATGGTACACGTGATGCTGGTAGTATAGTTTGGTTCCAGTTTATTACTTCTATCGCTTTTTCGCATCTGATTGATTTGGAACATGGGACAGAGCTGATTGGAACGGCAGTATAGAACATTGAATCGACAAAAATCTGGGGCCATACTACTACATATAGATAGAATAATAGAGTGTTTGAATTTTATGTTCTGTGTTTTTTTCTCATTCTCTCCTAGATCAGAACCAGAAGACGCCTATTTCAGAACATTGCAGCTCATTAACGATTGCACCAAGTTTTGTTTGATTGATCACGCCGGCCGGTGCTAAGAGCTATGTAATTCAAACAGCTCCACCACTGTCTATAATAGAATTCAATGAAACAAAAAGTAGAATGTTCTAAAAACGAAAGTGCTGCACGGGAAAACTCACTTCCTTTCATTTCAAATACCGATTCATCAGCTAAAAATAAATATTCTGTTCATCGTCGTTACCGAGCTGGAAATGAAAAGTGGACTAGTGAAAAGCGAATCGACTTTGTACACGACACGTGAGAACTGTAAAACCGAGAAGTACCATCCACGCCACAAAAAGCATCTACCCAGTCACGAACTTTTTTTTCGATGCTTAGCAAAACGGGCTGAAAAGAATGGAAAAAAAATTATGTCTAGGTTTTTCTTTTCTTATAGATAGTTCGAATGACCATCTGAAAAAATAGACCATTTAACTTGAACGAATTGAGTTTTGTCTTTTCCGAGAACAGGAAAAAATATTACCGACCAAGTTTTTCGTAGGTACACACAGAGATATTTAGGTTGCCAACCCGACATTTATGTTTCGCGAAATTCGTACGACCAGAGATATTGAAAATAATTCAATGCATTACTTTTTTGGATGGGTAACTTTCAATGGTCAGGTACAATAATTCGAAGAAAAACGATGAGTATTTCCGGATTTGGTTCTGATATATATTGAACAATCTATAATTATATTTGGTTTGTTCAGTATTGATATGATAAGCTAGGGGCTGTTATCTGGGGAGTTTCAATACGTTGAAATCTGGAGAATGTGTTTTACAAAATTAGAATATTCCCAATAGTTGATGGTGCGGATTAGTACTGGTCATGTGACCTATCAATGGCGTGGACCATTCTCACTGTTTCATATGGCTGGCTGGTGGATGCCTGCTTCTGCATACAAGTTTTAATGTTGTTTTATTTGCTTGCAGACTCTTTTGAACTTGGGTGTATCGGCAGCTTCAGACTAGACGTACAGGACTGGTACCTGATGATGTTGATAGACCTACATTAACCTCTATAAAAGGGTGAACCGAACAATTTATCTACAAGATAATCAACATTTTGGAAAAACAAAACGAACTGGTTTAATAGAGGACAGCTGAATGTTGATTTAATTGACAAGCCATCCGCACGCCCAAATGCATTAGATTCAACCCTGTCCAACCTAACTGAGGAGAAATTACATGTGGATGGTTTTCACGATCGCCACGGTAACACGATCAGTAGTGATCTTACGAAATCGAATAATCCTTCTAATGATATGAGAAAAAAAACATTGTTTGTAAAAGTACGAAGCCTTCATTTTCACTGTTTTTGCTTCAAAGGTAGAAAAATACCCTACGACGCACAGAGGAGTATTTGGGGTCGAATCCTGGCCAAAATTATTTGCTGCTGCAATTGTTGTTATTATGCCTTAATATGAACTAAAAATAGACAATTGCTAGTTTTTGGAACAATTTGGCATCTACCCACCTACCAGTGCAGAGGCCAATTTTCTATATCCTTTCGAATACTAGTAATTTCTAGGTGATCTTTGTGAATACATTTGTTTTTTCAGTTGCATAAACATTTGATCAGTGGGAAAGGGAGAAGAAAAGGGACGCCTGTGCATATTTTCATAGAGATACATTTTGGCAAACATAATGTTTGGCCCTACAGCATTTCGGTGTACCTCAAATTAGTAAAAATTTCAATATTTTCAAATAGCTTGGGTTTGGTGGATCGGATAAGATCGGAAGAGTTCGAATATTTTTTGTATAGCTGAAATCTTGTTCTGTAATACTGTTTCAGCAACTTTGCCGGATGTAGCCGTATAATGTAACTTTTTATCATTCAAATTTGGAATAAAATGTTTAAAAAGGGTATTTTTTAAAGTTGGTGCAATACACAGCAAGTCTACTTTTTTAGTTAGTTTTAAACTGAAGCAAAAGGTTGTGTTGAACTACCTTTGTAATAATATTGTCTTATTTAATACAGTCATCATGACTAGAAAGCGATTTTGCTGAATATATAACGAAAACGATTAAAATATCCCTTAAAATATCACCATTGGAAATACATGCAAAAATTCTTTAACAATTTTTGATATACACTCAAGTTTTTTTTACGCGGTTTTTTTTGCGCGGTATTTTTTACGCGGTTTTTTTTTACGCGGATTTTGAAATTTACGCGGTTTTCATTTACGCGGTTTTTGAAATTTACGCGGTTTTCATTTACGCGGTTTTTGAAATTTACGCGGTTTTCATTTACGCGGTTTTTGAAATTTACGCGGTTTTCATTTACGCGGATTTTGAAATTTACGCGGTATCCATCAATGAGGTTCCCTTTATCGCGGATTCTTAAATTTAAATGGTCTTCATTTACGCGGATTTTGAAATTTACGCGTTTTTCATTTACGCGGATTGTGAAATTTACGCGGTTTTCATTTACGCGGATTTTGAAATTTACGCGGTTTTCATTTACGCGGATTTTGAAATTTACGCGGTTTTCATTTACGCGGATTTTGAAATTTACGCGGTTTTCATTTACGCGGTTTTCATTTACGCGGCTCGTATCCCCCGCGTAAAAAAAACTTGAGTGTACTCCTAATTTTTGCCATGTTATGCAGTAGGTGCTTAGGTATGTAAAAAAATATAATGAAACAAAAAAAAATTAAAAAAAAATCGTTTTTGGCCAAGAATTTGTTCTAGTTAATCCTCTGTGCGACGCCTCGATAACTGGGTTGAGGCGAGTGGCTTACTATCAGTAACCCAGTTGATTTCCGAAGGGGAAATGAAACGAACCATGCTATCGGTACTACTTTCAAAAGAAACTCAATTCACTGACACATGACAATTGCTTTAAGATGGTTATTGCATTACGCCTCGATAGTGGTGCATCGGGGAGACCGAGAGGGCTTATGGCTTCATGTATTTTCATACTCTGCACCAGCCCTAACTAACTATCAACAGCTAGCCTATGCACGCTGGCGGGTCGACGTGGATTAACTTTTGCTGTGGGCCGTGTTTGCAAACATTGTTCCACAGCTTAATGGCGGTGTTGGTGAACAAGTGGGGATCACTGTATGCCCATTTATCCGTCGAGACATGGTCATCGTGCACAGGCCAATCAAATTAATTCAATAATTAAATTAATTTAATAAATACATCAAAAGAACCCTATCTACTAGTTGTCATTTTGTAATAATTACAGTCTTTAGTACTAGTGTCGTACTTTTATTGTGTATGTGTTCGTCTGAGTATTTGTGACAGCTGGGTCAAGGAATGGATACAGAATTGGCGTATATGATAGAATGGTTGCTAATACTTCCGGTGTTCAATTTGTACATTCGATTCTATTCATTCAAGAAGGTAGGATTGGATAAATTAAGGTACAATTAATTTACCGACGCACGTGAATCATTCATTTCCGATCAGCATATCATGATGAAATTTTAACAGAATGTATAACGTTCCCATAAGCTGCTATCAAATTTTTAGTTGATCTTACATCCGGTTCTGGAGTTACGGGTGGAAAAAAGCGGTCACACAGCAATTTCTCGTATAAACTGGTACAGTAAGATTCCGTTTTTGGCATGCTCCCTTTTTGGCACACTCCGATTTTGGCAACAAATGGGTTCCGTTTTTGACAACATTTTTGTTGGTCATAACAAGTCTTTTAGAAATGTGCAAAAGATATTTTTGTGTCAATTTATATCACATTTGCCTTCATTTCCAAACATGGGAGTCATATTAACCCTCAAAGGCGCAAATCAATTTTTTTTAATATTGTGAAAATTGTCTCATAGCTTCAATACATTACTGTGATAATTTTGAGATGTTTTTCGCAATGTTGTTTTAAAACAGTGTTATGTATTTAAGGGTTACCTATATTTTACACTATACGTGTTTTATTTAATCATTACAATAAGTGTAGAGATGCATTATTTATGTAGGGGAATGTGTTCGGTTGTCGGAACACTTTTGTTTTTGGCTCACAACATTACTCCAATTAAACAATATATGGGAATAAGCATACTAATAGAAAGCTAGAGGCCTTAGCTAATAACCTATCGAAGAATTTCATTTAATTTGTCAACTTAAAAAAAGTTATTAACAATTTTGTAAAATGATAACTATTTACCATTTTGAAAAATGTGGTCGGTTGTCGGCACCCTAAAAAAATATAAAAATGGAAAAATATGAATGATGATCATCACGATTCAAAGGGAAAAGGAAATTTATTCAGTTCAATACCCATGAAAGGCATTATGAACATCATTCTTCATCAGAACCACAATATGTGTATATGATAAACTAGTGCGGATATTACGCACTGCTAATGCACTGACGGATCGCATTCACTGCCATTGAGTTAGTTTCAGGCACTCCAGTTTTTTACCAAAGCTTCAGACAGATCAGATAGAAATCAGTCAAAACGGGAGGGGGACTACAGGGTAACCCCGAGCCACCCACACAAATTATCTGGTCGTGACAATCTGGTATATACGGTGCTACCTAGCCGTGAAAACACAACCAGGTGAGCTTTCTTCATGTAAATGTAAAACGCTGAACCGGAAGTCGCCTTCCTGGTTTTCAGAATGGTGCCAAAGATCGATCTCTGGTATCTATTCGTAAAGCCCGTTCCAAAATACCCATATTGATTAGGTTATTGAGAGCATTTGCCACAAAAAATTGGGTGCCGACAACCGATTTTAGTAACCCTTTTGAAAACTGATCAAAAGAAAACATGTGGCGAACATTTCGGCGCCATTCAACGTTGAATCACAAAATAGAATAAATTCACATCGTAAATATTCAATGCGCATACTTTTTCGATCGATTTACTTCTTTCTGTAACACTAAGCAAATCATCAAAAAAACTTTTGAGTAGAGTTTCACTTGTTCAAAAAATATATTGGTTGTAGAACAGAACATTCGAGTCTGCTTCAGCAATCGGCACAAAAAGATCGCGCTAATATATAACACAAATAATATTTATCAGAATGTCCATATCTGGTTTCTGTCAAAAGCTACTTAGGGGTGTCGACAACCGACCAGTGCCGGCAACCGACGACTTTCCCCTATAATATGGACAAGTTGCAAGTGATTTTTACAACAAAAATGGTTTTCTTCAAACCTAAATATCTTCAAGCATTGCAGTTCGATTTTCAATCTATCAATTCCATTTGAAGGATCAACGATGGGTTAGTTATGGAGAAGCAATAAATTTATTAATTTTTTAAAAGAGCTGTGTTTTTTAAACAAAATTGTTCAATAATTTTCAGAAAGAAGACATAACAGCCCCAGGAGCGAAATCAACACTACCATTCAGTGAATTGTTCAAGTTTTGACGTTCAGTGGGCCGAAGAAAAGCGATTCGAATTAAATGCTATTTTACATAGTCGTAATGAGGGGAATTGCACTCGAGAAGTGCGCGAAGAATGTGAGAATTCTACAGGACGGCACAGTGGGTAGAATACTACTTTCGACGCTCAAATCCTCTAGCGCCCTGAGTATGTATCCTGAAGGACTTGTGTCTTCGGAAAAGTATCTTGGATGAAAATGAGCATTATTTTGACAACTGACTGATAAACGTTTCTTGCAAAGAATAAGCACAGTCTTATGACTGAACTACAATTCGGAAAACTGCAAAAAGGACTAGACACAGCAGTGATTTAAATAAGATTATTATATAAATTACTTGATAAATTTATTCTCATTTCGAAATATTATATTTGAATTCGAAAACAAGAAAATATTTGCATATATTTTAGTTTACTCAAAAATTCTCTAGCGAAGTAGGAACTATTTAACTTGAATTATAATTTTTTCCTCATTTCATTTGTCTGTAAAAGACCCATATTGCCCCACTTTTTTCTCTTCGTGGTTATAAAGTTAAAGGTTTTTACTAGTCACAAACAAAACTCCAGCTGCCGTCATCTGCCGCTTCGCGGGTTATTACAAATTTTGTGGAACATATGTTTTTAATATTTTTGATGAAAACAACCTTAAAATGTCATGATAACATTTATCACTTTTTTAAGCATTTTTATTATTGTATATTTTCGAAGATTTAGGAATAAAACATTTATTTCTAGATATATTTTTCATAAATGTTAAAATTAGTTTTCTCGAGCATTTTTTTAAATGTCATGTAGCGTCATCTACATAGGTTATAAAGTATAAATGTCTTCAGTACATGCGTTAGAAATATCAAAACAAACAACTTTGCAGAAGAAAGTTTTTTGATAGAACACCTCTATCAAAAGATAGAACTGATCTAGATCAGGTTCTACTTATCTAGATTAAAACCAAAGTTGTCAAAATAATGATCATTTCCATCTAAGATGCTTTGCTAAAGACACTAATCCTCCAGGATATATACCCAGGGCGGTAGAAGTTTTGAGCGTCGAAACCCGATCAGAACGACATAACAGAAAGCTATCAATTTTATATCTCATGTTGATATTTATTACTCACTGTGTTATTTTTGTGATATCCCTATCAGCAAGGCAAGCAAACTTATATCAAGATTATATCTTCTGGTGATATCATTGAACTGCTAATATGATTTAAATGTACGCATATAACGATGATGTTATAATATATTACATATTCTTTCACAATTATCTTTGAACGCTAACTGTAAACTGTAAAGCGGGCAAATGACCAGTTGGTTAAAGCCTCAATAAACAAATCAATCGATCAACTGTGAATGATTGTTATATTACACCAATGATCGTCTATTTGCTAATACGCTGAAGCCTCTTTTTATGCGTATTTGTTCAACTTTTTAAAGCAAATTTTCGAAGTTTTTATTGATTTCCCTATATTCAAAGTTCCACGATTTTTAGAATAAATAAGTTTTGTATGCAAGAGGTCGGAAAACTTGAAAATAAGGTGTTTAACTTACTTGGTTGCATTTTGATTAAGAGATTACCTATTTTCTTAGACACTCGTCTGACACGCAACTTCGAATATGTAGCTTATGATTTCAATGTTTAAGCCTTTATTCAAAAAGTTTTGGAATCGCAAAGTTATCAACAAGCTATTCTAAAGAATATAATTTTCATATAAAACTTATTTTAAAAAAGAAGCAGGAAGTATCAAGCACTCCAGATGAAATAAAGAAACGCGGATTCAAATAAAAAAGCATTTTTAAACTATTTGTTATGGTTTAGTCAAATGATTCTATAAATAATTTTCTTTTAATTAATTGTGCATACTGCGAAAACGAATTTTCAGAACTTAAAAAAACTGTTGAATATATACTGAGTTCCACAATACCGTTATGCATTTTGAGGATCTTCGAGGATCTTCAATCCGATTTTTCCAATTTATGCGGCTTTTTAATATTTTAATAATTTTGTGCGTTCTCCGAATTACCAAAGCATTGTAATTTCTTTTATTTCAACCCCGCATAAAAATGTTTGAGTTTGAGATTGTTGTATCTTTTCATTCCATCTAAGACAGTTTGACATTTACAATTTACAATTACTTTGAATGCACATATGTACTAATGTTTCCGTTGTATTCGATGGTGCTTCGTTCGTCTTAAAAAAACATCGAACTAACAAATTTTCGTAATAATCAAGATACTCGATTCATTTTGCCGTTAAAAAAGGAATAATGCGACTTGTTCAAATTGTTGAAAGATTAATATTTGTGAGTATGCTGCATAAAGCTATCAATATTTCAAAATGGCCTAGAAATCTCTGAATAAATGCACATCCCAGCTGGTATTATTGTTTGCTTTTGCAATTTAAATATGTGTTTTAGATAGTGATTGAAATAGCTAAAAACTTTAATGTAAAAATATTGAATAATTTCCTCCTTAAAACTAAATAAAATTTAGAAAAGAAAATGTATTTTAGAAAACATGAAATTTTCTAAAATTCGTCACACAGAAGAATCCTCAACAAGTTCTCGAATTTTATGATTATCTGTTATAATATTCGCAGTTGATAGATTGAACTATTGTAAAAAATTGTATTTCTGCGAATTTACTAGATGTGAGATAATTGTACTGATTTGCTTAATCTTCCCCATTTTAAAAATGCCAGTAACAAAACCCCAAAAGCGACTTTACTTGAAATCTTAAAATGCAAGCCTCAAAACTTTGGTATTTGTTTCTTTGAATCTATTAGGACTCATAAGTAACATTTGTCGTATTCCCCGTAAAATAATGTAGGTAAATTATCCGCTAAATGTTACCATATCGCATCGACATTATTCCTAAAAATCGTGTAATCATGTATACAAGGAAAACAAACAGTCCTTTGGCTTTGGCAAAGTTCAATGTGTACGTTCTGGAAACATGCACGCTAAATTCGTTGATACTATACAATAGGTGATAAAGGCTATATTGGCCGTGGGAGAACCTAACAAATTTTGTTATAATTCTGATAGAAGCCTATCACAGGTTGTCATATTTTTGATATATACTAGAAGAATTTTTGTTATGTTTTCTGTTATTTTACCAACTAATGAGACCAAAGTTATAACACAACTTGTTCTCTTAACAAAGTAACTCAGTCTGTAATAATTTTGTTATTTCTTTCTGATCGGGAAGCTTGCCCCACTGTACGACGTCTGAATTTGATAAAATCATGAATAAAATTGAATTTGCATATTTTTTCTTTCATCTCATTTCATTTCACATATGATTTAAAATCCTTGAAACATTTTTTAAGTCGTAAATTGAAATTCCAAACTTTAAAAATAAGGTTCCATTTTTGGCACGGTTCCGGTTTTGGCAACTGAAAAAAATAAAATTGTTGCCAAAAACGGAATCCTACTGTATCACCGTGATATCTAAATGATGTAAAACGTATTAAAACTAATCATAGTTTAGGTAAATGAGAAAGTCACAATCGCACCAAAAAGATTTTTTTTATTTTGAACTGGATTTTGACCAACGCAAGATTTGTCTGAACGACTAATAACATTAAGACCACCACGCGCACAAATTGATCAGAAGATCGAAAGTAAATATATCTTTATTTAATTTGACTTTCAAATATTAATTTGAATTTTGCTAAAATCGGGAATACTTAGATTCATTAAATTTAGTTTTAGGTCAAATTTAGTTTGAAGCTCACATTTTATTTGTAAACTAAAGCAATCATTACCAAAATATAATCACAGTACAAGGTCGCTTAACACCAAAATAGCAATAAAAGTTACAACGAGGCATCAATAATTAATCTTTAACACTCGTGAGTGGTTTAAATATCACCAACAGCAGCATCTTCCAATAATATTTAACTACATGCCGTATTCACTTCCCCAGGCGTAGCGGTGATTTAAGAAACATTCCTCCACGACGATTCTAGCATCATTTGCTTGCATATGGCAATGACGAAGCTGTGAAGTTCCACTCGACAGCACTTCGCAAGCAAAAGCATGTATTCGCTATTTCACATGGACACGATCCGACAAAACAGTCTACACTTCCTAGCTCGGTATCGGGGCGATGATACTTTCACATTCAGACTCGGTTCCCCTCGATGTCGACGGCTTCCATACTGCTCGACAAGAAGAGTCGACTGTAAATAGAAGACACTTCGAATGTAGCGGAGGCTGAGAACACCAGAAGACTCGCATATCAATTATGAGTTTCGGGGGCTCCCGTCCTGCTGCCCGTCAGTCCAGACAGGTCTTCCGTCTCACGTTCCGCTTCCAGACAAAGAAGGTTCGAGTGTGATCCCGAGGCATAGGGAGGCAAACAAAGCCAATGTTACTACAAATCCTCTCCGCACTCCATACGCGAAAATCGAAACTCTCAAGTGTGTTGACTTGTGTGGAGCACAAAGCACACAGAACATCAGCGCCGGTTGCGTCAGTGCGCAGAATCGCAACCGAGAAGTTGTTGCTATTTGTACTGATGGTTTCTCCCACATCCCACAGGATATCCAGTGCTTTCCAGGGAAGACAGGCGGGCGGAAGAAGTAGTATGCCATGGTATGGATTTTTGCCCTTTCCTAACTTGTTCATGGATTTGTCCCCGAGCGGGATCACACTTTTGCATTTGCCTTCCATTTGATGATGTTCATATAAGAAAGATTCGTCGATAATCGTACAAAGCGAGCATACGGTAAATGGTGATGAAAAGCACCATCCAACAATTTCATTGGCGGAAACGGTGTCGGAATCAGGAAAAAGACAAAGTTTTTAAAGTTCAATGGAATTACTACCTGACGGAAACGAAGTGTTATTGGTTAAGGAAGTAGTTGTACACCAATGTGCGCGTGCTTCGGTTGTTCGCATTTTAGTTCAACAGTTTCTTTCGCTGTTCGGATGTCTGGTTTACAACTGTTATACATCGATGCAGCTGTTGCGTTATCTTTTGATTATTTTTTTTCATTCCGATGCGTGTGCGGATCAATTGCTAATTAAATTGGGAGGGAATATGGAATATTAACGTTGTCTTGAAGCTCAACATTGTTCGATTAATCAATATTATTAGCGACAGTTTCATGTATGTATCGTGTACCTGAAATTATCATTTTTAAAGAACCTCTGGCAGACAAATGCTTTAAGCGGTTACACAACCGTAGAATTTTCAAACATCGAATTTTTTAATTGACCTAAAGTATGCATTAGGGTCTTAAAAATGATATGTCGAAATATGAAACGCGACAGTAATATATAAACGTTCAAATTTTCAATTCTGGCGCAACGCCTCTTATGTAGGGGAAACCAGGGCTGGTTGGCCAAAATTTGCTTTCGGAAATTCTGCACTCATTCTGGTTAGACTTTTTGTTAATCTGTTTGTGCTGGCATGAACCCTTGAGCGCATATGTGAATTTTTTATTCATAAAACAAAATCAGGGAAAAGTTATTAACAATCAAAGTCGAAGTGGAAAATCGGCCAACCAATCCCAAGGCTGGGGTATGTTGACCGAATTCGGTGAAATGAGTGGAACAAACCAAATGTATCAGTGGAAAATGTTTATTAGTGAGAAAATATCATTTTGCAATATGGAGGTACAAAAAACTCCACTCTTTACTTTTTAGTCCTTTAGACCTTTTGCCTTTTCATATGAAGAGGTTTTTAGACTTAATTTCGGTAGCCTGAGTGCTTTATTTTTCTCCTTTAATGCTGCTTTTAATGGGTAATCAGTCAAGTTTCGACTCGATCGGCGTTTACGACCTTGACGCTTCTTCGAATCAATTTGTGCATTTGTCTTGGCGAAAGGTTGGGCGTCTTCAGGCAGGCTATAATCTACACTACACCTACAACCTCTCCTATTCCGAACGTACAAACGCTCGTGCCTTCGCGATAACACAAACAACCTGGTCACAAACGCGAACATGCAATTGCAATCATCCACGCATACTTCAGCCCGCGATCTCACCAACATTAAACACCCCGGTAAATAAGTGAACGTTTTGGCATCTATTAATTTACAAACACGTTCTCAACCATTCCGTTGGACCAGTAAAAAAATGACGGTCATATTCACTAGACAATATGTTCCATGGCGACATGATCGGAAACTCTAGTGAAATGGGGGAACTATCTTCTAGTATCTGAACCGTACGTGTCTGTGGGTGGTATGATGGGGGCAAATGGCCTTGATGGGGAGGGAGGTTTGATGAGTAGTAAGGGGAAAGTGATATGATATATGGGGGAACCTCTCGCCGGATACCTGTAGCTACGCTCTTGTTCAAATCCAGTCGGGATTATGTTCACGATTTTCAGAGAAATTGCTAAACCTTTCCATACGAGAAAGGCAAAAATGTTCCAAATCAACAAACTCAAAAAAAAAGTGAATTTTCGTCAATTTTTTTCAAGATCGCATCAAATCTCAACATTTAAATGATATTTGGCATGAAAAATAAAAATTCGATTTTTAAATTTTGCCTTACTATCCCCTTTGAACTTTTTTCAATGCCTGCTTATATTGGACCAAGAACCGTCGTAAATGACTAATGTGGTCAAAGCGACTTTGGTTGGTTATAAGTGATCTAGACTGGCAACTCCAAGAAATTTTGCACTCATTTTAATATTATGGTGGTACCGATTTATATGGAAATTTGCTGTGTGGCTCACTCTTCAACCCATAACTCCGGAACCGCAAGTCGGATTAGAAAAAGTGGCAGCCAATGGGAAGGTTAAGACTAAGTTTGTGCAAAAGTGGGGCTGGGAGTAAGTTATCAATTTTCAGAGTTATTGTATAACTTTCCGAGTTATAGGGTCCAGTAGGACATTTGTCCAGTTTAAAGGCATATAAGTGCTAAAATCATGTCAAATTTATTTTGACAATCAAACTGACAACTGGCGAACTAGTGCATTTAAGCTACGTACATCTGTCAGTCGTTCCAACTGGTGAATCAAACTCGTTAATTTAACATGAGTGGTGGTCCGAGCAGCGAATCAAGGTCATGCAAGAGGAGGATGGGGGTGGTGTGGCATTGTGTATTTTGGGCTCAGTCGGGTATGGCCGTAAGGCGATCGAATAGGATTTGATTTTGGAGGTGCAGCTGATGATCTTTTTACCTCGGCAGGTATGCAATTTTGGAAATTGCGAAGCCGGGGAAAGGTTGGAGACCGCATGTCCGAGCTTTCTTTGGAGATTTCCTGGGTTCTGGAAGAGCTATTTTCAGGAAAAGATTATGTTCGAGATGGCACTGGGTTTTTGCGATTCATGCATTTCCAGTCTAGATGGAGAGGCGTATTAGATATCTGGTGATTTCTCACGGGTTGCGTTGCGTTTTAACGATGATTTTGGCGGATTGCACACTGACTTCATCATGTTTAACTGCTGATTATCTAATAAGAGTTGCTTAGGAAATTATAAATAGGAATTCATACCAATCCGACCCACATTAAAACCTCAACAGCATGATAGCCATCATTGCCGACCGCCCCCATCTTCATCGTTCACGGGGAAGGATAAAGGATAAGGTAGACAGGAAGTGTTGATGCTCCAGCTACTTAACGGAAGGACGACGATTCATGAAACTCTTCGATAGGTGTCGCGGAGTTGGTAGTTTGGAAGGGTATCAGGTCTAGGATTCGCTACAAGCAAGCGATGCGACCTATAAAGTATATTTTATTAGGTAGTTGTTTAGTTAGTCTTCGAGTGCATGATGACTCGAAAAAGAAAAGATCTTGTTTAGTTTTTGGTTCTTTTTAAACTCTGGGCAGCCGGCTACCGAGAGTAACCTATGTTCCCTAAACAAAAGCAATTTGAACTCCACACAGCCGACCGTGGGAGTATTGCCTGGGTAAGCTAATCTTATCTGCGTAATCGGCCGGATCATTATTTATTGAAACAGTATTTAGACGGAATTTGTTACTTCTTCTCTACGATATATTTATTGGCTTAAAAACTACCGAGTTATAACACATTATACAGGCAAAGATAGCGCAAGATGTTATAAATCATGGAAAGTATTTCTTAATCTCCATATCGGATTGTTTTTGGAATACAAGTATACGAGCGATAATAACGAACACTGAAGGAAATATAAAGGATTGTTAACCTGATGCACGGGCTTGTTAGCAATAACGGATCTTGAAATTAGGTTCATAAAAACAGACGCGGCGAATTTTCAATGCGTATTGACCCGTGATCATCGATACTAGTCAGATTAGTCGTATTGGGGCTAATTTCCGATCAACTATTCATTTTTACGGCAATGTTTTCTCGGCTAGATCTGTTCGCCCCCTCTCATTCTGATATCGGCAGAAGGCTGATAGCACCCAGTCGTCGCCAGTGTAAGAACCAAATGTCATCAATAGACTTAGACTCGCGTGGAGGCATGAGATAGGAAACTTGTGGGAATTTTTTAATCCCACCATTTGACGACCAGATCTCTGGTGATTTCTCACGGGTGGGTATTTTCTGATTTTGATTGATTTATTTGGCCCTTGTTCGTGTTCCATTGAACTCGAATTTTGCTTGAGAACTCGGGGTGGTCTAGCTTTTGCGGAGAATCCGTTTGAAAAATTCAGGATGACCATTCTTAAAACTACGTCCCGCGATCTCGCTCACACCTCGGTGATTAAGTCAACCTGTTAGAATCCACAAACTTATAGACACGATCTTCGATTATACTAACGCCAATTTTTATACGATCGCGGATGGCGCGCTGAATATCCCCAAACATCGATATATACCTTTACTTGCGCCACCTTGAAAATAATAAATAAATTAAGTGTTAGAATCGTGGCCACCCGAAAATACAAACTTACGTGTTCGCGCGATCATTAATTCCCGTCCGGAAGTCTCTAGCCTCAGTCCTAGCAGTCTAGGTTCATGCCTTCAGTTGGACTAATAAAAAATGACGCTCATATCAACTAAACAACATGGCGACATGACCGGGACCTGTAGTGATATGCAGGAACTCACTCACTTTTAGAATCTGAACAGTACACCGAGCACAAAGCATCAGATTCACGGTTCGCGCGATGCCTATAATATCGAATTAATACACTAGCACACGCGACAAACATGTTAACATACGCTTCATCCCTTCGTGATCCTCCACGAACACTTCCGCCGGCGATCTCGTAAACATGACAACATCCAAGTGATTAATACAACGTTCTAGCACTTATACACATAGAAACGCGGATTCAAGCGTCGACCTACAAACACCTGTGTTCGCGCGATCGTGAATCGGTTACGTCCGGAAGTCCTTACCCACGGTCCTAGAAGCCTAGGTCCATGCCTTCAGTAGGACTAATCAGAAAAATTTACTCTCATATCCACTAAACAACACGTTTCATGGCGACATGGCCGGGAACTCCAGTAATATGGGACAACTCTCTCTTCAAACATCTGAACCGTATACTGAATATCAAGTATCAAATTCACGATCCGCGTAATTATTCAAGGACACGCGCAACTATGCGAATGGCCACATTATTATAAAATTAAATTTATGCACGCGAAGTTACACACTAGCATACGTGACATACAAAGGCCCGTGCGGTCGAACACGTTACCATACAAACGGCCGAGCCCTTCGCGACGATACACAAAGACAAACATGCAATCGCGATCTTCCTCGCACAACTATGCTCAAGATTTTGCAAACATAAAAACGCCTCGGTGATTTAGGGAACACTATAGCACTTGAAATCTGATAAACGCGGTCTCAAGCGCGAACACATTAACGCTCATTCCCATGCCCGCTCATCTCAACCGTACACTCAATGTCACAATCAGAGTCGCGATCCGCTCCAATTGGCACAATTAAGCACTGTATTAGTGGGCGACGTTTCGTCTCGTCTGCCACCGTAGCGAGTGATTCTGGCAGGGAACCAAGCTTCAGTTTCAGTAGGACACGACTAAAAAAATATATTTTTTGTTCGTTTGAAATACATTTGGTTAAAGGCTTGCACAGAAAATTTGACAGCTTTTTCTAAGTCCCTCATTTTTTTAATGTCCTTTTTCATGACGCGCATAGTAGCATTAAATCAGGTGGGTGCACCCCTGTACGAGCCTCATTACATTACATATAGCATCTTCAGCTGAACGAATTACTATTTAATCAACCATCTTGTATTTTCAAATTAACTGGGGATTATTCAGAGATAACAGTACGTATAAGCCTTAATTCAACAGACTGAACAATCAAGAAGAATCACATCTATGGGCATCCATGCATAAAGTAATCGATGGTGCTAGTTTCGAAAGTTGTACTACTGTAAACAAGTGCGCTGTTGCCAATGACATAGACGTGTGTGTTCCGGATATGGATTTTCGTTATATGTTGTGTACAGATTCTCTGGTCAGAAGTTAGCTCCGCTGAGTTATTTCTGGTTCCTATTTAAAATCGTATTCACAGGTTACCTGTCACGGATAAACCATTCCGTCATCTCTTTTTTTCAATGAATAGAACAAGCCAAGATTTTTTTTTCATCAAGTCGGATGAAAAAGAAATAAGTTGAAACGGCAAGACGAAGCGATTAAAAAAGTACGCCATTGGGATCCACAAGAGACTGCAACAAAAACCGAGACTTCCGTGCTTAAATCGGTACTAGAAGCTGCTGCAAGAATGAATTGTGTGGGGAAAAAAATTCGCAATTATTATCGCTCATAGAACAGTGCTAGGAAAAGCTACATAGCTAACTGCGGTCGAGAACAAAACCGTCATGTGTTACATTATGAACGCATACGAGCAAAACATCAGTTCCAGCTAAGTAAAGGGAGAAGCGAACAAGAACTGAAACAAGACCGTCACGTCCGAACCGTCAGCACTCGTGACTTGTGTTGGTTCATCCAACGACTAGTACAGCGAGTAGCAACTGATATCGTATTTCAAATATTTTTCACGCTTGCACCTACCTACAGAAGGCTGTCTTTATTAGTGGTGAGCAATGAATGCGTATGTGCAAATCAGACTGAGTGAACTTGAGCGCTCGACTGGTTTACCCTGCCGGTGTCGTGTTAAATTTGGCGAGGATTAATCATGTTATTTGATGAGGTCATAATGATAGATCCAACAATCAGACCTAATTTTTTATATGTTAACCATTTGATGAAGCAGTTTTTTAATGATTCACAGAGATTCAATTTTTAACAATGTTGTGTTTCTAAATAGTGAAAATAAAAATTTACAACCAGATAACACTTGATCATGATGGAAAAGCTTCACTTTAATCCTTCTCTTGAACAGTATCTTCACTCTCAACCTTATCTTATGAACGTGCTTTAACTTTCATACTCGCTGTGATCGAAGCACGTCGTTGCCACAGCGCATACCTACGTCTTTTCCCTTCCACAATCACCAGCTCAGTCAATGAATAAGACATATGGACATGTGTTCATAAGTTGGTCCAAATACAGCACGAGCACGGCGCACAGTGGCGGATCTTCAAACAAAAGTCGGACAAAACCTCAAATGTTACCTAATATGGCTGAAAATCACAATTTAAGCTAATTTTGAGGTGCTGAGCTCATTTTTGATGTCAAAAGTCGTAAAATATTAAATACATTTTTCCATACAGTGTCATTGAATCTTTCTTATAACTATGATCCCTTTTTCATGAGAGATTTTCCGTTAATGTTCACCAATGTTGCCAATATTATAAAAAATGAAGAACATTACTTTAAATCCACTGTATAACGTGTTGGTTTACTGTAGATTGTCTTACCATTTTACACAAAACACCATGCGCCTCCATATCACCACCAAAGCTTCAAAATTTCCTTAAACCCTTTTGCGCACCTAGGCGCAGAACGAGACCATGATATTCGAAAAGTAGAGGTTATTTCCCATAGAATGTATACTATGTGACCATTCCGAAATGATTCCGAAATTTGTACAGAATACATTAGTGAAAAAAGTAGTTTTGATCTGACCACCTCAAACATATTTAAACAAAAAAGTCATAGTTCCAAGCAAATTTACCAAATGTATTTTAATCACTAACCACGTTCTTTCGTTCCTCTACACAATGAAACTAGTTGTGCTAAAATCGGGCCAAAATCAAAAGAGCAACATGCATTTAAAGTGAACAGAGCAATTGTGTTTTCGGAAATGAAAAACATTAAAAAGTCCGGACTTGGCTACGTTTAAACTGATGTTAAAAATCGTGTTCTTACCCAATGATCATAAAATTTTGAATATACATCATTCAATACATGAGAAATTTACGAAAAATATAAAATATCAATATTTCAAAAATAATTTTTTGAGGTTTTGGCCAGCCTCCAGCCACTGTGCGGCGTCAGTTTAAACGTGAATCCTCACTTATGTTTATCACGAGACTAACCATACCGTTCAGAAGAGAAGCATTCCTGTTATATCGCTACGCACAGCGATGATTCAGCGCCCAGATTGAAGTATTCCCCGATAGGGCAGACATGGTTGCACGTGAAAATTTTCCTCTACACAATTCAACGTGGTACTTCGTACAGGAAAAAAGTTCGATGAAATACAACTTGTAAACAATTAAGTAAAAGGGCCATATATCTTTTCTCGTTTTCATCGCCGTTTCACCCGGCACGTCATTCTCGGCTGTTCTCTCCACCCAATGTGTAAATGTGTAAAAGTGGAAAAATTCGGCGGTGTGAATAAACTCTCCAGCATTGTACATACCCCGCACAACCCCTCCGAGCACACGTCGCATGTACAGTGCATAAATATTGTAGAAGTAAAAGGAAAATCTCTCGCTCATATCAGTATTTCAAACAGCATTGACCTACCTCGCGTCTCTGCCTCAGTAATAAACACACCGGCTTCCTTCGACCGTATTTAATTATATTTTATTTCGATGCGAGAAATGACCGTCGAGCAGTCATTCACCAGTTGTGGATAGGCGATGTTTAGACATGATAGTCATTTATAGTTAGCTTGTCAGGAGTCTTATTGGCTTTAATTAAGCTTGAAATACACTTCACATTACATATCTATGTTTTCTTAGATTAAGCTGGTACTAACAACAGCCCATTCCAAAATTTGCCAGTATATCGTAATACAGGGGGTCGTACACAAATGACGTTTTTATGATTCCCGGAGGAAGTAGTAACAAACATTTCACATGAGTTTTTCGGAGGTCTAGACTCAACAAAACAAACGCAAATGGCTCAAATGAAAAATATAATATCACCATTATCTGGCATTAACTTTTATTCCGAAGATATAAATGAGTACTATACCGTCAAATATAAAATTTCATTACGCATAGAGTGACAAGAAAAAAAAATTACCCCTGTCGGCCCATTCCTGAGTCGATTCCTAGTCCCAACAGGAGTACTTGCTCCAAATTTAAAGCAAATCGGACAAGTCTAGCTACCGGACCAACGTGCCTGAAGTTTGTATGGGATTTTCTGACAATTTTCATTTCTCTATGCTTTCCTGTACAAAGACTGGTTTTTACCAACAAATTTTCACCCTTGCGAGAAATTTTGGTTTTTACCAAATTTTCCTCCATAGGGTGAAATATAGCATAGTGCTTTCGCATAGGCCTGCTAAGCCAAGACAAGTTTCGGTTTCACTGTGTCTCATCGGCATAAACAGAACTTCTGCTCGAACGGGACATCACGTTTGATCAGTCGTTCGATTGAAACACAAAGTGTGTTTTAGTTTTAAGGGATTTGCGTCAAGCCGGCGCTAATCTATTCCGACAATAAGTTAGTGTTGGTTTCTGATGAGGCGAAGCCGAAACGCAACACAGTATTTCATTTCTCGATATTCTATCTCTCTTCTATGAAAAGTTAGTGTTGGCGCCCTCTAGGCGGCCACAGGTGGAACTAAAATTTTCTAACCAAAACATGACTCGTATGTACTACAATTCTTCTGAACATACTATTGAGCTAAATCTAACAATTATTTCACAAAAATGTGTAGTCGTGGGAATCGAATCCTGACTGACTCAGACAACACTTCGTTAAAAGTTTAATAACTTCTTCTGATACAGCCGGATTGACTAGCAGTCTTCGACAAATTTGTAGACAATTAAATTATCTTTCTTATTTTCGCTTACAGTGATAATACGATGCATATAGTGCCTCCTAGCGGCAGAAAATGCGAGCTAGTGGGTTTTCTCTATGTAAATTGTCGGAAAAGCCAATACAAACTTCAGGCACGTTGGTCCGGTGGACTTGTCCGATTTGCTTCAAATTTGGAGCAAGTACGCCTGGTGGGACTAGGAATCGACTCAGGGGTGGGTCGATTGAATTTTCGAATATTCATTATTTTTCTGGGCAGTCCAATTATGCGGTAACAGCACACTTAAGTCCCAATCCTACCAAGATTACCAGTTCAATAAACAATATATAACAGCCACTGTAGACAAAATGGCGCACTGGGAGACTTTCGGGACCTCAAGAAATACGATCGGAAACAAGCAGTTCATCGCAGGTCAGTGTATATTCACACCGAATGAAGAAACAATATTTCGTCGCTGTTGTGCTACCTTATGACAAACGCCTTTTTTGAGTTTAACTCAGTTAGATATGCCACATAAGTTGTTTAAAAAATCTCTACGAAGTTGCGTGGGGGAGGGGCGGTGTATGCAACTTGAATTTTTAACGTAAATTTTGTATTTTTGTAAAAAATTACGCAACATTTTTTCAGTGTATATCTTTTTACTCGAGCAGAAGTATTCATTCCCTGTAACTCGTTTTTAGATAGTTTTGCTGTATAAAATACGGCAATCGAACTTTTTTTTTAAAGTAAGCGTTGCATTGCGTTGCGTTGTGACGAAGATTTTGGCGGATTGCACACTGACTTCGTCATGTTTGACTGCTAATTATCAAATAAGAGTTGCTTAGGAAATGGTATGTAGCAACATTTTTTTGATAGTAATGTACGCAAAAACGTCAACGTCCTTTTTAAAAATTGCTCTTGTATTAAAATCAATTGCAAGAGAAAATCGTGTAGATTCCTTAACCGAACACAACGGCAAAGTTTTGTTCAAATCGGCGATGGTCATATTTTATGCTCGGTCGGTGACCCGAATGAAGAATAAAATTCTTTTTTTATTGCATACATCTAAGTCAGTTTTCTAAACGTAGCCATATGAATTTTCTCTTGAATATTCAGAAAGAATTACAATTCAATTTCTATTAAAATGTAAACAGATCCGTGCTTGATACAATCGGATTTGCTCAACGATTGTTATACCCACAGGGCTTAATATCATTGAACCTAAGCAAAAATATAGTTGGATGGTATTGTCCTGCTTATCCACTTCAAAAAAAAAACAATTTTTATTTATCAATTGACTATGCATGATTAACGCCACCTGCCTCGGAATCAACTGCACACGGAAGTGGGACCCAATTAGAAATCTAGTTTTAATTTATTTATATAACATTTTAAATAAATTGAGTGTAGCTTCGTTTTTCCTAATTGAATTTTGATTCCTTGGTTTTATCGTGCAACTACTAAAATAAAGTTGTTTGTAGAATAGAGCAATTAATGCCATTTTAATGCTTAATTCAACTTTAGACTTAGATCGGACATGTGACATTACAATATTTTAGTGTAACCGAACATGTTTGATTGTATAACAAGTCAAGAAGAAATTTTTCAGCATTATCGTAATTTCGTTTTCAGCTGTCATTCCAAAGCTTAGAAAATGTGTACCATTAGTTACAAAAAGTTCCCTAGAAGAGCAGACTTTTTCGACAATATTAGGCAACTTTAAATGCTACTTCCAAAATTATGTAACGTAACAGTCCATGCTTAGACGTTCTTAACTCACAAATAACTAAGCGTGCCAAAAAATATAAATTTGAAAAAAACTTCGCTAAATGAGCATGCTTTTTCAGGTGGTTGTATAATAAATATCAGAAATATGTAGGTATTATCAAGAAAAATCATGTCGAAATATCCGTCTGAGTGTAACGTAACAGTCCGTTTTTTGCAATTTAAATTATAACATATTATACATAATATATTTTAACATATTTTTTCGTACAGAAATATTCATTCATTCATTATTCACTCGTGCTCAGGTAGTTTTGCTGTATAAAAGCGGTAATTGAACTTTTTTTTTCGAAAATGCTACGTGTAAAAACTTTGACTTTTTTAAATTGCTCTTTAGCCAAAATAATCTCATTGACTGCAGAAAATGTTTAGTCTTCCATGCCGGTGAAACGCGTTTCATCGGAATCGAAGATGGTCGGTCACGATTTTAAAGACTTTCGGACGACTCTTCTTGGAATTCCGTAGAGACAAATTTGAAATTATCTGAATCGACACTGAAATAAAATTATGCTATTTTTCGTGATGCGGTTTGATTTCCAAAGTTTAGATTAGACACCATAATATAATCGAGTAAAGCACAACAAAATTGTAATGAACGATAGCGTAAGGTGGGGCAATTCCAACCTAGTAAATAGTTATGGCTGTAAAATGCTCATTTTACACCGGATCAAGTCGTTTTATATACCAAATTAAAGGTTAGACTTTTGAGCAAATTTTTGTATATAGCATTTTATTCGTATCTTTAGAAAATTTGGAGATGCAAGCGTTTTGCGAAAAATTTCATTTTTGTTGTTTTCAAAAATGGTGGGGTAAACCCAATTGCCTATGTTTTTGGTTGATTTAGTACAGATATTACCTAAATTTTATGGTTGTTCAATGATAAATTGATGAATGTTATGTTATTGAATTGTAACATGAAAATGGAATTCAATGTCAATCTGGGAATGTCAAAATCAAGAGCAGTATCACATAAAAATATTCCCATTTGCATCGGAGCAATTGCTCGACGAATACTATATTCAACACGGTTTTGTGTTTTTCGTTTGTAATTATGAACCATTGTGCAAAAAAAAATAAATAATTATAATAAAATTATTTTTCAAATTGATAAATACACATGTTCTTAGCAAAAAAGCGGTCGGATGTACCCCACTATTTTAGAGGTCGGATTTGCCCTACAGCGTCATTTTTCATTACGACGCGATTAAAACAAATTATGAGAAAAGTTGGACTAAATTCATCTATGCACTTTGTAGGACTTAAATTAAAGAATTTAAATCCACTTATATTTTTTATGCAATCACTTTAACAAGAGTAAAGCCATGTCAAGTGATCCTCGAATTTTTCGCAAAATCACCGATTTTCATGAGATATATTTTATTGTATAGGGATTATGGTAAATAGCTTTCGGTATAAATATTTCGTTAAAACTCCTTTTTTCCTTTGAGATATTAACCCTTAAACTTTATTGCATGATATAATTGTAAATTTCATATCTCAAAAACTACTGAAGATAATTGAATAAATTTTTGTACACTTGTGGAATGATATTTATACTATCCCATAAAAATATTTTTTCTGTATTATTGTGTGAATAACGGTACTTTGCATCTACTTAAAAATTTCAATTGTATTTTTTCTTGTGTTCTTCACGCTAAAAACTTTCAAAAAGTATGTCAAATTACGTGTCAATCTTTCACCTTCAATAATCTGTATTGATAATTTTTCATTTTTGTTTCTATCGAGAGTTATGGATGATTTTGTAACGGTGCGCTCTTTAACGCACGGCTCACTATGATGCAGCCTGCGAGAACTTACATATTGGCAACGCCGCGCGTCTGAACGTCAGAATGCGCATCGCGTAGGAAGTGTGCATCGCATGACTTAATGAAACCACATCCCTAAATTGGTGAAAAAGGACAAGCTTTTCTATACGGATTATCAAAGGTAAATTTTTTCCGTATATTTTGAGATGCTTTTAGATTTTTTTTTGACTGAAGACTGATTCTTTTTTGACACAACAAAAACAATAGTTGTTTAATGAATACTTTTTTATTATAATTTAACCTTACTAGAAATTAAACTGTATCGCAAAGAACCGAAACATAACTTATATAATATGCTTAAGTTATTGCCATCTTCAAAGACACTTTTGCTATGCCATTTTCGTTTTCGACAGTGCACTACACCAGTGTAGTCGGGGCTATACTCATTCAAACTTGGGTGTAATCAGTCTATCTCATTTTTTGCACTAAACTGGTGTTGTGCCAGGTACAAATGAAAACGTTATTAGTCAATGTTATGAAACATTCATTATTAGTCTACAACATTATACAGGAAAATGGAACATTTTATGAAAATAGCATTTTACTTGCATGTTTATGTCCACTGAGTGATCTTACTTATAAACAACGAAGTGTCTTGCGAAAAAAGTTTATTTTAAATCCGTTTTTCAATTGCATTGGCATGTTTTCTTTATCGCTATTGCTTCTGTTCTAGTAAGATATTATTTACTTCATCAAATTTCAGTGAATCATCAACGATTTTTAATTCAAAATCATCGTTACTGTTTTAGCGCAATACAGTATCCGTTTGGTTGAACCATGCTTATAACAAAAAAAAACAAACAAATGTTTTTTTCGAGCAAATATACCGTGCTAACATCTAGACAGAACCAACTGACGATTAATAGTGGTAAAATATGTCAATTTGTAAAAAAGTCATATCCATGCAGATTCAAACATGTCCACTGCTGAAGTTTGCACAGCAACTGCCATCATCCGAGCGCGCCGGTTTGAGAGATTGAATGACAGAAAATTAAATAACTCCTGAAAAATATAACGCTAAAAACCATGTAACCTACTCGGAATACGTTCACCTTTAATAATCCGTACAGAAAAGCTAATCTTTTTGCTCTAATATCAGAGATGGCAATTTTGGACATAAGATACGCTCTTCCAAAACGATGCGCAGTAGAACGTTGCGACATGCGGCATTGCCAATATGTAAGTTCTCGCAGGCTGCATCAAAATGAGCCGTGCGTTGCAGGAACGCACCGTCACAAAATCATCCATAACTCTCGATAGAAACAAAAATGAAAAATTATCAATACAGATTATTGAAGGTGAAAGATTGACGCGTAATTTGACATACTTTTCGAAAGTTTTTAGCGTGAAGAACATAAGAAAAAATGCAATTGAAATTTTTAAATAGATGCAAAGTACCGTTATTCACACAATAATACAGAAAAATTATTTTTATGAGATAGTATAAATATCATTCCACAAGTGTACAAAAATTAATTCAATTATCTTCAGTAGTTTTTGAGATATGAAATTTACAATTATATCATGCAATAAAGTTTAAGGGTTAATATCTCAAAGGAAAAAAGGAGTTTTAACGAAATATTTATACCAAAAGCTATTTATCATAATCCCTATACAATAAAATATATCACATGAAAATCGGTGATTTTGTGAAAAATTCGAGGATCACTTGACATGGCTTTACTCACAAGTAAAAATGTCTTGATATCGATGATCCACAAAAATCAAATCAAAAGTTTTAAAAACACACATTGTCGTTTGAGCATCTCAATGTAGACTAATAAAATCCTGTCATGTCACCATTATGATTATTTTCGATGCTCTACCTGACAGCATTGATATTAGTTCGCGTAGTGCTTCCGATTTTCGATAACAGAGGGGGGTCGGGTTTACCCAACGGTCGGAGTTTCCCCACCTTACCCTAATTATTGAAATTGGAAAATTTGCTAAACAACGTTCTCACATTTTTGAATGCAGTTCTCAAAGCTATAAGTGATGTATTGTATTCAACAAACGATAGTCTCCTTTCGGCTTTTGGGGTTGGTATACGTGTGTACGCGGACACACTGTGAATTTATCCCACGCTTCCAATCTTTTCCACACGCACAAATACATTCCGACGACAGGGTCTTTTTTACTTCTGTTGTTCTTGAACTGCATTCCACCACTCGTCTGAACACATGACTGCGGTGGCTGCTAGCAACGGGCTCGGGATGTATTATGCCTGTTTAAATACTAGTCGCAATCCGTTCTTATCACCTGAAGAAAAATGACTAGTATGCCAGTTGATGCATATAGTGTATTTTAGGTCGTTTTCATTCTGGATTGTCAAAATCATTCGTAAAATTGGTTCATCACCCTACCTAAAGTCAGTCGTCGCACTTACTTCAAACAACCGAATAGCACTTATAGTAATACATTCTTATGTACAAGAGAAAAGAAGTATAAGCACTCCCTACCCTGGTCTCAACGAAGGATAAGTACCGCTCACCGTTCCTAAGAACTAGAAATCTTATAGCGACATAATTTGGCTTTGCGTTTCTACCGTGTGTGCGAGAATTCTATGATGTTTATTTGTCGGCACATTAATTGAGAAGGTCGTAGCATGGTCATCGTGGAATAATATAAGAACGATTAAAATGACCATAAACTTTAATTAACTTCAGGAGCAAATCGGTTACAACATGTGTGATTTAGTCGTGATCACATTCGAATAATTTCGGAGATGATCTTACGTATTGTCGAAGCTACACCATTATTCAGCGTAATTTGTAATCTCTATTTCACATACTCATGAATTCGCTCAAGTTATGTATAACCACACCTAAGCTACACCTTTGTTAACAAACTAAGGAGCCTTCGACATTTTATTGTTCATCTGGCCTTCTGAAAACATACCTATACTCGCGAGTAATGACACCATCTGAGAAACATTGTTATTTTCTTACACAATGAAGCAGCGGCAATAAAGACGCCGAGTAAATGTAGCGGCTTTTCGGCTAACACTTTGTGCTACCAAATCTCGAGTCTACGATGCGATCACAACAGTTTAGCTCTGGCTTTGGTCAGTCAGCCATTCATGGTGGTGCATTAATAGAACGTTGGGAACTAGCAAGTGCAAAACAGTTATTACTTACCGTTGCGTTGGTCGGTGGCAGTATGGCTTATTGAGTAAAATATTTGAAGCATCCAGAGTAAGAAGAGCAGATATGCAGTGTTTCAAACAGATGGAAACATATGTGTGGCCCATTTAATTTGCTTTCAAGATGGTTAACTCAATTACATGTATTTTTTTTCCATACGTTTATTTGACACGGCATTTGCAAAAGCTTTTTACGCCAGTTTCTTTTTTTACATAGCACGTTACAAAAATCCTTAAGACTAATTTTAACTATACTAGTACTTTGTCTAAAAATAACACTGAAATCACTTTATTGTTTGCTTTTTTCCTTACATTGTTGTATTTCATAATGATCTAGTATTTTCGGGTGCATTTATTTACTTTTTTCTCTGTTTTTGTCTAAATTTAAAAACTAAATATTCTAGGACACTTTAATTGGTGAATGATTAGCCTTGGATGAGAGTATGAGGAGATGAATTTAATTAAATTTTGACAGACGCTGTTTTTAGAAAATGATAGATAAGTTCCATGTATAGAGGATCGCGATACGCCAGGATGTCTCTAACAGGAACATGGATTGGTCTTCCTCGGACTTGTAAAGAATCTACTAATTGTGATCTGGCTTCACGATATTCAGTGCAGGACCAAACAACATGCTCAATGTCGTGGTAACCTTCTCCACAAGCACAATGATTACCCTCAGCGAGCCCAATACGACGGAGGTGCGCATCTAAAGTATAATGATTGGACATGAGCCTAGACATCACACGGATGAAGTCCCGACTTACATCCAATCCTTTGAACCATGCCTTCGTTGATACTTTAGGGATAATTGAGTGTAGCCATCGTCCCATATCTCCATTGTCCCAAGATGTTTGCCAACTAGCAAGTGTCCTCTGTCGAGAAGCGCTATAAAATTCATTGTAAGCGATGGGTCTTTCATATATTTCACCATCTAGTGCACCAATCTTGGCTAAATTATCAGCTTTCTCATTGCCCGCAATAGAGCAATGGGCGGGGAGCCACACTAGGGTAAATTTATAACATTTTCTTGTCAGGTTACTCAGAGATTCTCGTATCTTCCCCAAAAAGAATGGATCGTGATTATCAATCCTCTTTGAGCGTAGAGCTGCAATTGTGCTGAGACTATCAGTGAGGATAAAGTAATGGTTCGGGGGTAAAGTATTAATTATTTGAAAACTATAGTGAACTGCTGCTAGTTCCGCTATATAAACAGAGGCGGGTTCTGCAAGTTTGAGAGAAATTGAAAAATTATTGTTGAAAATACCGAAACCAGTGGCCTCACTGATTCGTGACCCATCAGTGTAAAACATTTTAAGGCAGTCTATGTGTTGATATTTACTTGTGAATATTTTAGGGATCTCCCGCGAGCGTAGATGATCCGGAATTCCACGAATCTCTGCTTGCATGGACGTGTCGAAGAATAAAGTGGATTCAGGAGTATCTAGTATATTAACGTATGTGGGAACATACCTAGCAGGCGTTATTTCTTGTGACATGTGATTGAAATACACTGTCATGAATCTGGTTTGGGGTTGAAGCTTGACAAGTCTTTCAAAATTTTCAATTACCAGTGGATTCATAACCTCACATCGAATAAGTAAACGAGAAGAGAGATCCCAGAATCGGTCTTTTAAAGGAAGAACTCCCGCTAGTACTTCAAGACTCATCGTATGGGTCGACTGCATGCAACCTAAGGCAATTCGTAAACAGCGATACTGCATCCGTTCCAGTTTAATAATGTGAGTGTTCGCAGCTGAACGGAAACAGATGCATCCATATTCCATTACTGAAAGTATTGTTGTTTGATACAATCTTATCATGTCACTTGGATGAGAACCCCACCATGATCCAGTTATTGTTCGCAGAATATTTATCCTTTGTTGGCATTTCGTTATTAGATACCTAATGTGGCCTCCCCATGTGTATTAATGTGTATAAATAATTATTTAATATCGGTGAAAGACCACATTAATGTAGCTTCTCCGAGAGAACATCAATGGAGACTGAGTCGAATGCTCCTTTTATGTCTAAGAACACAGACGCCATTTGTTCTTTTTTTGCGTAAGCGAGTTGGATTTCTGACGAAAGTAGCGCCAGACAATCATTCGTTCCCTTTCCCCTCCGAAAACCAAACTGGGTATCTGATAGCAAGCCGTTCGCCTCAACCCAATTGTCGAGACGTCGTAGGATAATTTTTTCCAACAATTTCCTGATGCAGGATAGCATTGCAATCGGTCGATACGAGTTATGATCGGAGGCTGGTTTTCCCGGTTTTGGAATAGCGATAACTCTCACTTGTCTCCAGTCGTGCGGGACAATGTTCTGCTCAAGAAGCTTATTGAATAAATTCAACAAGCGTCTTTTTGCTAGGTCAGGCAGATTCTTCACCAAGTTGAATTTAATTCTGTCTAGTCCCGGAGCATTATTGTTGCATGAGAGAAGTGCAATTGAGAATTCCATCATTGTCAAAGGCGAATCTATGAAATCGTTACTTGTGGGAGCATCGCGACTGATTTTCTGCGCAGGAGCAGAATCGGGACAAATTTTCTTGGCAAAATTAAATATCCAACGATTCGAAAAATCTTCGCTTTCATTAGTCACGTTTCGATTCCTCATTCTTCTGGCTGTGTTCCAAAGAGTACTCATTGATGTTTCTCTTGACAAGCCATTAACGAAGTGTCTCCAATAACTAGATTTTTTGGCACGACGTATACTGTCAAATTTGTTTTGCAAAATGAAATAATTTTCAAAGTTCTCACGTATACCCCCTTTCTGTTTCATAATTTCTTTGTAGGCAACTTGTTTAGCTTCATATGCGTCAGAGCACTCTTTGTCCCACCAAGGATTAGGGGGCCGTCTATTTATTGTCATTCCAGGATTGCATTTCGTTTGGGCTTGTTCTGCTGCTTCAATAATTAAACCCGCTAAGAATTCATATTCTTCGGTAGGGGGTAGCTCTTCTGTCGAAGCAAGAGAAGTGGAAATTAATGTTTCGTATGTTTTCCAATCAATATTTCGTGTTAAGTCGTAAGGAACATTGATTGAATTCGTAAGGCCTAATTCACTGTTAATTGAAACAACGATTGGCAAATGATCGCTACCGTGAGGATCAGGTACAACCTTCCACGTGCAATCTAACCGAAGTGATGTCGAGCACAGAGATAGATCTAATGCACTTGGACGTGCAGGAGGTCTGGGGATGCGTGTTGTTTCGCCAGTATTTAAAACTGTCATATTAAATTCATCACAAACATTGTATATCAAAGAGGATCGATTATCATTGTAGAGGGAACCCCACAATACTCCGTGCGAGTTGAAGTCTCCCAGTATCAGACGCGGAGCAGCCATGGATTCCACTACCTCAAAAATTTGACGTTGTCCAATTTGAACTTTGGGAGGTATATATATATATAGAAGCGATAGACATGTCTTTGCCTTTAATATTCGTTTGGACAGCTACAGCCTCAATGCCCGCAAACAAGGGGATGTTAATTCTATAGAAAGAATAGCACTTTTTAATTCCTAGAAGCACTCCTCCATACGGGGTGTCTCGGTCTAGGCGAATAATGTTGAAATCATTTAAGTTGAAATTAATGTTTGAGGTAAGCCATGTTTCACATAGAGCAAAAGCATCGCATTTTAAATTATGCAGTAAAATTTTTAAGGAATCAATTTTAGGTATGATACTTCTGCAATTCCACTGTAAAACAGTGATGGAATCTTTCATTGGAGGAGGTGAATTACCCATTGAAAGATACAATCGCTGCAA
Organism: Topomyia yanbarensis; assembly: GCF_030247195.1. NCBI lineage: Eukaryota > Metazoa > Arthropoda > Insecta > Diptera > Culicidae > Topomyia > Topomyia yanbarensis. The sequence goes on along the minus strand of NC_080672.1, from coordinate 266,330,888 downwards.
GGATGGGCCATTGAGCAATCAGCTGCTCTAAAAATGTTCTAATTGTTGGGAGGAAAGCTGAAAGTATACTCTTTAGTGGTTCAGAAATATTGAATGCTTTAAAAATCCAATCAACAATTTCAGAAAATTTCAATAATCCTACCCCTAGCTGAGGCTCAGAGGAAGTCGAAATTTTATTATTACCAGTAATGGTGTTCTGTTTGGATTGTACGTTCCCAAAACCGGGCGGAATTGATTTCGGTTTTGAATCGGAATTTTTCGGTTTTGGGCGCAGTTTATCTATTGGTGGAGAAATTTTAAGGCCCTTTCTTGGCAGCTTGGGAAAAGAAGACTGTTTTCTTTTTCTGGAATTTCCGGGTAAAACAAATGATGTACCTTCGCACGCTCCGTCAGAGTCAGACTGTTCCGAAAATCGAGATGTGTAAGTGTTTTCTAAGAAGATGGGTTTAGGGGTAGCATTTTTCAACATTTCTGCATAGGAGCGCTTAGACCTCTCCTTCAAGGATCGTTTAATTTTATCCTCACGCAATTTATAAATGGGGCATGCCGGGAGCTCATGTGAGTTTTCTCCGCACATTAAACATTTTTCTGAATTTTCATTGCATGTATCCTCTTGATGAGAACCCCCACATTTGCTACACCGTGCCTTATTGGAACAGTAAGTGGCTGTGTGGCCAAGCTGTTTGCAATTAAGGCAATTCATTACACGAGGGATAAAAAGGCGAACAGGGAGACGAATCTTATCGATAATGACATAGTTGGGCAGCGCAGACCCAGCGAAAGTCACTCGAAATGAGTCAGGCAGTCGATAAACTTTTTTATCTCCTTCGTGTGATACTGAATGCAATTGCTTGCATTCAAGTATTTTTACGTCTTTAAGTATGGTGTCTTTGAAGCGACCAACCCCATACTTAACTAAGTCATCAACAGTCAAACTCGATTCTGTGATGACCCCATCAATTTCAATTTCCTTTGAAGGAATATACGCTCTATATTCACGCGTAAAAAGCTCGCAAGAAGCAATTGCATTGGCTTGTTTGAGACTACCAACGACAATGCGTATTTTATCTTTATTAACTTTGACGATCTCTTTTACATCCGAGAATCGCGAAGTCAAATCTTTAGAAATTTGAATGATATTTAGCGCCTTTGCTTTACGCCTAATAAATACAATCCATGGTCCCGTTGACGACTCTGGGTAAATTTTAATTCTAGTCGGATTTACATTTTCAGCATAAGGCTTAGGGGGAGGGTCTGTTACTCGTTCTCCCATCTCTTCATCCATTTTACCTAGTAAGAAAAACTATCACAAAAAGGAATGAAAAATATACCTGTTATCTGCTATCTATTAGGTGACGAAGACACCGATAGAACACACCTCATGTGTTACGTTGTAAACTCGGTGCCCGTTGTTTGACAATGTGACACTTGCTGTCCTTCTTCGTCGCGTTGCTTCTTCAGTAGAGAAATAGTCCTACCTGCAACACTTCAAAACTCTCTCCGGTATCACCACCACAAGCGCGATCTCTCCGTTTCCACCACTTTGGTAGACAAATGTGGCTACCTGTGGCTTGCTGCGAAAATCCCACTGTCGATGCGGCACTTTTCGGTGCCACTTGTTTTCCTTATTCGTCGTACCACTTCTGCGGTAGACAAATAGAGCAAATGGGTCTACCTGTGACGCTTCCCTCTCGTCGATTAGAATTGCCCGACGACACCAATACACTATATTTTTTTCTGTGTGTACAGGCACGATCACTGTCGATTTCTGCTACCGCGGTAGGCAAATTCGTCTACCCGCGGTTTGCTGTCAAAACACCACTTGTCGAGGATGCCGTTGACCACGCCTCCGACGTATCAACTGTCGACTCACACTTAACAAACTGGTCTCTCTCTCTCTCTCTCTCTCTCTCCCACAATAACGCATACAGCGTCTCGCACTCCGTCACTCTCTCGAGAACAAAACCTTCCACCTGGAGGCACAACCGTCTCGGTCGGTTGCAAAAACTGTTATGAATTACATGTATTTGGATGTTCAATGTTTTGGTAGTATGTATTTTCAAATCTGGTAGACAAGAACTTTAATAAAGTTGTGACACGAATTGTACAAATGCAATCTCTTTTATTATTCGGCCTTGATGCTAAAATAAAAAGCCTTTTTGCAAGGTTTGTTATAACGTTTGCAAGATTGTTATAACGTTTTCGTAAACTAAAAATATCGTGCTATATTTTAAAATACTAATGATATTTGTGGATTAAAAGAAAATCCAGCGACAGTATGTATTTCAGTCACCCTTTGTTTTAAGATGTGTACAATGATTTTCTTTCTCCCTTTTGTGCTAAGCATATGTTTCACATTGCGATCAATACTCTAAAACATATTTTTTCTCTTCTCATCCCAGGTAAGCAACATTGTCGAATGGATATTACGAAAGGTTTATCATGTTTACCCTTTCGATTAGTTAATTGAAGCTATTTTAGTAATTCGTTGAAAGTGATGGGATCGAGTTCCAGCTTTCATACAAGCTTGTGTACAATAAAACTTTTGTTTAGAGATGTCCAATGTAACCGCAAATTTTAGCTGGTATTTTCGTTCGTTCAATTCGTACATACACCAGACACCAAAAATGACAGGCATTAAACGTAATAATCTTTCAAATAACAACTGTTTTATCTATGTATCAACACTATGTTGAAATGAAATAACAATAAATTACGTTGAAGAAATTATAAACCTCTTTTTTGTTTTGTCAAAGAATGTTTATCTAAAATTAAAGGCTTTCTCAATTTTTCGTTAATGTCAGAGAAAAGACCAAAACATACAGTGTTTCAAAGCGCGCTTCAATTATTAAGAGCAGTAGTAACTTGTAACTTTAAAGTCGATTATCTCTAAATGGTGTTTTTCAATAGTAGGTACCGTGATCACTATTGCCGAAAAAATATTTATCTGTCATTTATTAATTTTTTCATATTTTAAGGGGGTATATATGTTGTTCTGATGAAAAAAAATCGAGAAAGGATTATGGCTATATTATTTTGAAGTGCGCGTCCTTAATTACTTAGTCATGCGACACCTATGATTTAGCTCATGAACTGGCAAATTGATGCAGTTTGTTTTATTATCTCTCGCAAGTGAGTCGTAGTTTCCAATAAAAACTTCATTTTACTAACTGAAAAACCTTTCCATTGCCAAAGTATGAAGAAAAACTATGTTGAAAATGTAGTTTTATTTGTAATTATTTGAAGTTTCAACCATTCAAAACTATTTGACGTAATAATTTCTTCGAAATATAATTGTAGTATTATGGTGATTATCAAAATACGTTTCATAAATAAAATTTCAACTGGAAGCCGAGAACCAAACAATACCAATGTTAAACTCCCTGATATTTTGGACTACGTGGGAGATTTTGTTGGACCAGTTTTGTATGATGCAAAAAATATAGTTTGCATATGTTACACCATGACGTGATTTGCATCGAATACTACGTAACAAAATTTTCTCACCTTGGTAAAATACCGCTTGAAATCAGATTTAGAAACCAGCAGAAATTTTTCGACATGTATTTTCAACGGCGTTTGTGTCGTAAAGATGTGAGGGACGAATCATATTCCTTTTTGCCCGAACTTTCAATGCGAAACAGAAGGCGTTCCAAATCTCACACTGTGAACATATGAAAGACAGACGCCTTCGTATCAGTTCCGTAAAAAAGGGCACATTAAGTAAAAACAAGTAGAAAACTCTAACGGAACAACATCTACTGTACGGAAACCTAACACACAACCCTCATCAACATCAATTAAATCAACAACTACCGTAGTAGCTGCCCTGGCACCAGCGAATACCGGAACAGCAGAATCCACGAACAGCGTTTCCGACCGTTGTGATTCGCCTGCTACCTCCAAATCAACAACCAGTAACCCAAAGCAACAGCAGGCGTTGCAGAATTTCTAACGAGAGAAAAGATCTTTACGCGAAGTAACAAAACGCGTACACAAGATCCAATGGACGTATTATTAAATTTGATTTGCTAATTTCTATTTATACATTGTAAATATAAGAATATCCACGGCTTAGTTAAGCTAACACGTTGAGTTGTGCCAAATAAACAAAATATACATAAATTCATACGTCAACTACGCTATTTATCGTGGTATTGTTTGCGAACATGTCACAGAGGAGTAACAAGAAGAAAATCATGGACAAAATCCATTTTTTTCGAATTTTTATTTTGGTTATTGTGACTATTAGAGCAGTAGAGCCTATTGTTACCCTATTTCGCATCTCTTGGTTCCGAATCGGATTATTTTCCAAATTACTTATGAACATATGGGCGAATGACCATCTGGTTATAGCCCCTAATAAACAAATTACAATTACAATAACTTATGAACATATATAAGCCCTCCCCTAGATAGACGGGTTTGACGGTATTGCAAACATCATCAAGTATATGTTTCAAAGTTTCAAACATCATCAAGTATAGTTTCAAAGAACCTCTGACAGACAACTGCTTTAAGATGGCTATTGCTTCACGTTTCGATAGTGGTGCATCGATGAGACCGAGAGGGCTTAAGGGCCTTTGTTATGATTTGCGTTTTTCATACTCAACAGCCTGTGCACACTGGCGTGGCCGATTGGCGAGTCGCCTTGGGCTGACTTTTTTGTGGGCTGTGTTTCCAAACATTGTTCAACAGCTTGTGTGTCGATGTATCGGTCGGCTTCGTCAACGTGCGCAAGTGCTTTAAAAAAATATAACCTTATTATTTGTGTTGTGTTGTAATAATTGTAATTTTTAGTACTTGGGTACAATTGTTATGTGTTAGTCGTATTTCTATCTGTGTATGTTTTCATCTGAGTATTTGTGACAGATGAGTCAGGCAATGGATGGAGAACTGGCGTATATGATAGAATAGTGAGTAATCCTTCTTGGGATTCGTTGGTCACTTTTTACCGGTGTTGAATTCGTGAATTCGATTCGATTCATTCTGGAAGATCGGATTGAACAAATTATGGTACGATAAATTTACCGACGCACGTGAATCATCCATTTCCGGTCAGCATAGCATGAAAAACTTCGAACGGAATGTCGTTAAAAATAAATAAATATCATTTGCTGGGATTCAGGCGATTTCAAGTAGTTTGATTGCATGTTACATGTGTTCTCTTCTTCTACTTCACTGGTCTGGGGTTTTGTACTTCTAGTGGTTTTCTTTTCCACTACTCATTTGTACCTAAAATAATATCGATCAATTTCGCTTCTACTTAATTTCTTTTATTTTTATTTATTATGTTATTTTTTTCTTTTATTGCTATATCTTAAATTAGATCCATGCTAACACTCACTAACACAATAAATTGCTTATTCTCTCATATACACTCACAATCTCTCGCGATCCAAACGTATGAAATAACGCGATAACACAAGTTTGATCACAAACGCGAACGCCCGTGATTTCGCCAACATTCAAGCACCCTGGTAATTAAGTGAACGTTTTAACATTCATAAATTGACTAACGCGGTCTCAAGCATCAACCCACCGCTCGCGCAATCATGAATCGGTCACATCCGGAAGCCTCTACCTTCGATCCTATCAACCCAAACTCATGCCTTCAGTTGGACCAATAGAAAAAAAACTTGACAACACGTACCATGGCGACACGACCGGGAACGCTAGTTAAGTGGGTGAACTAAATCTCTTCTAGCATCTGAACCATACACTAAAAATTAAGTGCATTCACGATCCGCGCGCGATTATTCAAGAACATGCGAACTTGCGAATGGCCACACGCTTATAAAAAAAATGTATGCACACAAAGTTACATACACGCTGGCACATGCGACAAAAACGTCAACATATGAACACTCGAGTCCTTTTTATTTAACATGAGTAAGAAACCCCATTAATCGAAAAATTATCTCAAAAACTCAACGTAGGGGTTAGGTATTTTTACATAGAATGTGCATGCAAATTTTGAAAGAAATCGGTTGAGTAGTTCTTGGATGGTAGGTAACACCGCAAATCATGTTTTTTTTTCCAAAGACGTTTTACAAAAAGCTTCGTCACCGAGTCCTTTATCGATATTTTCACATAGAAAAATTATAGTATATTATAGAAATAATACACTATAATGTATAAAAGTTTTGATCGATTCGCTTCATGCAAAGTTCTAAAAATATTCGCAAAAAAGTGTTTTTATTTTCACGCTGAAAGCCTTATCTTCCCCTAAGGCAGTGTTTTAGTGGGCTACATTGCATGTCTCATCTGTAATTGTAGTGAGTGATTCCGACGGGGAGCCCTCCCGAGAATCTATCCCGACCAAGAGAAAATAACTGGGCAATAACCCGAGCATACTATTTTTTGGTATTCATACTAAAACTTGGTATTAGTTGATTATTATACCTCATTGAGGTATTAAGCAGGTATTGAGGAAAGATTTTTCAATACCTGCTTAATACCTCAATGAGGTATAATACTTTATTTTGGTATTACTTATGTATTTCAGCGATTTTTACAAACACCAAATCAATACCTTATTGAATATCTCCATAGAGTAAATATAACAAAACTGGAAGGTTGAAAAATGTTTTATTATTATTCAGGTATTGTAATAACTCGTTTCATTATCAAATACTTATTAGTAGAACATGTCTGTGCTCATATTTTCGGCCTCGCCTCATCAGAAACCGACACTAACTTATTGTCGAAATAGATTAGCGCCGGCTTGACGCAAATCCCTTAAAACTAAAACACACTTTGTGTTTCAATCGAACGACTGATCAAACGTGATGCCCCGTCCGAGCAGAAGTTCTGTTTATGCCGATGAGACACAGTGAAGCCGAAACTTGTCTTGGCTTAGCAGGCCTATGCGAAAGCACTTTTTTACCAAATTTTCCTCCTTAGGGTGAAATATAGCATGTCTGTGTTATTTTTTTGGTGTTTTACCTCTTATGCAGAGCTCATTAATACCATATTGTGGTAAACAGTCGTTGGTATTGATACCTAAATTTAGTATTCCGCAATTATCTTGTTCTGCTCGGGTAACTCTTCAGATCCAGAAGGACAGCTCTAAAAAATTACTTATGAACATATTTAAGCACTATTGACTAAATCCAACTTTTGGTGAAAATAAAATTACCTTCTTGAAATATATGCTACTTCTCTTCATTCGTATAGTGAAAATTAAGCTTAGCGAAATTCGCAAATATGAGCCGCACCTTGCTGCGCAATATCTTATTACAGCGCCACAAACATATCAAACTTTGCAAAGACACGTACTATTATTTGAACTGGAGACTAAACATTAGGATAGACATACTACCCAAAAAGAAAATGCATTAAAAAAAAACAAAATTCAAATCCTTTTATATTTTTCCAGGTACTAAGAACCTCGATAATATGGAAAAAATAATTACACCATATTTTTTGCCATTATTTTTTGTACTGATACATCCAAATTCTGCCCTCGCGTCGTGGGGAGGCTTGACCAGAAAAAATGATCACAGCAAAACTTTTGTAGCTTAATAACTTGGGCAATTTCTAACCAATTTCGACAATTTTGGGTGTTTTGGATTTTAGACTCGGTAAAAATGAATCGGGTTACTTCTTTCGGTTCCCGGGGATCCGGAAACAGGTTCCAGTGCTGGGATACTATTTGTGAACTTCAATGAAATACTAGTAATATGGGTATCAAAATTCTTGGAATTGCATCAGTAGGCTGTATCTCGTAGTTTTGGAACCATTTGGTGATTTGACCCCAGAACGGACATTCCGGAGCAAGTTCCCGTGGGGCTGTGAGTGGCCATTCCATTTCAATTGCATTTTTCAAATTGCATAGGGTCCCGTAACAATAAATAACAGACTTCCGAGACAATTTGAAGAGTTTTGATACTCTAGAACATTATTAAAATTTACAAATCATTCCCTAGTACAGGAACATTACTCTGGAAAATTCGGATTACCAAGAACCAGATCCATTCTTCCGGTTCAATTTTACAGAATCAAAAAGTGGACGAGTGCCTGAATCCAAAACATCTAAAAGTGTCCAAATCAGTTAAAGGAAGCCATAGTTATGAGCATTTCAATTTGTGGGTACCCGGTAGGGTTCGCAGTACCGACCCTTTTTGGCGAGAACTGGTACTACGGTACTGAAGTACCGCTAAAGTACCGGTACTGGAATATTTTTTTTAAAAAATTCGAGAAAAGCTTCAAAGTGAAATTGAATGCTCAAACTGATGACCTCATTCTCAAATAATTGATGTGTGGTGATCAAAAAACATGTTTATTGTTTTTAATTGATTCGGAATGGCATGACTCATTTCAGCAGAAAATATTTTTCGTATGCGGCACCTTCTTTTATTTCGAAATCTAGGCCACTTTGAAATCAATAACTGCTAAGTGGTGCGACTTATGTAGACTTCAAGAGATGGTAAATGTAAGAAACACTATTAACAACAGTAAATCAAAGCGAGAATAACAGTAAATCCGAGCAGGTTGCTCGCATTTCCTCTCTTGATTTTCTGTAAATTGGTTTTGACCTGCATACCAAGGCTCCTTGCTTTCCTGTAAACTATGGAGTTTTGCTGAATTTTCCGATCACCAATAATTACAAATCGCCCCATTTGGAGTAGTTCACCAAGTCTAAAATTGTTAGCTACTAAATCGCTGTTCGTTCTTCTATAAATAAAGGTTTAAGAGCAACCCAAAGACATAACTTAGACCATAGTCTTATTACGCGTCACCTAGTGAATAATGGAAACCAATCTGATTGTCTCTAATAAAAAAAATCATAGCAAATTTTTACGTCTCTTACGCTAGATGTGAATATTTTGAAATTTAGTACAAGATCGTTAAAATTTAATTTCGACAAAATAAAGCAGGTATTTAAACATACCGTTCAATACAACGGGAGCTAGAAATGTCTAACTTATAGAAGGTAATTAATACAATTAAAAGTCATCTTGCAGACTGATATTTTGAGACAGGTCCCCCTAGAGAGTCCACATATTTTTCATAAAAATTGCATGGTACCGAAAATCCCGGTACTGGTTTTTGTTCAGTACCGGTATTACGGTACCAAAAATAGGTCGGAATTCCCGGGATTTTCGGTACCGGTATTACCGGTACCACAACCCTAGTACCCGGGTACCCACGTTGGCCTGTTAAAGGTGTCTTTTTGTTGGACACATAACAGTTAAAAAGTAAATTAACAATTCTACAAAAAATCATGAATACGCACAAGACTTTTGCACATTACATTTGAATGAGTTTTGAAATATTGAGTTTTTTTATAGATTTACGTAGGTTTAATGGGTTACACCACTGTAGATCTCGAAAAAATAGGCATATTTCAGGAAAACTAGGCGCAATAAAGAGGTGAATCAAGATATTACCAAATGAGATTTATAATACTAGTTATGAAGTATAAAACTAATTTTTTTTCGAGTAAAGGCTTTTGCCGTAGACGCCTCTTTTTAGAAAGTGTCCACTGCAAGAAAGCTATCTCCCGTAATTTTTATCCCAGAGATTAAAACTAAACTTCTTTCAATTCCTTATAACAATAGCAAGCGATGTGCGCAGGATTTTTTCGATATTTTGTTTTTTCGCGAAATGGTGCACTTTGTAGTAAAAAAACACAGAAAATGTCTTAAAAATGGATACAAAATTGTTGATTAAAAAAAAACAATAAATAAAAGCTGGGACGTCGCTGGAAAAATCAATTCTGAATATGCTGTAAAAATTTCAAAACTATCAAAAATCGTTTGTTCGAGTTATGTTTCCGGCAAGCTAAAAAAATGTTGTTGTCCAATGCGCTCGGGGTATACATAAGAGGCGTTATGGCAGAATTGAAAATTTAAACATTTACTAATGATTGTTGCCTGTGGTTGTTTGGTATATCATTTTCAAGACCCCAAAGCACATTTTAGACCAATAAACCAAAAATTGTACTTTTTAAAATTCTATCGTGGTGTAACCCCTTAACTGAAATCCTGGCCAAGTCTCCTCATGTTCCCCTATTCCAAACGTCACGCACTCATAATTTAGTATGCCCTGAAACCCTTCTCGATTTTTGCGTTAGCAACTTCAAAGAGCTGATTGGAAATGGTAAAGGGGTTCTCGTATGCAACTCAAAAATGTTATTCAAGACTAAAGTGTGTGTGTAATCCATTTTGCCTTCCCGTTTTGGTCCAAGTTACTCCTCTGTACATTGCTGAATTATTATACCTTAGGTTATACTAATAAGACCAAGGCTTACAAATTTTAATTTTCGTTAGTCGAATGTTTATTTATATTATCTATTCGTATTCAAGATTTTGAGATAATGTAAGACTGTCGTTTACTGCAATTCTGCGTGGTCCACCACGATTCAAGATATTTTAGAATATATGTTTGTATTATTACCAACTCTGACATATTAACATATGAGCTCATACATTTTTTTTCATTCTTTTCATTTCCGATGCCAGCGGCCCATTTAAGCCGTTTTCGAACACCCGGATTCAAAGAAGGTAATAACGTGTGGAAATGATACCTTTTTATACGTAATTTGATGTAGTTATTAGATGTTATGTAGTAGGGATGATTAAACCCTTGGTGTAATTCGATGTAGAGGACTGATGAGCTAGCCACAAAAATGAACATACACCTTGGGAACCAATTATCTGCAATGCTTGAAATATCTGCAAAATGTCATCGAAAGTTTAATTCCTATTTGCTTTTTTCACATTATTATTATCCACTGTTGGCAATGTGGGAATAAAACCTGTAGTTCTAGTATATTTGGTTATTGTAAACATGTAATGTGTTAGAACCACAAATATGCAAGCCCTTGAACAACTTTGGTATGTACAATTAAAATTTGCAATGACACCGCTGTTTTGGGGCCATGGATACACTACCTAAACTTTTTTGTAGATGTCGTTTTTAGGTGACATATCTATTTTATCATCCCAAAATGGTTTATGGGATGCTCAAATGTAATGCAAAATCTCCTGCATTCTGATGCGGATCTTGAGCTTCTTTTCGGACATAGTTTGAAACTGATTTATACCGCGTAAGACAATTACAGGGCTGATGAAGCGATCCGACTGACATTTGCTATCTAGATTTTCGTATTCCTTATGAAGTAATGAAATTATTTTACATAGGGTGATGAGCCTATTTTCACCATACTAAGCAAGGCGCCTCACTAATTCGGTAATTTCTTGCCTTACAATCAATGGAATGCGTACCGCTTTGCTTCGTTGTTAAGAACCAATATTATAACACAAATGCGTTGAAAACAGAAATTCTCGTGTTTGAGCACAATAAAAACTCGAATCGAGTGCCTCTATTGTTGCGCTACCATTTGACTCAATGCGTTGAACAAAGATGGCAGACACTGCTCCAACCAACGGCTCATCACCCTAAATCGGAATATTGGAATAGTTAGTACTAAGATTTGCACGACATTGAACACAAGATCTAATGCTGGGGAGACGTGACCAAGAATTTCTGCGGAGAGTTGACCAAGTGGCAATAAGTTGAAGAAACCTACAAAATTTCTGATACTTATTATTCTATGGTACCGTAAATCGGAGTGACATTGATCACTTTTCGAAGTAATCATTATATATTTTGCGGCGCAACACATTATTTTCAAGTTTAATATTTTTAAATCATGTACTGCAGTATGAAGAACAAAATTGGATTATTCTACCTGAAATTGTCCGCTTACTATTTTTTCAAAAATCATTATAATTTGAAATCCGTTTTCGTATTCCGAGGAGACTTCGATAACCTGTATGTTCACCCACATTAAATTTTTGATGCAAATGTTTTTCATTTAAATGTTCATTTAAACTAATTCTGAAAACATACTCATTGCTAAATAGATGTTGATTGGTGTTATATAATATATTTCAATATACTGAAAAATTCTAGTGAACGAAATTTGTATAATTCGATTTCAATTTGAGTAAAAGTATCTGAAAATTTATTCAACCGGCAAATTCAACGGCACTGAGTATTAAAAAAATATTGCGATTTTAAGCTTGAAAAAATTTGAAATAATTGCGAGCTAGTTTCACAATTTTTTTTTTTTAATATAAGTAAGCTCTTAAAAATAAATTTGGCACATACGACTTTGAAGAAAAATGAAAACTCGATTGGAATTTACTATTCTGGCTAAAATCTATGATTTATTAGTTGTATAGAAAATTGACACTTTACGATGCTTCGCCAAAATAAGGAAAAGTAAAATTTTGTATTTTTGTACATTTTGTACTCAAAAATCGAACAATGTACTCAAAAAGCATAACAAATCACTACTTTATAAGTTTAGAGTAAAGCTCATTTCAAATGGGAATGATTAAGTAGATTATTCTAGCTCAATAAGTAATCTACGAAAAAAGTTTCGAGTGATCAGTCACCCCGGTTTACGTAGGTACCGTTATTGTTAATCACGCCACAAAAAGATCCCACCTTAAATACCAGTCTATATTTTTATTGTACTAGTAAACGAAATTAGCTTATATGGCTTTGGTCCTCAACCGATTGACCTTAAGTATTTTGCACATACTTTTTTGGGCGGGAGATTGCGTCAGGGGGCTCCGAATAAAATTTATAAAATTAATTGGTTTTCTAAACAGTCTAATGACTAATCATTACTATGCTATTCCATAGGCAGTGAATTTTAGTTAATACTTGTTTCGTTCAGTAAAATGATTCTGCACAATAACTCACATAATTTCAACCCATTAACCTTTGAACTACATGTTACGGAAAATCAATTGATGGTCGGCTTCATTCCTATTGGATTAGCCAGTTAAGCGCTTTTGGCAAACTTCCATTCAAACTGCCCTTGCTAGTTTGCTGGCTGTCGACTCAGCTCATTTGATTCACAAGTGCATGTTTTCAAGTTCTTCTGTTGTTGTGCAAGGGCTTCCCACTTTTTGTCGCTACAGCAGTCCGGTAATCACATCGAAACCGTCGCATGAATAGGTCGCCTGGCCGCGGTTCAGTAAAGATACAGACAAAAGCAGTGGTTTGGCTTCACTCCCTACGGTTGTAGCACCTCTTGTGCGCAATATACAATGTATTGCAGATTTGGCTGCACTTGTAAGGGATTTGACGCACACTGTTTTGCCATATGGCGTGAAATCAATCGATTTTTCAATGTGGGATTTACATGTTTTGTGGAATGCCGGATGTATACCGTCACCGTTAGTATTACTATGTGTATTATTTAGACGTCGAAACATCTCTTCGTAAATCAAAACTTGATTTTGGTCTAGCTATGATAACGTATTATAAAACATAAACCAGGATGAGCATTTTGATATCCACGCAGGTTGATGCTCCGCATTTCTATAAACACCCGTTTTCTCATTAACCTAAACATATTTTTAGAGCAGCGGAATTGAGAAGTATTTTGAAATTCCTTCTACATATTTCCGACTGCTTCATTACCGACACATTTCTGAAAGTCATTCACACTTCTATAATCCTAACCGCTTCGCTTCCCGTTCCATTCGACCATTAAGTACAACCGGTCGAGGCCATACTTATCGAAGAAGGGATTAAGATTGAGGCTGAGCAAATAGAAGAAATAATATACACTCCACAATTAGTTTCCGGTACCACCCATCGTAATCCTTTTCCACTTTAGTAGCGCGAGGTAAATAAGACCCCCTCTTTCGGGCACTCACATCAGAAACGTAAAAATGTGCTGTATGTTTTGAGCTTTCGAATATTAGATCGTTTCAATATAATTCATGTGGAGTATATGGACAATTATTTCGAGAGTAGAAAAAATTTTAACTTCAAATTTCCTAAAAATAGTAAAAATGGCATTTTTTTAAACATGCTAGGAAACCAAGATAAAATTGCAAATAAATAGTCTGCTTTACCACGGATTGGTTTTTCGAACGAATGTAAATGGAATGCATTAAACAACCATTTCATTTCCTCTTCTCATTGGGAATGCGCATATCACATTCATTCTAAAAAGCAATCTCATGTGAATGTCTTAGGAACGACCAGAAGATTTAATGTAGCAAACTACACAAGTTGAGTTTTGTTGTTCTGTATCAACGATTCACTGGTAATTAAATACTGGGATCGGAACATACTTCAGCATAAAACCTTCACGAGAACGTGTGTGTTCAAGCGAGACGACAAAAATGCGCATCCATCCGTTTGGTTATATTATTATGTATCAGTTTAAAAAGGAGTGACCACGTCAGGCTTTGAAATCTTCCCATATTAGGATTGCTAAGCATACACGTATGTAAATAGTGGCAAGCAAAGGGTTCAAATAAACTCGTTTTCTTTTGATTCTCCCATTTCGTTTGATTTTGGTTCAACTTTACCTTTCTCCAGGCAAATCACATAACTGTGACATGGACTGGGCATTGCTCTAGACGATGACCCTGTCTCCGTTAACTGTTTATGAAGTTAATATGGAAGCCATAAATAACTGCGGGGTAAATTCACACTAAACCATTAGAAAATTTCGTAATGTGCCATATCTGGGATGAACGTGACATTTTGACCTAAACGTTACTGGACCTACCGCACTCTAATTAGCTATTCATAATAAGAGTCAGTAGAGTAGAGATTTCAAGATATTCGTGTAGTTTGAGCTCTGTTGAGTTGTGCTTCCCTTCGTCGATAGCGGATAGATAAACATTTTTTCCATATATCTACGAAGAAATGAATGATGTAGATTACTTGGCTTCTTGTTATGTTATATGTTTGACCTATTTTCTTCTTGATACATGGCGTCGTTCTTGTGGTATCTTGAACCAAATTATATTCAAGAAGTTTAAAAGCGGTTTTAGAGGGGTTGGTTTCGAGTTTTTTAATAAATTCGAAAAGTTATTTTCTCATTTGGAAAAACAAACAATTAAAGCAATACAAAGTAGGGGCTGGCTTAAAGGCGCGAAGGTAGTTTCAGATTGAGATAAGATTACGAGATTTTCAATGTTTTTGTCTGTCACTTCTAGATTTTTACATGTTAGTCCCATAGGTCTGCTCATGTACCTCAATAACAACATTTAAAACAGGTTCTTACTGCTAAAACCAAATACCTTTGCATAATTATGTGAGTGAAATGTAACAAGATGTGGTAACAGGTGGTAACTTTCACCAGAGAACTTCAGGGATTACACCTTTGTATAATTTTAAAAAATAGTTTTTTATTGTTCTAATCTGCCTGAAAATTATATACCCACAATAGAAGGCAACAATAATATATTAAACAAATGTTCATATTTTCAATTATGCCACAAACCCTCGTGTAGTGACGAAACTATCTAAATATTTGTGTAATTTATATCCAAAAACTATAAGACACGAAAAACTTGATTTTTGAGGTTTAAACAATTTGGTGGTAATAATATCACAAAGTTTAAAATCGAAAGAACACAATTTCACTACCCATCATAATAAATAAGTACTTCAGAACAAAACAGAACCTTGACGACGATAAATTCGCTATTACTCAAAGCAATATCCCCTTCCAGGTAACTAAAATGTTAACAGCTGCCAACCGAAAGTCATTTGTTGTAGGAAGTTCCCTTCGTGCAGTTTCCTCATTGATGCTCAAGCAATAATAGCTATTTTGCCTGCTGCCAGTTGTTCTTATTATGATTCTACGGCTGATGCGTTATACCCATTGAAGATGTGTACCTATAGGCAATATACACATGGAGTAAATAAACAGAGAATGCAAACACAAACAAGCAAATAGCTACTAATAGGAAGGATGATGGTATGGATATCCCCATATCTACCATTCGTTGAATGCATCGCAATGGATGTGATTTCCGCTTGGATGTAGTATTTATAAATCGATTGTTGTTGATTGGGATTTCAATTAAACTTAATAGATCGAAATTAGAGCCTCGTAGCAGTTCTTTCCCTTGCACGCCGTCAACTATTGACAGAACTGTTTGGTGGGATAACTTATAGAAGTGTAATACAAATATAACAGTCATTACTTTTTCGGTTTTCACAATTTTTGCAAGGATATAATAAATATGCCTCGAAGATTCGTATAAATAATTCAATCAAAGATGAAGGTTTATTATATCAAGGGAACTAGGGAACGTTTCGGAAAGCATACAAAGAGTATATAAATAAAATTAGAATTTACGTTTCAAATTCATCTCATCAGTAATAGATCCTTCTAGGCTCCGGGCCTAGGGAGCGAAACGCCTGGCATTATGCAATATTAATTCCAAAAGGAAAAATTGGATTAAACCAATTTGCGCATTAAGGTTGGACAGAGAATGGGGGGAAATCGAAAACGAAAAAAGCAGTTTTTTCCACACCGTGTGTTAGATCTTCATAAAAATCAATCAGCTTATGTAGAATGTTGTTACAGTACTGCTGAGGATCTAAAACACGGTATGGAAAAAACTGCTTTTTTCGCTTTCGATTTTTGCTACTTCTCAGTTCAACCTTAAGGGCACAAAACATAAATCAAGATTTATTTTTTGTTTCGAGTTCATCTCGTCAGTAACTAGCACCATCTGGGTGTCTAGTTAGACGATGTTTCTAAACTAGTACCCAAATTAGCACTAAGTTAGGTTTTGTGTCCCTAATGCGCAAATTGGTTTAATCCAATTTTCCCTTTTAAGCAATAATATTGCATAATGCCAGGCGTTTGGTTCCCTAGCTATAAGACAAAAGTTCGTTTACGCTTTCTCGTCACCAAACCAGATCTTATGCAGTTACTTCCCGGAGCATCACTCGGGACAAGTCATTTGCTTTTGACATTCACATATGTCGTGTGAATTGTTTGCAATTTTTTGTGTCTAACTAGTAGCACCTATAAACTTACAAAGGTGGTCTCAAGCATTAATTAGCATTAACCCTCCAGAAGTCGCTCAAATGGCTCACTGAACCAGCACCAGCAGCTGCTCTAAGACGAATTCGCTAGATTTTCAGAGCAGCGTGCACTCAGTGCACTAGCGCGACTGCCGTAAGGTTAAGCATCCACCACTCGCGCGATCATGAATCGATCACTCTTTACCCTCGGTCCCAGCAGCTTAGGCTCACGAATTCATTTGAACCACTCAAAAAATGACGCTCATATTCACCAGATAACACGTTCCGTGGCAACATGACCGGGAACTCTGGTGATATGAGGTAACTCACTCACTGTCAGAATGTGAACGGCACACCGAAAACCAAATATCAGAATGACGGTCCGCATGACCATCCAAGAACGCACGCGAATATGTCATTGGTCACTCAGTTACAACATCGAATTTATACACGCGAAGTTACATGCACGCGAGCACATATGAAAAACATGTTAACATACGAACGCTTAAGCCCTTCGCGATCAAAAACGCTCACCTATGCCCGCGATCGTGCAAATTTTGTAACACCCCGGTAATAAGATGAATGTTTTAGGACTTACGAAGTTTCGAACGTTGCCTCAAACGCGAGCCTACAAACGTCCGTGATCGCGCGATCATGAATCGGTGACATCCGGAAATCACTACACTCCATCCTAACAACTTAGGTCCATAGATTCAGTAAGACCAATCAAAAAATAAAGCTCATATCCGCTACACAACACGTTCTATGGCGCAATAACGGAGAAATCTAGTGATATGGAAGATTTCACTTTCTTCTAGCATGTGAACCGTACACCGATTATTCAGTATTAGATTGACGGTCCGCGCGCGATCATCTATGAACATACGCGAATATGCGAAAGGCACATTAACATACCAACGCTCGTGTCCTTCGTGATGATTCACGCGATCGCGAAGTCCCTACGCCCGCACATATGTGAACCGTACAATGAATATCGGAGTAAGAATCACGGCCCGCTGCAATTGGCCTTAAGCGGTGGTTTAGTGGTGACATTTTCCGTCTCGTCTGCAATTGTAGTATGTGATTCTGACGGGAAGCCCTTCCGAGAACCTAGCTCTACAGCTCTAGTAGGACAACTCTCCCAAAATACTATTATCGATGCAAATTTGAGTATTTTTTAAAATGAGGGTGGAATACCAATATTTTCGATTGATTGGGGCAATCGAATTTGATTCTATCTTAACTACATAGAAGGCCATAATTTGAAGTATACTCGAGGAAAAATCGTTATCACGATATTGTTTTAATCTCAATAACTGATTTTAAAATATTAGTTTTTGGAATTACAAGTACTTCTTTTGAATAATAGAACCCAGAGTTTTACTGTTTTAGAAGAAAATATACGTTTTCAAGAACTCTGAAAGTCATCGGCAGCGCACATTAACAAAAAATTAAAACTACAAAAGTTGTACTACATACTTTGTTTTTCATAAATAACCTCTTATCTAAATGTTTAAATTACTTCTACGATGTATAATATGAGAGAGAGAGTCTCGCGCTGTTAAAAATCTTGAAAATGTAAATAAATTTAAATAGTGGAAAGGATGGTTCTACTTTCACCAACAAGGAAATTTCCTTCCAACCTTTGAATTTCTTGTAAAATAGATAGTACCATTTCATTAAAAAATTATCTAATTTTGTTTTCTACAATTTCAACGAAAGCAGTGTAATATGTTTATTTTTAGGACTTGCTAAAATTAGAACAATCCTTGCTACTATTTTAACGAAGAAAAGCCTTACAAAGTACAAAAACTACCAAAAAGTTTTTTTTCTTTTTATCACTTTTCTTCAAGGTGCCACATTCTTTTACGATGCGGGTTGAAATTAATTTAACCGGTTGCATTATTATGGAAGTGTAGAACCGAAAACGAAAAGTTCAGTAAAACCAACAGGGAAGAGGAAATGGTTATTTCCAACCGCGATGACAGTCAACTAAATGATGTTATTTATGATGCTTTTGCTACTGCTGTTGGGGCAAGCTTCCAATTTTATTTTTCTCTCACTGCACGATCTAACATGGCACTGAACTTGTTCATTGGTATGCGTTTTTTCAGTGACATTGTCCATGCTCTGACTTCAATAGTTCGACAGGATCACAATTCATAATTAGGGGAAGGAGGGAAACGGTGGAAAAGCAGAAACCATGAAACACTCGAAATAAAATTAACAGAACCGTCTTATTCTCTCGCATTTCATGATTTTTTTATTCTTTACACGTTTTGCTATATTTTGGCCAATCGATGACTATCTTTTTTTAATGGATATGTGTTTGTTTTATTATAGCTAGAGTAAATTTGCAATGAAAAACATTATTTTTATTTTTTTGAGTTACCAAGTTCTTTCGTTTTTCTACAAGTAGTTGCGCTAAAATAGTACCAAAATCAAAAGGAAAACATGCTTTTGAAGTGAACATAGAAATCGTAATTTCGGAAATGAAAATCATTAGAAAGTTAAACATTTAAACTGTTGTTAAAAATTGTGTTTTTATCCAATGATCATAAAATTTTGAATATGTATCATTCAGTACATGAGAAGTCAAGGAAAAATATCAATAAACAAAATATAACTTTTTGAAATATTGTCCTCCAGCCGCCAGTTTAAATAACACCAAAAATAAATCGCGCAAAAGTGTGTATCACTGTAACCCCCTCTCCTCCTCTAGTCGTACATCAACCGTAGAAATCTGTGAAGGTTTTGAACACATCACATCTAATAGGGAAACGTTAAAAAATAAAGTATATTTTATAACAACTTACAAAGTCAGTATTCATGTGAATTAATTTTGTTTCCGTAATTTTACTGATTATGTAGAAAAAAGTTACATTTTTTGTCTGGTTTTTATCATATAAATACATTCATTCCTTGCAGGTTAACGATATGCTTGTTGAGCTGTTGGGTATAATAATAATTATCTCCTGCTCCTGCGGTTGCTTCGATCTGCTTTGGTAGTCACCTGGCTAGATTTTTCTTAAAATGTTCTTCCACCAAACAACCGCTATTTATAGTTTCATCAAATTGATTTATCTTTGCTCTATATAGCCAATCCTTTTGAAAGTAAACACACCTAAGGCATTAAAACTATCAGTTATTTAAAGGCCGTCTCGCTCGGCAGTTGAAGTGCACCTCCATACATTAAATCATACACATAACATACACATACTGCTGAATGTATAAATTCCATACGGTCACTTCTGGCGAGAGCCGGGAATGCTCAATACTTCTAGAACAGGCCGTGCACTTTCAATCATTCCAGCAGCACTGTAGAATGACGTAGCCGTTGCATTTGGACAGTATCCACAACGACGGTGGCAATTCACGTGTATACTTCGCTGACGTAAACGCTACCAGCATCAGTATCTAAATAGGAGCTACTGTACAGCACTCCATTCGTCCAATAGCTGTCATTTTAGTATGGCATAGAAGGGAGCAGATGTTGAGCTTGGAAACAAGTGGAGGTGGTTCAAGTGCAAGTGTAGGTGGGTATTTGAACCATGACAGAAATAGACACTCTGACGTTACTGGATCATATCAATGAGGGGAACTGAGAAGATTATTAGATTTTTATGCTTAAAATGTATTGCATCGAATCTTTAAACATTAACCTTTTGCGTTACAAATGCCTTAGTTCTACCGCATTTTATGAGATTTACTTTTGCGGTAATCTCGTTTCGTTAATTTAATTGCATCAGTGGATGACTAGAAACATTGATTACCTTCCCGAATATGACATTGCATGTTTACCAAAATATGACATGTAACTACCTTTCCGACTCTGTCTCCAGAATGTTTAGCAGGCGCATTATGAAATTAATGTACACGCAATTTAATCAGATAGTTTATCTATTAACCGGCATAATATTGTTTCTCTCTCAATAAAATATTCCTAAACATTCACTCAAAATTTGTTGGCAGCTGTAAAAATGCTGCGCTGATGTAGCTTTTGCCTCTGTTCAATCGCCCAACCCATGGTGTCAAAAGAGTACGGAGGCAGTATAATTCAAAAATAAATACCACCCCGCCACAGATACAAACTACTGCCGTATTTTTCCAGCCAGACGAACCGGAAAAAAACGGATGTACACAATTGATTTGTAGAAGCCGATGATAATGGCATGGTTTTCGGGCGGGTTATATACATATATATTCATCGTAACGTTGATGCTTTCTCGTTATTGTGCGCTATATTCTCTTCTTCCGTCCCGAGTCGACTTGAGATGTGGGATTTTGTGCTTCTTTTTTACTGGACGGTATCTCTGACTAAGTACTATCATTGGATCGCACTTCTACAGGTACATAAAAGGTCCCACTGCTCACCGGTGCGAATAACGAACATGAAGTCAGATTGCGCAGGTTTCAATTTTTTGTGGATTTCGTTTTAGTCCATGATGAACCAGCAGCCTTGAGTTGTGATGACGTTATTTTTTATACTGCTCTCGGTAATTACTTTTCAATAGAACATCAAGCTTTCAAAACAGTTTGATCCATTAGCAACAGGAATTGCAAAAATTATTGCTTAGGCATTTTTGGTTCATTGAACACTTTGGATGGTGCATTGAGGCGTACATTTTTCAATGCATCTGGAAATAAGATTTAAAACACCGAAAACAATTGTCAGATTATATACCGTACTGACCAGCATGCCAGTTTAATGCTCTATTGAGAAGTTCGATGTTTTACTTCTCTATTCTCTTCGTCGGGACCTTGAAAACATGTAAACCTTTCAGCAATCTTGGTCGATCAATTTTGCTGTTAGCAAGGGAAACCCTCTGGCCAGAACTTCGGGTACGAATCTTTTTGAATTATTTAATGTGTCTAACAAAGTATCTCGTATATTTGAAATTAATCAGAGTTTTCACTGTACAGATGGCGCTGCGATGTTAATAATTAAGAAAATTTAAGACTTGTGAAGTCTTCTATTCACAGTTAAAATGGGGATCGGCGCTAGGATATTGGTTTATACCAATTGAAATATTGGGTACTATATTCGGTATATCTTTTTGGAATAACGAAATTTGAAAATATCAATCTGGAACTGAATTCCGACCCATGCATGCATCTGGGATTTGACCTTTTGTTCTAGATTTATAAAACTGCATGACGATAACGTTGTTCGAGAATAATGTATTAAGAGTTACTGCATGTCGCTCAAAACTAGTATGGGAGTCTATACTTGATTTCCCATAGTAAGCGCAGAAAAATCAGGTTTAATTATACGGTATACCAAGACATCGTGGAGTTGTAGGGAATGAAATAACTGATGTAAGAAAAGGGTCTTCCATTGATTTTATCTTTTCACCATTTGGTTTATTGCCTATGATCGCAAATTTGTCCCAAAAGGATAGGAAATTCCATAGAAAACGGGACAAATATGCGATCTTGGGCAGTTTAGCTTTGGAATAAAATGTCGAACGATATAGTGCGTGCGGCTTGTAATATTTTGGAAAAGCATTTACGGGTCGTAAATAAATTCAAAAGCAAAATATTTAAGAGGTGTAGGTGCGGGAAAAAAGGAGACAGTATGCAACCATATTTTTATCGAATACTTGTTTCACGTCTTGCGTAGTGCAATATCTAATTTGCAAAAGTTTTGCAAGCAGGGACGATTTTTCCAATTTACATCTGAAAAAAATATTAAAAAATTCATAACATTGATATGGAAATTTAAACAAAAAAAATGATATCGTTCTTTGACATCGGTTATTAAATTGCAAACAATTTAAAAAAAACATGTTTGAATTCGGTTGAAAACTTTTTCGGCAACCCTAGTCACCACAACGACGTTTTTGAAATAACATGATTTCGAGATAATTGCGTTCAAAATTTCAAGTATAAGTCATACCCGTGTAAGGGAGCAAGATGAAAAACACTGTCTCCAGGGGACGGGCATAGCGTAGTTGGTAAATTGATTACCTTGTACGCAGCTCACCTGGGTTCGATTCCCAACCCCACACAGAGGATTAGAAATTTTTCCAAAAGAGATTTCTCTAACTCGAAAAGAGGCGAATCACTCTAAGGTTAAAACCTCTATAATAAAATAAAACGCTGTAACGTTGCTTCTACTGCTTGAATCACTATAAAAATTCGGAATAGCGTTCTTAAGAACTTATACTTTAAGATAAAATAATTAAAAAAACATCAGTTTCTGATCGACCTCAACTTTAATAACTCCTTAAATAGAACATTGTAACTTACCTACTTTTACATGTTATTGCATGCGAAACACAAAAGAAATAATATCCGGTTTGTCTTTTTATACATTTTAAGTGCATCACTTTTACGTTGTCACCATAGGGAATTGCAGAAATTGTGCTAATACATGTATAAACCTTTCCTATAAATGTAGTTTTTATCCGATAAATAGATGACATTCATTAGTATATTTTCTGTGTTCCAAAAAATTCATCCTGCACTGCTTGTCATTGACGTAGTAGCAACATTGATACCGATTTAACACTTTCAGGCCCAATTTTCTAGTTCGTGTAAGATTTGCACACTATTTTTTCTTGAAAACCGCGGGGTCTAGAAACTTCTTTATAAAGATAAGTTCTATCCTCGTAGTGCTACAATCTGTTCAATTTCTACCTTTCAATGCTCAATACAGCTCTCCTAGAATATTTACAATACACCAATTGCGTGGAAAACGTGGTCAAAGATAGTCTGAATTGATAGGTTTCATCAGTTTTCAATAATATTTCAATGTAACGAAGATATTTGAAAAATTGTTTTTATATATGTCGTCAACCTAAACTGTCCCTGGCAGCACTGCTCCATCGGAATCCAATCAGACTAATTGCAATAACTTCAGTTCTAGAGCTGATGATTGTAACTGTTAGTGCTCAAATGAAAGGTAATAGTCATATTTATTAGGCTTACTTGTTTTTGTGAGCAAATCTTGCTTAAATGAAAAGTTATAGCTGTTTAAAAACGTTGTTGTTTATAAACAACATGGGCACGAAGTGGTTAAGTTATAGCTCCATTGATTTTGAGTCGAGAAATCAGTGGAATGGGGAGGCGCGCTAAATAATTGGATGGAAGTGAGAGAATTAACCCTAGGGCGAATTCTGCTTGTAAGATCAAACTTTTGTGGGTGCTACTATAGACACTCAAAAACTATGACAGGTGCTTCGCGTACAACGTAAACAGTTCTATCTGTAATTGAATATAATCTATTGTTTTTGCCTTTCTCATATACAAAGGTTATGAAATCGCTCTAAAAATCGTCAATCTAATCTTTCCCCGGAGAGCCAAATGTCATATGCCATTCGACTCAGTTCGTCGAGATCGGAAAATGTCTGTGTGTATGTGGAAAAAAATGTTGCCTCTGTTTCTCAGAGATGGCTGGACCGATTTGCACAAACTTAGTCTCAAATGAAAGGTACAACCTTCCCATCGGCTACTATTGAATTTTTTGGTGATTGGACTTCTGGTTCCGGAATTACGGGTTGAAGAGTGCGACCACACAGCAAATTCCCATATAAACTGGAATGAAAAATTCTCAAAGGGGGGAGTAAGGGAAAATTTCAAAATCGAATTTGTACTTTGGATGCCAAATGACTTTAAAATGCATGAAACTTTGAGATTTGATGCAATCTCGAAAAAATTTTTTTTGCCGAAGATTAACTTTTTTGACTTTAGCACATTTTCCCCTTTCTCATATAGAATGGTTATGCAATCGCTCTTTATGAGTATGCAGTAAGGGGTTGCTACTTTAAAATTATAAGTTGTTCAAAATTGTTTAACCTTATTGATCCGCCACTGGTTTCAAGCGATGTTTCAGTGTCGACACATAGTATCTCAAAATCGTGGCTGTCGATCCATTGTATATACTATGTGCAAATCGTACTGAATATGTAATATACATTTCCACCATTGTACTGAACATAACCAGATATGGAATCGTAGTTTGGACAAATGAGAAAGGCACAATTGCACCACTAGGTGGATAAAAACAGGTTTTTTTCCCTTTTTTATTAACGACTAAGAGTGAGTCAATTTTCCTTTTTTATGTTTTTAACGACATTCAATTAGCAATTCAGGTGATTCGCATTTCTAATGCCAAAAGATCTTGACTCCTGCAGTAGTAGCTAAAGGGTTAAATCGCCAATAAACTCTAAGTTTGCTCATATGACCCTTTCCACGCTTTTCTAAACTTTCTTCCTTCAACTCCTTGCTCTCCCTTGAGTACTATGGCTCTTTATATTGAAAAGTATTCTTCACTTTTCAGTCCCTTGCTAATTGAATGTCGTTAAAAACATAAAAAATCTAGTAGTCTGTAAGGCCAATGATAAAATTGTACAATGTACATCCAACATTTAACCCATTATAACCCAGCTATGTTAAAACTTTTGGTAATTTATTAAATACTTCGTGAGCCTTCATATTATTCCGAATTAGGTATGGGAAAATAAAATAGCCAGTTTGGAACGTTTTGTTGTGAAAAAACTAACGTATGAAATTTCATACTTTGGGCAGATAGGGTATCAAAAAATTATTACAGAGAAAATTCGGCTCATATCCTTATATTTAGTATAAAATCGAATATCTTCAGCCTTGCGAGAAAATTCATTTAGCGGCTTTTTTGAATGATTTTAACGCTTCTCTCCTCTCTCGTGCCGTTTTGGCTCATGATTGGTTCGTTGCATCAAACCATCTTTCCCTCAAACTTTGTAATTATTTTAAGAAAAAGTACATTTTATTACGAGAATTTACATAAACAATATTCTGGTTAGAACCAGGGATGATTTGCAACGTATTTGTTAGCCTTGAATGCACAAATTCGACGTTAAAATCACCGAGAACGTTGTGAATCTCTTCCGGGTCCTAATGGGGAAATAATTTTGCCTTAGGAAAAAAAGATATCGGTTCGTATGAAATATCATACCTTCAACTACCAGCAGAATTTTCGCAATTGTTTCACCAATTTCTTCCATATTGTCACACTGAGCCACCTCTTTCACACCTCTCATGGCCATTCGTTCTCATTGCGAAAGAAGAATTAGTGATTTAGAAGATAAATTTAATAATATGTGTTGTTCATTTTTTGGTTTGAATTTTGTCCAACTTTGACATTCGAAAACACAAAAAGATTATTGAACATACACATTATAAATTATAGAGTATTAATTAATGTTCACAGAAGACCAGAAGTTCGAATACGCCTTTATTGTATAATAAGTATGATCCAGAAATGTGTTGTTTTGGCGTATGGAATTTCATACGCTGGGTCATAATGGGTTAAATGCTGTATATTCTCGAATTCTGATTTTTGCTGTTTTTCGAACTATGTGTCTTTACTCTGTAGTGAAGTGCATGAAATACCACACATACCACTCTCACGAGATTCATTGTTTAACCACATGACAAATAAAATTTTTATTCTAAATTTTACCACTTAGTACATAAAAAAGAGTTACCCGTACAAAATCTTAACAACATGCAACATTGTTGTCATTTCTTCCAACATTCACAAATATTGATTTTATGCTCCTTCTTGCATTTCGGTGAGTTTTCTTTGTTGCGTCTAACACGCCTTTGCTTGGTGATGCTTAAATAACTGTTAGGGCCGGCATTTTATTTTCCTCCAGACTCAACACACTCACCGCGCTGACCCTGCCCACTCGAATACATTTTTTCAGCGTAGATTAATTTAAACCACCCTCGCTCTCGTGCCCTTTCGCGCAGACGTTGTGAATCTCTTCCGGGTCCTAATGGGGAAATAATTTTGCCTTAGGAAAAAAAGATATCGGTTCGTATGAAATATCATACCTTCAACTACCAGCAGAATTTTCGCAATTGTTTCACCAATTTCTTCCATATTGTCACACTGAGCCACCTCTTTCACACCTCTCATGGCCATTCGTTCTCATTGCGAAAGAAGAATTAGTGATTTAGAAGATAAATTTAATAATATGTGTTGTTCATTTTTTGGTTTGAATTTTGTCCAACTTTGACATTCGAAAACACAAAAAGATTATTGAACATACACATTATAAATTATAGAGTATTAATTAATGTTCACAGAAGACCAGAAGTTCGAATACGCCTTTATTGTATAATAAGTATGATCCAGAAATGTGTTGTTTTGGCGTATGGAATTTCATACGCTGGGTCATAATGGGTTAAATGCTGTATATTCTCGAATTCTGATTTTTGCTGTTTTTCGAACTATGTGTCTTTACTCTGTAGTGAAGTGCATGAAATACCACACATACCACTCTCACGAGATTCATTGTTTAACCACATGACAAATAAAATTTTTATTCTAAATTTTACCACTTAGTACATAAAAAAGAGTTACCCGTACAAAATCTTAACAACATGCAACATTGTTGTCATTTCTTCCAACATTCACAAATATTGATTTTATGCTCCTTCTTGCATTTCGGTGAGTTTTCTTTGTTGCGTCTAACACGCCTTTGCTTGGTGATGCTTAAATAACTGTTAGGGCCGGCATTTTATTTTCCTCCAGACTCAACACACTCACCGCGCTGACCCTGCCCACTCGAATACATTTTTTCAGCGTAGATTAATTTAAACCACCCTCGCTCTCGTGCCCTTTCGCGCACCATTCCAACCCGAATCGTTTCACCCGCAGGTCATTCTATTTCATTCATCTATTCCGCACGATACAATCGACCAAGCTGGATTCGACTGCATATGGCTTGTCGGCGTCGGGCTTTATCCTTATATGGACTTTGTTTTCTCGTGCCGAAGCTGGACTATTTAAACCAGCAGAGAAACTGAAAGAGGGGAGTCCGGAGAAACTCGTGCAATTGAAAACATAAGAGAGGGAGCGAATATGAAGGTCTCTCTAGTGGATGTTCCCAGACTGCAATGCCAACGATGTTATAAAAATAATTTTGGGGAACCACGGCAATTTTCGCCAATGATGATTTCAACGACACAGTAGGGGGTAACATTGAGGAGAAAAAATGCTAATAAAGCACAACTAACGTTGTCCACACTTGTGTCCCGCGTCTACCGATTTCAATGTCAAAAGATGCGATTAATTTACGTCTTGTCTCTGGTTTGATGATCTCTTAGTCAGCACTTTCTTAGAATAGGAATTGCCATAACAGTAGATATTCCGTTGACACATTCCGCAGGTTTGTATGTCAGAGGAAACATTTTTGTATTGTATTTTTTGTTTCATAAACAATAATTAGTAATATCTTTTGGTGTATTTGACACGGCACAATGCGTTAGCATTACTGAGTCGT
The DNA here is from genome assembly GCF_030247195.1 of Topomyia yanbarensis. Taxonomy (NCBI): domain Eukaryota; kingdom Metazoa; phylum Arthropoda; class Insecta; order Diptera; family Culicidae; genus Topomyia; species Topomyia yanbarensis. The sequence continues at coordinate 266,302,791 of NC_080672.1, read as the reverse complement.
GTGTCCTATATTTTTCTACAATCTGCACATACAAAATACGACGGGTAAATTTCTGTTACTTTTTGGTATTAGTTCATGCAATTACGCATTACTGTAGTAAACCCCTAATACCGTAAAGACGATAAACGGTGGAATTACGAAGTTTGCACAACCAAACAACTTTTCAACCGGAATTCTGGCAAAAACCAACCGGAATTCCGGCGTTTTCGAGTGGGTAAGTTGGATGGTACAAGTAAAGTTAAAGAAATCGTTACGATGCGTTGTACCGAACTCTCGTCTTGGGTTCCAGATGCCCGGTTCCGATTTAGACCGAGATCCAGATCCCAGATCTGACCCAGTACATGGATACGGACTAGTCCAGTAGCAGGGGAAGAACCCGGATCCAAATTATCTACTTTTCCCATACCAGGTTTTTGTGCAGTCGCTATCATGTTTTTGAAGTCCGTGATAGAAGAAAAAATATTTCAACGAAGCACCCCACCACTAATCCGAGACAGTTTTTCGTTTGACTGGTTGTAACACTGATAGAATATATTCGTAAATCGCTGCGAATTAGAATCGTACAGACAATGTTCATGAAATATACGAATTTTTCGTACATATGATGAATCATTCGTAGTTCTATCGAAACACTTATTTTTTATTACGAGTTTTATAACCACGAAACGACTTTCGTTGTCTTATTACGAATCGGCTTCATTATGCAAACAAATTGTTCGCTGATATATACGAAAGTCTTTATAATACTTACGAGCACCATTCGTCAAACCGTCAACGTCAAAAGAACTTCAATAGATGTAGAATATGGAGTCCCTGTTGCTATACGCCAGATAATTGTTGATCATCACGACGGTATCCGTCTGACTATTTAGTAACCGTATCCGTGTCTGCCGGTTTCAGGAAGATTTCCTCTTTCGCTTCCAGTTGATCCAAAATCCGGAGCGGTTTTGGAAATTTACGCGGTTTTCATTTGCGCGGATTTTTGAATTTACATGGTATTTATTAACAAGGTTTCTATTAACGCGGATTTTGAAATTTACGCGGTTTTCATTTACGTGATTTTCATTTACGCGGCCTGTATCCACCGCATAAAAAAACCTGATTGTATATGCAAATTCGTACTACTTAAGTATTCCATCAATTCATCTGAGCTTCTCACATTAATATCAGGATATTAATTAGGACACTATTTACATGTATGCACGAGACACTCGTCATGGATTTATCATGCATTTTTTGTTGAAAACTACGAAGACGGGGTCAAGAAGCTTTCCAACAGAGAAGTTTGTTTGAATGAAAATACGGTTCGTATAAGGCTTTTAAAACAACTGGCATAATTTTGTTTCGCCAGCTATTCTATTCCCGGCACAGAGAGACCTTGGGCTCTTCTCCATAGTCGCCTCTACTTACGACAGGAGGTTAGTGCATCGATTCTTGGCTGAGACGCCTCAACCCACCGAATATCAAAAGGCATCTAGGCCTCCCGAGATAGATAATAAACTATTCTGCTTTTGGGCTTTGGTCAGGCACTCAACATGTCACAATCTCGCACAAAGTTACTTTATTAACCGTTGTGTGTCCGACGCGGTACCCGGGTACCTTTTTATGTTTCAATTAATTAGATTCCTATGTTTTATCCACAGCTGGAAATTGAAACTTTGTGACATAATAGAACTTAACTAAGTCAAGCTTTTGGGTTAATAATATTGTTGATATAGTAAGGGTGGGAGTGAGGAGGGGCTCCTGATCTTTTTTACTACGTAACAGGCCGACGTGGGTACCCGGGTACCCACAAAACTAAAATGCCCATAACTAAGGTAATATTCAACCGATTTCGATACTTTTGGCCTTTTTAGATTCAGGAACTCATCCACTTTTGGACTTGATAAAAATGAATCGGGTTACTTTATTCGGTTCCCGGGAATCCGGGTTTCCGGAAGCAGGTTCCAGTGCTGGGGTACTATTTGCGAACTTCAATGGAATACTAGCAATATGGGTATCAAAATTCTTGGGATTGCATCAGTAGGCTGAATCTATTGGTTTTGGAACCATTTAGTGTTTTGACCCCGGAACGGACATTCCGGAGCAGGTTCCCGTGGGGCCGTGAGCGGCCATTCCATTCCAATTCCATTTTTCGAAGTGCCATAGGGTCCTGTAACAATTGTAACAATCAAAAACAGACTTCCGAGGCAATTTAAAGAGTTTTGATACTTATATTGCTAGGACATGATTAAAATTTACAAATCATATCCTAGTACTGGAACATTATTCGGGAAAATCCGGATTACCAAAAACCAGATCTATTATTCCCGTTCTGTAGTACAGAATCAAAAAGTGGACGAGTTCCTGACTTCAAAACATCTAAAAGTGTCCAAATCGGTTAACGGAAGCCATAGTTATGAGCATTTCAATTTGTGGGTACCCGGGTACCCACGTTGGCCTGTTAAAGGTGTTTTTTTTTTGTTGGACACATAACTGTTAAGCCATCCCCTTCAACGATCTTAAAATCACACCTGGCGCTGTATCAATTTCTATTGTACAAACCGACATAAAAAGCACTGATTTGTCATGTCCATTTGTCGTATAAAGAAAAGCAGACATATCGTCGCTGTTGTGCTCAGGGATGCCAACGGTACCGATAAACTACATTTTTTTCGGTATATTTACATTTGTACAAGCCGTACAGCCCGCTACAGCGACGCATCACTACAGCTCTTGCCAGAACGGTAGCCAAACTGAGTACATTTTCCCGTACAGCAGTAGAATACATTTTTATTTTGCTGCTGTACTCGGACTGCTCGGTGAGAGTGTGGCGTAGTAAAGTTTGTTCTCTCGCTTTGTACATTTTTCTCTGCATAGTCAAAGGGAGAGGCCCGCACACGAAAGCGTTGATGCCGGCCGTGGCGTAAATGAGCCGCATTCATTGTCGTAAATTGCAACCCGTTTTTTGAATAAAAATATTAAAAAGATTGAAAATATTAAAAAATGTGAAATAAGGAAAGAGAAACTGTACCGCTCGCGTCTGGTGGCTGTACTGGGGACAGTAGTTTTTTGTCATGTTACTGCTTTGCACGCAGGCAGCCGTACAGCGCCGGGCGTCCTGCACTAGCGAATGACAGCAGCATCGAGAGAGAAATGAGAATGTAGGCAGAAAAATTACAGCCGCAGAAAAGGTAGGCATTTTGCATCCTTGTGCTATCTTATGACAAACGCCATTTTGGGGTAAACTAAGTTAGATATGCCACTTACTTGTTTGAAAAATCTCTACAAAGTGGCGTTTTCTGAATTTTGAAATTCTACTTGGTTACTTAGATATAGCGAGAAAAATAATGAGAAATTGTGAAATTGTGAGTTTTTTGCTTCAAATCACTGTATCTAGGGATTTGCTCAAGTTATATTGAAGTTTTAGATGTTTTTATGTGTGAAAATGTCTGAGAAACACAATGGCATAAACATTTTCAAAAGAAAATTACACGAGTTGTGAGAAAAACACAGTTTTAGTTTAAAACTGGAAATAAAGGATATTTGGCAACACTGTAACCAAAAATAACAATTTTTTCTAGATTCCCTGACTCATTTCCTTTAAAATGCATTTCACCGATTGTTTATAGAGCATATGAACGCAAGAATATGAATAAAAGTTAAGAATTGATGAATTTTTTCTATGGAAAATTTTCCATTCACGATTATGACACGTCATACAAATTTTGTCATCAATACACGCCTATGACACGTATGAGTGCGACTTTTGTTTACATTCATAGCAAAAACTCGCAACATAGTCAACCGATCTTCGTAATATTTAAGAGATTAATGCAGAATAGATAGAAGCATCAATTGTCTTCTTTGGATTGTTTATTATAAATGGTATAAACAATCCAAGTTTCAAGATATTCAATCTTGAATCTTTTTCTTGAAATGTGCTAAATGGCGCTTGTCATAAGATAGCACAACAGCGACGATATAGTATAGAAAAGCTCGAAATTAGGTTTAACCATCATCGCATAACAGTAAGTATTTCTGAGGCCAATGATTACGTAATTAAAAAATGCTTTGAAAGCCCGAATTTTAAAAACACGCTAATGAAATTCCAAAACAGAAATGTTGAACAAAGTGCTTGCTGGTGGGAAACAAAATTCGTTATGCACTTGGTGTACATCTCGCTGTTTGTCACTATCCAAAATGTCAGTAAAAATTAATTAAGTGCTGAAAGTCGGCTTCATGAAATTTATGATCACTTCGGTGCTCAGGTTACGAAATTTAGTATCGTTGGATTAAAACGAATTGCCTAAAATTGCCTTTTTTTCTCTTAGAAACGATCGTAACTATTAGCAAGACTCGTCATAGGTCAGGGATGAGCGTTATGTGCAGAAATAGTGCATCGGTTTCGAAATTCCTGACTCGGCTGGCTCATAAAATCCGCTATAGTCTGTTGATACTCCCTTAGTTAAGATTTGCAATCATAATTATAATTGCAACCGGTAATATAAACTTCTCGCGTATACATAATCATTTTCTCACGCAGACATTAAACTCCTTTCTTTGGGGTGCAATCCGACGCTTGGTGTAGCTGCTTGAAGCATAAAATATTACACTGCAGTAAAAAAGTTAGGAAAATCATTGTTGAAATCAAATCTTGTTAAAATAATTAAAATAAACTTGATGAATATAGGTATATATTTAAATATACATAGTTTTTTTTAATGTTTAATTTTTGAGGTATTTAGAGGGCTATCCACGATTAACGTTGGCTTCGCTTGGCTGATATAACATCGTTTGATATTTTAAACTTTCCTCTGGTGCTGTACGTACTCAGTGTGGTTATTTATTTTTCTTCGCATGATTATCAAGTGCGTTTATAATTGAAACATTGGCCGCCACTCTGAATAATTTCACTTTCACTTTCGTTCTCATCCACACTTGAATTAGTTGCACCGTCGTTTCTCGCCATTTCTGTGCTGAATTTGACTGGCAGATGTAGACTGAGTTGGGGTAGGGTTTTCTATCCTTCTCGGTGGATGGCGCTCAATCGTGTGCGTTAACGGGTGAACATGGCCGCGACCTCTAACGTTCTTGCTCGATTTTTTGCTGCTCTGGTATCTTAGCGGTTCGTTCCACTTGGATTACTTTTCACACGGGGTATGCTTTTGCAATACCTGATAATTAACGAACGGTACTGAACTGCAGGCTGAACTGGTTTTTGTCTTGAGGTCGAGTCTCTTCTGAATTCACTTGAGTTCGCGTTTTGTTCATTGTGAAAGCTTTGAGTAATAGAAATCAATATATTTCCAAAGTTAAATATAGATCCACAGGCCTGTCTGTCTATCACTATTATTTTCACTTCATTCCTTTAACTATTGTTTAGGAAGAGTATTATTAAAAGAGAGAAGGATAATAAACAACCACCAACATGCAAAAAATTAGGAGAAATGTTAACTATCGTTTTATAGTAATCTCAATACTTAAGGCAAACATTGGTTAATATTTGTATCTTTCACAACTATGTTATTTGTATGTATTATGTGCAGCAAACACAAAGTGCTGAAGTGACGAATCAATACCAGTTTGTCCAGAATCATAGTGTTAGTGGCGATGAAGAAATTTGCAGCATTGTTTTCAAACAGCTATTGCTTATGGTTTTGGCAAGAATAATAACCTCATGACCATTGTTTTTTTATCTGTCAACCCCACTAGTTGGCTATTTGTTATAATTTATTATGTAAAATTTTTCGATGGGCCCATATAAACCGATCTATACGTACTAGAGATTAAAGGAAAATGCATTTTTTTTTCATTTTTCTTCTAGTTTCCGAAAAAAACTGCGGTTTCTAGTTTGCTCCTTTGTTGAAGTAAAAAGTGTACAAATGTGCAGCAAACACAAAGTGCTGAAGTGACGAATCAATACCAGTTTGTCCAGAATCATAGTGTTAGTGGCGATGAAGAAATTTGCAGCATTGTTTTCAAACAGCTATTGCTTATGGTTTTGGCAAGAATAATAACCTCATGACCATTGTTTTTTTATCTGTCAACCCCACTAGTTGGCTATTTGTTATAATTTATTATGTAAAATTTTTCGATGGGCCCATATAAACCGATCTATACGTACTAGAGATTAAAGGAAAATGCATTTTTTTTTCATTTTTCTTCTAGTTTCCGAAAAAAACTGCGGTTTCTAGTTTGCTCCTTTGTTGAAGTAAAAAGTGTACAAATGTAAATAATGAACATATTTAGTGTTGAACGACAGGTTTTATCACACTACTATGTGGGTTGAATGTGTTTTTTATTCATTTATAATCGGATTATAGTTTGTTTGAATCATTACATTATAAAACACTTCCTCTACCCATTGAAAAACAAATTAGAGGAATAATGGGTGTCTGATATCACTGATGATTAACATTAATCTCATTACTTGTATGCTCTCCATTGATTTGTGCATTTAGACCTGCTTCTGAAGACGAAACTGATGCAAACACAATGCGAATCACGCCACGGCACGGGTAAAAAATATTTCGAATTGGGATCTCTCCGTTGACCCCTTATGAAAAACCCGGATTTATTTCTCTCTCAATTGGCGCTTGCATTACGTTCCCCTTGGCGGTGGATCGGTACTCTCGGTTATGCACATAATTGAGGTGTAATTTATCTTTTCTCTGACGGTTTGTTTATACAAGCGGAAAGAGTTCCCCTGCTATAGATTTCTCCTGTCGCGTAGAAGCGATGTTTGTGGTATATCGTTGCGTTGCAACTTACCAGATTAGCATGCAGTCGTTTATGGCCAGTTTTGAGCTACTCGATTATTATCTCGTCATTTTTGCGATGATCATTTTGCGTTATTTTTATGATTTTTCACCTTTCTTATTTTGGGAACGCATAGAACTCAAACTGGGTTTCAACATTCTAAAATTGGACTGGTTTATTGATTTTTTACACTATAATGATATCATATAAACACGAACGTAACAGTATAGATAATCTTATACGACTACGACTTATACGATGAACCCCACTAACTACATTAAATAAATGCTGTTTGGCTGGATTTTTCGACAACATTTTTTTATTTGTTCTAAAAACATTTAAATTAAGTACGTTATGTGTTTCTTCTACCTTCAATCATTTCGAAAATGATCATGAGTATGTGTTCACACACCTCTACAGATTTATTTGAATCCCTATCCCTACTAACAATTGTAGTCGTTACTGAAAGGTTGGATTCATCATTGGGGTTTTCTATATATGCTGATTCGAGAGATTTAAAAAAAAATATGTGTACAGTTTTATGAAATAACTTGCAACATTAATCTGCGGTGTATGCACTGATAAAAATCCGAACGTAAACTCTATTTGCTTCAAAGCACTTAAAATCCATATGACCAAGAAACGCGCACATAAAATCAGGTTTTATGTGCCTTATAGTTATGAAATGTGAATGTAAGGTTCATATTTTTTAGAAATACACACATTACGTTTATGTACCAGCAAATAATTTCTATATGCCACCGCTTGCCTAAATCTATGTGTACCATTAATAGACATAACGTTTACATTTTATTCAGTGTATATGCCTAGGTTTATATTCATACAGTGGAATAAAGATTTCAACGAAACAGTGACTTCCTCTATGCTGCAATATCGAGACCATTTTTATACATCAAATAAAATATTATTCATGTATTTTCCGCATTTTGTAACTTGTAAAATAAATCTGACATAATTTTTAACCTTACAATTGGTAATATCATTAATACAGATAGTAAGAATAAATTAAGGAAAAACTATGTAGTAACCTCTAAAAATCAGTTTACTTATTGGTGTACAGTGAGCAACTGAATACAATTACTTACGACACTTTTTGCATTCTCGTCGAGCCATATGGCGAGAATCGATTTAAATTCAATTTGATTTGTACTGTAACAAACTTCCCGCCTATTCATTTGTCTATAATATTTTAACATTGGGGCGGGTGTAGAGTTAGAAAATATCCTAATCCGAAAAAGAGGCGAATTACCCCAAGGTTAAAAGTTTATAATCAAATTAAAAACAAATTTTAACACTCGTTTACATACGGCTAATGTTTATTTTTTTTTTTCATTTTTTTCAGGTAATGTTGGTCAGCGCATTCGTCTTTGTCAAGAAATGTGGAACGAGCTGAAATAAATAAAAGGATGCATTATGAGGTTTTTGACGTAGGATTATGTATTTGTTTGCGATATGGGGGTGCACTTTGCCAATTCTACAAAAATGATGTGTAACGAAAAGTGGTCCTATTTCAAACGTATCCAATTCAGCCATCTCACGATAAATATCGCCCAAATAGAATAGATTCTAATAGATAAACCCAAAGATTTTTGATATCATTGCATTTAAATTTAAATAATGTACAACCTAGTCAAAATATCGCGCATTTACACACAGAAGATAGTGCTTTCCAAGTCCGGCACGACAGATTTGTGTACTTTGCGCGCTACACTTCTATGAATGACGTCATTATCGACTATTTAAAGAATGGATTTGGCCAGACAAGCTCATTTGCCTGTTGAACGCCAGGCAGAGCAGATCACTGCGCTGTTGTTTTCACAACCAGTGTAGCTGAGTTAGAAGTCCGTTACACTGGCTGTGGAGGTACGCAACCCAGTGCCGTCCAACACGCGACTGAACTTGTCCGTTCAAACACTATGCTTTCTTTTGTGTTGTGCTTGTTTCCAGAACACTTTTATGTACAATCTCGAACACAATTATTCATACACAAAATCGCTTGTACATTCGAGCTCCATTTGCAAACCCGGGTAACATAGTGTCGTGGTACTAGTTGTCTCTTTCGCTCTACCCATCATCATCAGCGTTCACTCATTTTGCTTTGCGCGCTTGGGTTCAATGTTTGAGGCGAATGTAGGAGTAGGTATATCTAAAGGACGATTCAGACAATACATCAGCTTCCGTGAACGTCGACGGAACGTCACCGTTCCGTCATGATAAGTTAAATGCGTTTCTCTTGTGCCCGTTCACACGTTGTGTGTGAATGTCTCCATTTAACTGCATGTAACTAATCTTGACGTTCCGTACAGGTGACGGAAGCCTGATTTATCGTGTAAATCGTACTTAATTTGTTTTGCATGATAGCAATCTGTGCTTTCGTTGCGCAAAGACGAAAACTTTCTTCTTAATTATTAATCTTAATGTACTAGTATTATTATTATTACTCTAAATGTACTAAGAAAAAGATACATTAAGTAATATAGTCCTACGTCTACAGTTCGTGCAACCCCATAGGGCTGCCCCTTGTAGTTTTTTAAGTAACTTAGTGCAACTATACGCACAATTAAATCTTAAGGTGAAGTGATGCCAAAATCACAACAAAGGTTCGGTTATGTTCGGCTATGTTCGGGTTTCGTTCAGCATCTGTGTGCGGCTAGAACATACTATACCGATAGAAGATGGCACGCACACAAGCGTATCGTTCAACAATCAGCTGACTGATTTTTGCATCACGTGTTTCATTTGTTTTGAAAAATGAAAAGATGCAAATTTCCCAAAAGAATCAAAATTCCGCGAAGAGAATCTATTCATCTGCATTGCTAACATGCTTACATACAGTGATACAATTTTTAAGCAATCTGAGCTAAGACATTCAAGTTACAAACGATTTTGTCTTGCGCGCCAATGCAATGTTTTGATTTTGACGATGAAATAAAAAGAAGAAGCAGAAACGACGGAAGCCATTTAGCTGCCACTTTGTGACTCTATTCAGCATTTCCCTTAAGTCGTAAGTTTATGGGTACAAAAGAAAATCGGATCAACAACCGGGAGCATGCCCATTTTTAATACAGTTTTTCCTTAGGGATGACTGAAATCACTACATTTATTCTCGGCATTATCGCATATGCTGTAAATTGGTTTCGACTTATATGCATACCAAGGCTCCTAATTTCCTGCAAGCTATGGAGTTTTGCTGACTTTTCCAATCACCAAAAATTACGAATCGCTCAATTCGAAACAGTTCACCAACTCTAAAATTTTAAGCTGCTAAATTGCTGTTCATTCTTTTATAGATAAACGCAAACCATACATTACAGGCATGACTTAGGCCCCAGTCTTATTACGCGCCACACAGTGAATAGTTGTAATTAGAACCAATCAGAATGTCGCTAATAAAAAAAATCAAAACAAATTTTTACTCTTATGCTAGATGTGAATGCTTTGAAATTTAGCATAATTTGAAATTTTATTTCGATCAAACAGTGTGAGAATTTAAACATATCGTTCAGTACAACGGTGGTTAGCAATGGCTTAAGCTGAACGATTTATCTAGAAGATAATTAAATAAAATTAAAAGCCACGTTGCAGACCGATATTTTGAAACTCACCGTAGGGGTTAGGTATTTTTTACATAGAATGTGTATGCAAAGTTTGAAATAATTCGATTAATTAGTTTTTGAACAGCAGCTAACACCGCAAATCGCATTTTTTCAGATGCGTTTTACAAAAAGCTTCGTTACCGCGTCGCTTGTCGAAATTTTTACATGGAAAAAGTACAGAATGTTATTGAAATGATACATTATTATGCATTATGCAAAAGTTTTGATTAGTTCGCTTCACCCAAATTTCTAAAACAAATTCGCAAAAAAGTGATCTTTTTAACGCTGAATCCCCATACCACTTCCCCCCCACCGTCATGTAATTTTGGAAAAAATTAAATATATATGTACAAAATAAGGCGCATTAGTATTCCACAAAGAAGACAAAATATGTGTAAGTGGTGCAAATGATATGCTGACCAGGTGTAGTGCATAATCGCAAAAACTCTACTTGATTTTTTGTTCCACAATTGAACAATGGATGCTGATAGCACTACAGGCGGACGGACCACCAACTGTAAGAAATTACAAAAGCGATTGACAGGTTTCGCCCCCATCGTTGCTAAGGTAATTTTCAACGCCAGGCGCTTTGTAAGATGAAAACGCTTCTCACAAAGTGCTGTGCAATTGTGCTACTATATAGTGACTGCTGCATCTAATTATGCAAACAGCCGGTGGTATGCTGCAGTTTTAGGTCAACAAAGGGTGTGTGTGCCTAGAGCACTTGCTGCTTATGAAGAATTGAGGTAGCCAAATGTTGCGATATTATGAATGTGCATGCGCGAAAACACCGGGGACAAATTTGAATAACAGATTTCATTGTTTTTCTATGTCAATCACTGCTTCCTACTCCAGTCTAAAATGAAACCGGGCAATGAAACGAGAAAAAAATCGTGCTCAACACGACATGAATTCTTCCGATTGGAGTGAAATGCTGCTGGCATTCCTACCATCTGTTGCGTGGGTAAAAGATACAATGGAACACAAATCCACTCTCGGCCATTTTTAGATTCAGGTTGATGACTTTGAGAAAATAACGAGTGGAGCACAAATCTTGACTTCAGTTCGACGAAGCTAAATAACTCTACATATTACGACCGACTCCACAGTCGTGTTGTAAACACCACTTGAATTGGGATAAGACTTTTATCTGTTTAAGATTGCTGTGGAATGCGTTTTTTTGCATAATTTATGTATCGTCTACGCCTATGACATTTCGTACCGTATTTATGACTGAATAGAATCGTTTGACAAATTATCATTTGAATAACCGGTTCACGCTCGACGGCCTATCGATGATTCAGCCAAGCCCCGTCGACGCTGACCACGGCATAAGCCCAAGAAACACCACTCGCCATGTGAGTAGCATTCAGTATCAATCGGTCGGTAACGACCTTGATTATCCATTGCATTCAAGGCTTGTGTGCCTTGTCCTATGCAGATGAAGCCCATCACGCTGCAGTGACTCACGTTTTCATATGCAGTTGCAGACTAGCTCGAACAACAGTCACTTTTGGACAGCTTCCAATTTATTTCTGCTGTTTTGCTAACCTACAGGTAACGAAATTAAATATGAGATGGGAAGGTGAGCGTGAAAATGTGTTTCTAGATTCTGAAAAAATCAATAGTATTTAGTATCAACGCGTCATAATGCATGGTTTTGATAAGAGACTAAGTCTACATTTTGCATCGATTAAATATATATCTGAGCAGACGTTGAACTGTAATATTTATTTTACAGGTACAGTATTGTTATATTATTTATATCTTGCAGCGAGCAAGTACTATTGAAAGGGCACTATATCGAAACAACTAATGTTGTCAAGTCTGATGGTATTTTTGAAGTATAAAATATATCAAAAACTGCTCTAATCAAGTCACATGAGTAAGCAGGTCTATTTTCAAAAAGATCACTTAATATTTATTCTGAAACAGGTGTTGATACAGACCCTTGAATAAAAATAACCGTGAGGAAGCGCTTTGGTTATAGTAAATAAAAAGTCGCGTGGTGATGACCTATGCCCTTTCCTTAGCAAACAATAGGAGCTTGAAATCTAGCTATATTTTTTTGTTTTACTTAGCACGTTAGTAACACTGTATAATTCAATGATGGTAGCGAGTTTTCCATGGCTACACTATATAAGCTTCAATGATAATACCAAAGAAAAAGTACAAATGAGATCATGACAGGACATCTATAGGACAAATTGCTACATGAAAAAAGTGAATGCTCATACTAATTGATAAATTTCAAGACATATATTTACCATTGACTGATTTTCATAAAGCAATAATATCTAATTCTGAAGCAAAGCTACACATTTTGTGGTAATTTTGTGTGTTCCTTTAGTTCCACGGCTTATACCACTAAAATGGTTTAATCGGCGAGGCACTATTGCACTGTCGGTAAATGCATATATCGTGGACGCGTGCACCACAACACAATGCTTAATTTGCATAACAATTTATTGTTTGTTTTTATGTGTCAGCTGTCCGGCTTTCATCCACATTAGCTATATCCATCATCATGATTAATATTGGTGGCTTTAGGAACCACTGTTTTTGGAACAGAGAAGCTTCCGCTTTTTCGTTTCTTTATGCTAATTGGCGTTGAAGTTAAATCAATCCAAACTTCCGCTCTTAAAGACTAATTTCCCCAAGCCCAGTACGTTGGTTGTTTCGCCTGCCACCGACCTACCCGGAGTAGATTATATTAATCTCTTGAGTGTCGTTCGGTTGTGCTTCCTTACTCGCACCGGAGGGCCAATAGCTCATATAATTACGTGGTCTGTTAATTTACTGCATCGCGTTGCAGGACCGGTTGCTGTCGACCATCGCTATATAGTAGTATGTTTCGTTTGAGAGTCTGCCACTGCCATATGCAGACACGAAAGTGAAAACTAATCCGCTGCCAAGTGCATACTATTCCGTCCCTTCGTTACCTGGCTCATCATGACGTCAAGCAACGATAATAATACAGCTGTCCGCTACAACTCGTTTCATACATCGGTTCAGCTGCTGTTACTTGAACCTACCCAACGATGATAAAGTTGATACGATAATGAATTTGTGAAGATCCATGTAAAAGTTGTGCTTGAGTTAATAGTCCAATGAGATCTGTAGGGTGTCGGCTACGTTACTACTGAATTGGAATTGGGTAATTGGATTTTAAGTATCGTGGCGTCACAGGTAATAAAATTCAGATGAATGGTTCGTGTATATTTTCCCATTCTTCTATCACTACCGATAATACATGGAGGTTCTCTTTTTTCTAACTTATATACTATAAAATGCTATAGTGGAAGTCCTTAAATTACACCGATTTTATTGAAAGGATTGTATTTGATACCTAAGTGTTCACTATATGATAATAAGAGAAAGAATTATGCTTTTCTTGCTTTAAGATGCTGGATACTAAAATCTCAAAGTTGAAATGCCAACTTAAGGAGGTAGCCTTAGCTTTGGGAGGCGAAAATCTGTTTCGTTTCTTTACTAAAACTTTATTTGTGCACCCATTGCAGAAGTCTAATTGTGTGTCAAAATGGTGGAGTTATGAGTTATTCAGTGACGCAATTGTAGTAGTACCTAGTGGGTGAAAAAGTGGAGCTCTTAATTCTTGTTCAAAGCAATGAAATTAATAAGATTTACAATTTACTACATGAACATACAAAAACTGAAGAAAACGTAACCTTTTTCCGGGGGTTTTCTGGAAATTGCATATTTTTGGGATATAATTTTGACTTCAACGTACTATATAAAACATTTAAAATCGATTTCTAGTAATAGTATAGGTTAATATAGAAGAGAATTATTATCTGAAGAAAACTAACCTTGATGTATTTCAATCGGTTAAAACAAATTCTTTGTTATCTGTCACGTCAATTAGAAAGAAGTTAAAAGTGAAATGTGAAAAAACGTGGGAAATCGAAGGAACGAGTGAGTGGCGAACTCGAAAAACCCAAGCCGGTCAAGCTATTTTGGACGTGGATCCATTAAATAATACTGGAGTCAAAATTTGGTGGGGTTTCTTTGATGTCTAGTCGTCCCACAGTGGCGGAACTATATCAAATCCGTGGCCAAAATTATTTCACTTGTTTTTTAGCTTTTTTATACGATAACAAGTGATGAAAATGAGTTTCATGGTTTTAGACAATTTATGACCAAAATATGAAAATATTAAACCTCCTTGCAGTGTTATGCAGAGCCGAAAATGAACGAATTTCACAAGCGTTATTATTTTTCAAAGTAAACGTGTTTTTAGAGTAATCTAGGGAACCTTGCATTGAGATTTAATAATTTGTTTCATTTTTTTCATAAATTAAAGCATTTTGTTTCACGTTCATATGTTTATTTTGCTTTTCTGATTTTCTTATAGTAGAAAAAAATATTCAAGTTTTTGTAAATTCGGTAATAGAAATTTTTCCAAATGATTGTCATATTCAATCCTGATTATTCACTTTAACACTTGCAATCCGGAGACAAGAAACTGAAATGAGAAGATTGCATAATTTGTTTGATGCTTTGCTTAGGGGCCGTACACAAATGACGTAGCTTTTTTCTGGCGATTTTCGACCCCTCCCTCCCCCCTCGTAGCATTTGATCACAAAATTCTAACCTCCCCCTTGTAAATGACGTAGCATATCTCTAAACCCCCCCCCCCCCCCCCGCAACGTGACCGGGAGATGAAAAAATTACATATGTTTTTCAATTCTTTTAAATATATGTCCTTACAAAATGTTTGACGACTTTTATCAACATTTTCATTATAACAGCAAATTACCTACAAAAGAAGCCCATTTCATGACAAATATAGTGTGGATAGTTTTGTTTAGAATTTTACATGTCATAAAGCATGAAGAAAAGTTCACATAGCTGCTGCAAACGATTTTAGGAAGCATAAGCTCAACTAAATTACTAAATTTTCTTTGATTGAATCCGAAAGAAAATTTAATTCAGCTACCAAAATAAGTCTACTAGCTAGAAATATTAGCTAACTAATGTGGAAATTTAAATCCGCATGAAAAATCTATCCTTTTCTTTGCGAGCCTACCATTCCGCGAACAGTAAAATTTACAAAATGAAAAACCGCGTGAAAATCAACTTAGGAATGGAGGAACATTAAATTGTTTTCTCTAATTAATGGGTTTTGATGCCCGCCAAAAAAATTAAACTTAATGCTACGTCGCACAACTTCTGACCCTACCCTCCCCCTCGTCACACTTCGTCACAAATTTGGTGTACCCCCCCTACCCCATAAAATGCTACGTCATTTATGCATGACCCCTTACGTTTCCAAGGCTACTTGCGTACGTTACGTTTCATATAGCAATATGCACAGGGAATAAAAAGATAATTATGCTTGGGAGTAGCGAAACATATTTCAATGTGCAACTCCTGATAATCCTAAATTGTTTTTGATCAATACTGGTGCCGGCCAGACCCGAACGTAGATCGCGGAAGGAAAGGGAAGGAATGGTTAATCCGATACTTGCTTTTGCTAGGCACTCCACAAATATCACGGGAGGAGGATATTTGTTAGTAAATACAGAAGCTGGAATCAGGCACGTAGCCAGAGGGGGGGCTACGGGGCTAAAGCCCCCCCCCCCCCGAAATTTTTCAAAAATAAATTTAAGAAGCAACATGTTTTTCGGTAACTCGTAAAAAAATTGTATCTTGTTTGGTTTCAACAAATTAATGGGAGAATGGTGAGGAAGATTGCTATTTCGAGCCACCGAAGACATCGGTCACGATATCTACTTAGTATGCCGAGTCTGATAACACACTTCCTTTCATATTGTGCGACTCGTCGGAAGAACAAAAGAAACTGTTACTTTAATTCTTGCTGGGGTGATCCGTCGGATGATTGAATCGCAGAAGCAAGAAGTGGTGCTCCAGCTAAACGTGGAGGCTATTGACTTCCGGAATTTTTGCATAACCGAATTTCATGATGGGAAATATTTGCTGGAGGTGAAAATAGAGGTTATGCTTACGAACTTCGCCTTTAACGAGTTCTACCTTGTCAGGCATTCAGTACTTATGTTATTCAACAAATTAGCCCAGGCGAAACCAGTCATTTTGCAACTTGTAGCACGTGGTTGATTCTCATATATATGGATGATGAGAAAATCAATGTTCGACTACAAGATCTGATACCACTTACTTGAACCGCGGGCGAACGATCAGGAAGTTAAAGCCCCAATAAACAAACTTAACTTATTTGAACCGTGGCCATTAAAAGATTCCTGTCACATTTGGAAAAAATGGAATTTATTATAAAGGACATATCTACGAATTAGACGGGCTTTCGATTTCGTCCTTAGGATTTCGTCCTAGCTGACCCTGCACGTACAAAACGCAATGCGATAGTATCATTATACAGTTACATCTTTGCACATCCATAGTCTCCAATACGATTATCTGAAAAACAAACAATTGCCAAATTTGTTGCTGCTGTTCATATAATATTGACGGAAAAAACTGCGTCTAGTATCTCAAAACTAACAGTCAGCATCATAATTGAGGAAGTCGACACTGGTGGCCCGTAAGGGGACAAAACAAAAATAAAATCAGATATTCGCGAACATGGACATGGCAGTTACCACGATAATAATATGGAAGTGTACAAAATAGATATGAACGACCACCAAGACGCGGTTGGTTATGAAAAATATTTCTCAGTCAGTAAACAGGTCAATCGCACGAGATCTGTTGGGCAACCATTAGCGTTTTATCATTTTCATTGTTTACATTGTGAAAATATATTAAATACTCAAGGCTTCATTTAGCTAATGCATTGAACGGACTCAAATAAACGAATTATATAATAAAAATTTAGAAGTTTCATAGAAAACTGAGTACAAAAACTGTCCCAAAATTAACATTTATCGCTAGTGATGGCATCTAACAAAACTCATTTTATGCTAGATATTGGCCTGAATAAAGAAAGTTAGTTAAATCATACGCAAATTGGATTTCTGTAATAGATTAGAGCACTGTACGCTTAATATAAACGTCAGGCATCTCACTCAAGCGTGCTAAACAAAAACATTTCAATTAGCTGATGACATAGTTGTAGCCGAGACGACAGGTTTTCTTTATTTTCACATCATTTTAATGCAATAGTATTTCTGTTGACACTCAATTTCATTTTATGTGGGGAATGCGGGCCGTATTGAAACACTTTTAGTCTGGAAAATCGAACAATAAGCAAGAAAAACGTGAAAAAGTAAACAAACCAAAAAGTGGTAAACCAGCGGTTTTCCTGAGGTGTTCATCAACCCACGAATCGTATATTACTAATTTTGTTGATATACAGAAACGTATACAGTAGCGGTAGGACTAACTGACGTGATTTTACACTTACTTTCCTTCGGATGTCAATTGATCAATTGATGCTAAACCACATATTAGTCAATCAACCATAATAAACTAAATGTATCAACCACCAGCAGCATTTTAGTCGCTTTCGATGGTTTCTAATTAATGCCTATGTAAGTTTGAAAACAACGTGTCGATAGATTGATCAGAAATCAGTAGGTTATCACGGAGAGCGACTAAAATGTTGTAACTAGTTGAGTCTATAAGTCAATAAGGTGGGATTATTGTTTCGATTTCATGTTTTCATTATATTACAGTCTTTCGTTTTATTTTTGGTCTTTATGGAATAAGATGATAAGACATCACGGAGAAAAAAAGCAAAAAGGAATCAATAAATTGAAATCGAGGGGAAGTAAGTGCGATATATTCCCTTCTATGTGTCGAAATTAAGAGATGCTGAAATTATTGAGCTTGTTCACATTTATAGTTTCTAGTTATGTTGTCAGCCATGAAGCATTTAGTAAAATTTTACGTAAATTAGATGATAGTAGTAACATTGTTAAGAGATTTTCATTCGATTTGTGGACAAATTTCTTGAATAGATTAAATTCCGGGCAGTTACCTTTAGTTGATTAAATCATTGAAATACATAAGTCATTCCACGTCAATTATATAAGTTATTCGCTTTTGAACTTTTGAAGTCTATAAAATTGAACATTTTTCAATCACTGATAACTCGGAAACGACTCGATATATGGAAAACTATATTAAATAAAAAAGTTGCGTTTTCAAATAAGCTTACCAAAAAATCACATTTTTTTTGTTATATAGCTTATGAAATTTGCAATTACTTGAAACAAATTGAATTTTTTTAAGGTTGGACCAAATTTTTTATTTATTATTTTCTTTATGTATTAAAATCATGTTAAAAAGATTGTGAAAAAATTTGGCAGTGTAATTCTTTGCGAGATATTACAATTATAAACATAAAACAAGGCAATTTTACACTAAACACCCAATGAAAGGCCTGTTATAACTGAAATATCTCGTAAAACACTTCGTGTTCCATTCTGAAATTTTCACATAATCTTCTTAATATAGTTATGTAATCAAAATAAATTTGATTTCGGGGGACTTTAAAAAATATTTGCTTTTAACATTAGAATACCCCCAAAAAAATCTGAAATTTGCAGAATGCGAGTCATTCCACGATTTACAACTGTAATTTTAGTTCCCTCCATTTTTTTTGCATTCTTTAGCTGAAAATTATAGACACGATTTTTTTTTACTTTGGCTGAATTTGATTTTTTTTTCAAGTTATGAGTTTTTGATCTTTATAAAATACTAGCTAATACCCACCGCGCGTTGATGTGACTTTCAACGAAATAGGAGGAAAACACAATTTGTTCCGAAGTGCCATCTTGTAGGCAGATAATCCCCACCAATAGCACACAAACAGGCTCCATAACAAATTCCTATTATGCATAAATTTTTACGGCAATTGGTTAAGCCGTTTAGGAGTCCATAAATCATATACATGCAAATATCGACTTTTAATAATATAGTGATTTTTTAAAGTTTTATAAATTTAATAGAATTGGACATTTTTCATTCCCTGATAACTGGAAACTATTAGATTTCTGGAAAAAAAATTAAATAATAAAAGCTGCGTTTTCGGAAGATCTCGGCGGATTTTTTTTGTAATATTTGTTTTTGTTAATTAATTTATGTATTATGCAAATATTAGTAACAAATATTTTTTTTAGGGGAGAGCCAAAAAAATCTTTTTAGCTTTTTCAAATAATTTATAATTATATCGAGAAGATTGTGTACAAATTTCAGAAAGAAATTCGAAGTATTTTACGAGATATTTCAATTACAATAGGCCTATCACTAGGCGTTTGGTGTAAAATTGCCTTGTTTTAAGTTTATAATTGTAATATCTCTCAAAGTATTTTGATATCCACTCCCAAATTTTTGCACAATTATTTTAACATGATTCTTAATATTTAACGAAAATAATAAGTAAAAAAATTGGTCCAACTTTAAAAAATTCAATTTGTTTCAAACAATTGCAAATTTCATAAGTTATATAACAAAAAGAAATTGCAATTTTTTTCAGTAAGGTCATTGAGTACACAACTTTTTTATTTAATATTTTTTCCATATATCGAATCGTTTCCGAGTTATAAGCGATTAAAAAATGATCAATGTTATAAACTTCAAAAGTTCAAAAACTAATAACTTGAAAAAAACATCATATTCAGCCAAAATAAAAAATACGTGTCAATTATTTTTAGCTAATGAATGCAAGAAAAAAAAATTGGAAGGAATTCAAATTTTGGTTGCAAATCAGACGTGACCCATATATTTTGATCCTGTTGATCACCAAAGATCCTCCTTCCTAACTGGGGTATGCCAAAAAATTATGTTAGCATGATGCATTAGAACTGGTAATAGTTACAGGACGCCAGATCAAGAAAATAGAAGTTGAACCATCTACAATTCGTTTGCTAAATCAGAAGAATGTGCAAATTTCGACCGAACATTTTATGGATATTTTTCTACTCATTTCGATTTAGCGTCTTCTACACCTTTTAAGCGTGTAGCTTAGAACACCTTGCGTTTTCCAGCACCGTCAAGGATTGTCATATTCGGTTAGCGCATTAATACTGAGAACTCTAGAATATCCATTGTTGCAACGAGAGTAAATTGTAACTTGTAAATAAAAATAAATAATAAAAATCAAATTAAGCATCAATAATTCGTTGATGTATTATAGCCTTTCTTGTGATAAAGAACATGGATTGTCTTAGATTTGGCTTTGTTTTCATTAAGAACTTTTCAAAATTTCGTTTAGTTTCTAGTGACAATATGAAGTAATTAGAACTAAAAGCTTTATGCAGGGGCGCGTAAAGCGTAGTTGGTAAATCGATTGCCTTGTACGCAGCTCATCACGGTTCGTTCATCAATCCCGCACATATAGGGTTAGAAATTTTTCTAAAGAAATTTTCTAACCCAAAAAGAGGCGAATAACCATAAGGTTAAAACATCTATAATCGAAATAAAAAAAAGCTTTATACAATAATTTTTTAAGCCCCTCCCGAAATAAACTCCTGGCTACGGGCCTGAGCTGGATCCTACTTCTTCTTTACCGACGCCAGAGAGGTGACTTCACTTCTGAACTAGATATCGATCCATCAACTCATGGACTGGGTACCAACGGCTTTACTTTCCTCCGAAGGAAGACGTAACCACAGATGTTTTCATCTCAGAAAAATCTCAACGACCTCGGAATTGAACCCAGGCCAACTAGAATGAGTGGCGGTCACGTTTACCACTCAACCACTGGCGCCGTCTCAAATCATTCTTGTCATATAAGATCTTGTAAACAGCCCCAAAACTGATTTTTTTTAATGTATTCTCTTAAATTTGAACAAAAAACACGACATATTCAAACAGCTGAATGGGATTAATTGAGAATATTTTCTTCGTGGAACAGTCAGAGGACACTCCAA
The DNA here is from genome assembly GCF_030247195.1 of Topomyia yanbarensis. Lineage (NCBI taxonomy): Eukaryota > Metazoa > Arthropoda > Insecta > Diptera > Culicidae > Topomyia > Topomyia yanbarensis. Next base: position 266,281,598 of record NC_080672.1, on the reverse strand, counting down.
ATAATCTACTTTTAATAGATTTACCCGACATTGCCCGACAAAATACTTTTTTTTACTAAGAATATGTGCAAAATTGAAAAAAGTGAGCAGTTTTATAAAACCTACCCAACAATGAAAAGCAAAAATTGGCCCCCATTGATTGTTGTTGCTGGAGTTTGTTATGAAAAGAACGATTTTGATTTATATATTGACTTTGAGTAATTAGTTTTTAAGTAATCTGAAATATTGAGGGATAATGGCTTTCAAGCTAAAAAAATGGGCAAAAAAATCACTTATTTCAAATTATTGCATACAAAAATTATCAAATGAAAACGCTTTTCTTTTTAAGCAAAACGTTAGAGTATGTTTCGAAGAGCAATTTAAGCTGAAAATATGGACAAGTAAACAAAAACAACTTTTTTGTCTATTTTGGCCACGATTTGAAGTTAGTTACGCCTCTGTGCGTCCCACAAATCCCCTCTTGTTGTAAATTTTTCGAAATTTTGAGAGAATTCTCGCTGAAAACGGGTCATTTTTACACATAAGTCTCAAAAAGTAAATTTTTGATTTTCAATCGATGGTCCCCAGTTGTAGGATGCAGAAAGTGGCGTTGGTTGCGGAAATCGATGGAGCTCTAGTTGCATAAATATATTCTTGAACTCCTCGATTTCTCTTAGTTTATGGTCCATGAAAACATTTATAACACACAAAGTAAAAATAAAGGAAAAAAGTAATGCCGGAATTGTTGGAAAGGAAATATGTTAAACCCATTTCTAATTTTATGACAAAAAATTGTTTTTTTTATGGTTTGCACCAACCGACCTGATTGAAATGTAAACCATTGGAGAACTGAGAGCTTTTTCCATAAGATATGTCTACATCATACAGCTTTGATTCTGGTGAACAATATTTTTTTTGGTCAGATTCGTTCGGAACATAGATGGAACTTCAGTGCGCCCACTTAATGTTACGTCATAGAGATTAAGAGCGCTGCATGTATTGTGAATTCAACAATGCATTGTATTTTTAGTAAAATAAAACATGTTGCATATCCTCTGGTCCACTTTGCGCATAAAATTCTTTCACTCTAGGATAGTACTTTATTTAGTGTAAAAGCATACGATTCAAATATTCCTTGCATTGCTATTGCGTTCCCCTTGTGCGGTCATTATAAAGCACCATCGAAAATTAGTGTTTATCTGTGGTATAGCGAATTCAATCGTGGTCGTTGTTCGCTTAAAGACTAGTTTCGAGTAGATCGTCCACAATCGGTTGTTGTTCTAGAAAACATCAATGCTCAGATTACGGAGAATTAAAGATCGTTATGTGATACACCGTGAGTTGAGGGCATCATCACTTTACAAGAGAACTTAGATGTGATAAAATATACTCGCGTTGTAATTTAACCCTAGTGTCAATAGCTGTATGGAAAACCTCAAGAAACGTAACATCTAGATACCCACACTAGTTTTATTTAATAATTACAACTTAGTTGACTGATTCGTCTCAAATTTGGAAGAACAATCTCCGGGTTGCATGGAATAGAAATAGCTCGTGATGCTGGGGATCATTTTGTATCATCCTACCCTACAGCAGTTTATATCTGTTCAATTATAAGGGGCCCCTTAGTTTCGTAGTGCCCATGAGCCCCTCGTGGTCTTAAGATGACCATGTTTCAGCATCTTGGTTTTTTTTTCGATTTTCATCTTTTTCGTCCCCCCTAATGCACACATACACTTCAGTGGTAACATGCTATTAAGGCTCAAGTTACTTCCTTTGAGCGTGTGTGAGAATTGAACGCATGGTAGTATGCGTAGGAAAAATTGTTTACAGCTTTTCCGGCGGTTTATCCATATAAAGCATTTATTAAACTCTAAAAGAAGAAAATCAGTCGATTTATTAGATTATCACGATTCAAATAATGCAAAATAATTGGTGAAAAAACAATTGACCGGGCGGAATGGTGCTTGTGAAAAAATGGCAAACATTTGCTACACCATTCCAGTGGCCCTCATGCTTTTAGAAATCGGTTAGGTACGATTGCCTCCGGTGACATATTTTATTCAGATTTTCTGGCAAGATAAGCATCAGCGATATAATCGAAACAGAACTACTGAGCACTGCACCCGTCACACACGAATGGTAACGTCCGAAAGGAAATGAAAACTACTCATGTAAAAAGTGGAACAAATAGAAAAGAAAATCTTATACCGGTAGGTAAGCTATTTCTTCATCGCAAACGCTGCTCAGAAACGTTATTAACGTACATGCATGTTTCGGAAGCACGCTTTTGAATGTAGTTGCAACGCACTGGCATTATCTAACGTTTTTATATAGTGTTATGCTGTTTATGAGTTGGATTTTGCATAAGAGGAAGACCAAATGAATGTTACAAGACAATCGTTTTACAGTGATAATACGATGCATACAGTGCCACCTAGCGGCGAAAATGCACACTAGTGGGGTTTCTTCATGTAAATTGACGAAACATCCCATACAAACTTAAGGCACGTGGGTCCGGTAGCTAGACTTGTCCGGTTTGCTTCTAATTTGGAGCAAGTACTTCTGGTGGGACTAGAAATCGACTCAGGGGTGGGCCGATTGAGTTTTCAAAAATTCATTAATTTCTGGTTTTTGCGGCCTATTCTAAGCGATTCATTTCGTTTAAACATTTATAACGGTAATAGAAATATCGCTCTTTTCCCGTTTCAACCATTCGAACTGGAGAAAGTTTGTCACAAAGTTGGGTGCATTTTTTACAGAGGATCGGTTACAGGCGATTCGAGGTGAAAAATTTATATATCTAAATACTTACAAAATTGTAAGAAGAGTTGATTAACAAAATATAAAAAAAACTCATTAACCCTCAAAAAGGTAAGGGGTCTCAAAGGCCCGGTTAGTTACAGTTCCCTAGTTTTAGTGAACTTGTAATTTGAAAGACAAATGGTCGGTGTTAAGTCAGACCGGACTAAGTCGCAAAACATAAAAAATGAGATAATGATGGCACTGGATAAAGAATATCGTCAACTACATTCGACTTTTGTCAGATTTGAAATATGTAACAATAGACAAGAATTATGGCAAAAATAATTTTCCAATCATAATGTAAAGGATGCTGCGATCCAAACTTTAAACTCGTTTTTCTCGAAATCAATATTTTGTCGCTTAGTCCGGTCTGACTTAACACCGACCAAATGATCGAGCGTTTTCAGGCTTCCAATTCTCTCACTGATAAAACGACAAAAAGAAACTTTTGATTTCATTGGATCATAATAATGGATGGAATTCATAAGAGTAATGTTTCTTGCAGTCACAATTTTAGCTTGCCTTTTTGAAGGTTAAAATATCTTCAGTATTTTTTTGCAATCCATCCTGGAATTCGAGCTCACAAACCGAAGAAGACCCTCTTAAAGACGATATCCACCACTGTAAACACAGTATGCTCTATGCAAGCTTCTTCATCAAAATTTCAACAAAGGGGCAGAAAAAAGATTCATTTGCATATCTTTTAAGTTTTTATGTGATTAATGTAGCATTCAAACAACACTATCTAGAATCTACCGAATCATTCCTTCATTATTGTAGTACTACATTAACAACGGTTTGAAGTAACCTCTGATGTTACTCCAAGACTATCGTGAATCAGAGATTCAGTCTAGCCTACGCTTGACTTACTGTTATGCTTTCACCCACGTTTATTGGATCTATTTCATCATCAAACATACTACAATATAGCATTATATTTCATACTGTCTGAACTTTTTTTGTAAATTTCAAACCGTTGTTCTTATTTTGGAGTATGTATACACATGCTTTGTCATGAGATCCATCAAAAAAGAAACAAAAAATAAGAGATTTGTTCAATAATGGTTCAATAATTTACGATATATGGAAACAACAAATTTATAGTCTACGTGACTGCTATGCACTGGGTAATAATGGTTTCTCTGGAATTTTTCCTCAAAGGGATCATCCATAAATCATAATAATCATATGTTTGACGAGAGCTGATCACTCCAAAACATGACTTTCCAACCAAGGCCCAGAGGGCCGAGTGTCATATCGTCATTGTTGTGCTAACAAGCGCCATTTAGCACATTTCGAGAAATACGATTTTTAATCGAATCCCTAGCATGGTGTTCAATTTAACGATTCCCAGTCACCTCGACATTTTGAAAGTGCCAAAATCATTCTCTGGAAAGTGTGCCAAATCACCATCTACCAAAATTGTATCGATATCCATAATTAATTAGATTAATTTAAATGCCATTCGCCCTATCTCTTCCAATCTTTCTCAGTCCATTAGGAAATTAATCAAAATACCAATATGTATGAAAGTGAATCATGAATTATTACTCGGTGCAAAACAGCCATGCATCCAGCTCGTTCCAATCGCTGCAAATGCAAAAATCATGCCAGTAATATTCGCCAAAAAGGCATCAATATTAATTAACGTTATTCTTCTCCTTGACTTAATTTACAGAAGCGCTGCTGCAATCACGCCCACTTCCACATATCCCACCACCGGGCAGCCTCATTCCCGCCGACATGCTTGCTCAAAGTCAGGATGGTACGGAAAACCACACCGGAACCATGCACTCTCAAGGGAGCTCAAACACAGCTCAATCAAATTTCGAAAATGCGAACCGGTGGACATCCAAAGAAAATCTACTGGCTCCTGGTCCAGAAGAAGACGATCCTCAGTTGTTCGTGGCCCTGTATGATTTTAAAGCTGGCGGTGAAAACCAGTTGAGCCTGCGAAAGGGCGAACAAGTACGAATACTGTCCTATAACAAATCAGGCGAATGGTGCGAGGCACATTCCGATTCTGGCCATGTCGGCTGGGTGCCTTCAAACTATGTCACGCCGTTGAATTCCTTAGAAAAACACTCCTGGTACCACGGGCCTATTTCTCGAAACGCCGCAGAATATCTTCTTAGCTCCGGCATCAATGGAAGTTTTCTAGTGCGTGAGAGTGAAAGCTCGCCCGGACAGCGCAGTATAAGTTTAAGGTACGATGGACGTGTCTATCACTATAGGATATCCGAGGATTCCGACGGTAAAGTGTACGTAACTGCGGAGGCTAAATTCAACACGCTAGCAGAATTGGTGCACCACCACAGCGTCTTGCACGAGGGTCATGGACTGATAACACCGCTGTTATACCCGGCACCAAAGCAGAACAAACCAACTGTGTTCCCCCTGAGCCCCGAACCGGACGAGTGGGAAATTTGCCGCACTGACATTGTCATGAAGCACAAGCTCGGCGGCGGCCAATACGGCGAAGTGTATGAGGCTGTGTGGAAACGTTACGGAAATACAGTTGCGGTGAAGACACTTAAGGAAGACACAATGGCACTCAAGGATTTCCTAGAAGAAGCTGCTATTATGAAGGAAATGAAACACCCGAACTTGGTACAACTGATAGGTAAGCAACCAATTTATGGATTGTGTGATTTATTGTTTTCGATCAGGGCTCATTCGACTCATATCATCATTTGGCGAATCCATTCGTTCCGTTTTTCATTTTTAATTCATTGAGAATAATTATCGAGCGTAGGAATTTTCCAATCATCATGCACCATGGCTCCAATGTTGTAATGAAGATAAAAATATTTGTACCCAAATAAAAGAAGCTCCGATTATGTCGTCGAATGCCATTTCGTCGAATTTAGATTTTATCGAAAAGTTGTGTATCTAAAGTGAATTCCTTGGTGATCAAATAATATAAAAGGGTAGTTCAACGTTTCAATTTGATCCAAAGCACAAATATAATACAATTTAGAATCAATACGCAAGTTTTACAGAACAGTTACATACTTTATAATGAAGCAAAGATGACAAACAGATTCAACCAAAGAAGTACAAAGCACATGACAGAAAATTGAAGTACCAAGAACTTAAATTTACATTAAAATTATTTTTTTAATCTGTTCAAAAAAGAAAATTTTATAAAATAATGTAGTGCAGACGTGATTTGTTGGTCGGACATTTGAAACTGAGCTTTTCTGCGTTAATTGGGACACTGTTCAATTTTAAGGTTGGACAGAGAATGCGCAAAATTCGCAAACGAAAAAAACATTTTTTTTTCCACACCGTATGTCAAATCTTCATAAAAATCAATCAGCGTATGTAAAATGTTGTTACAGTACTGCTGATTGATTTTTTTGAAGATCTGACATACGGTTTGGAAAAAACTGCTTTTTTCGTTTGCGGCTGTCCAACCTTAAAGTAACTATATGGCATTCTCCACTACTACTATCTCCTTAGGCTACATGTTAGTCACGGCAAAAAATATTACTCATTATCCAATAATGTTGGGAATATTTTTTTTTTTATCAAAATACATTTTTTTTTAAATTGGAAAACAAAAAGTTAAAAATTATATTCTGCATTCCAGAACTATGGACTACCCTTACTTCAAGAATATGTAAAAATCAGTCCACACTATTAAGAAATTTTTACGACATCACTACATGTCTTTATTTAAAGAAACACCACATTTTTGTCTTCCAGAATACGCTCTTGCGATCATTGCGCAAAGTATTTAGCGAAATAGTTGTTCAGCATGTATTCCCCATTACGAAGTTCAATCGTTACTTTTGTTTCAATATTGCATATCCAAATTTACAAATAATTAACTGTAAATATTCTGATCAGATGGCGGGCAATAGCATGTCTAACCACTCCAATCGGCGACATGACTGATTGCAATGCAGCGTAATTACGATTTACTTAACCATTCTCGTCATTGCTTTCAGGTGTTTGTACGCGAGAGCCACCGTTCTACATCATCACTGAGTTTATGAGCCACGGCAATCTGTTGGACTTCCTTCGTTCGGCTGGCCGAGAAACGCTGGATGCTGTCGCGCTGCTCTATATGGCCACCCAGATTGCCTCCGGTATGAGCTATCTGGAAAGTCGTAATTTTATCCACCGTGATCTGGCGGCAAGAAATTGTCTCGTTGGCGATAACAACCTCGTAAAGGTGGCCGATTTCGGGCTGGCCCGATTGATGCGAGATGATACTTACACGGCACATGCTGGTGCCAAGTTCCCGATTAAATGGACCGCTCCGGAAGGCCTAGCATATAACAAATTTAGCACCAAGTCCGATGTGTGGGCTTTTGGCGTACTGTTGTGGGAAATAGCCACATACGGAATGTCACCGTACCCTGGAATAGATCTGACGGAAGTGTTCCATCGACTGGAGTCCGGATATCGAATGGAACGTCCGCCTGGTTGTCCTCCGGAAGTATACGAACTAATGCGCAAATGTTGGCAGTGGAATGCCCTTGAGCGACCCACCTTCAAGAGCATTCACCACGATCTAGAGCACATGTTTCAGGTAATTGAAAAAAGTGTGTCTCCAAGCGCTAATTTTTCTTATCTGTATAGATTTTTTGTTGACAGGAATCGTCTATCACAGAAGCGGTAGAGAAGCAATTGCAGGGTGCCGCTCTTCCCGTTCAGTTGACACCGCAAATGGGCAAGAAACCCCAGATGGGAGCTCAGCAGCCTCCGCAGCACGAACCGGCTATCACACCAATTTCGGGTATCGAATCAATTGTTTTTATTTGTTTCTGCAACATTGAATTCTCATTGCAAAAGTTTTTATTTTCGCAGATACCGGTTCCAGCTCGAAACTTAGTACGTTTTCAAACAAGGCTTCTACGGCAGGTGTGCAGATGCGAAGAACTACCAACAAACGCGGGAAAACGGCTCCGGCACCGCCAAAGCGGACAAGGTTCGTTTTTATTTGAAACAAAGTGTTTTTAGGTCCAAATTGCTTACGCCTCTCTTCTGTTTCAGTTTGTTATCATCTAGTCGTGATTCAACGTACCGGGACGAGGACAGTGGCAAGCCCGGAGAATGCGAACAGAATACAAACGGTATTATACCAATCACTAAATCGACTTCTTGCAGTAGTTTCCTTATCGATAGGCTGTTTCGAGGTATTTCTGTTTTTGGATGTGGGATTAGTGTGATTTGGTTTTTTGGACTACTAATACTTTGACGGAAGTATTTAAAAAAACTCATGAATCAAACGATAACATGTTCACTTAATACCAACTTAAAATGAACACTAACTAAACTATCTATAAAGGTTGAATTGATTGATGTTATTTCTCCACTTTTTACCTAATTGATTTTTAATAGTCACATAAGCTAAATAACTTGTTTGGTTTATGGTACATATAGCTTTCACTTCCAGCATAAAAACAAGCTGGAAGTCATAGTGTGCAGCCATATGAACTATAAGCGAAAAGCTCGACGAGAATGGTTTATGGGAGAAAGCATAAAACATCATGTTTAAAAGGAATCAAAACATTTATTTTTAAATGTGAATAAAACAATGTTTGGAATAAATGTGTTATATTTTTCCAAACTTAATTTTTCCAACATTAGCTTTGTAAATTTAGTGCCTTATGAAAGGTTGATGTCAATTTATGTAACCAGTATGCATAATATATTTTTTTATTCTATTGCTGTCAGTATTGTATGTCGGAGTTTTTGGTTTGCTAACACCATGGGTGACTAACATTTTTGAAATTACTAATAAATTTGATAATTATCGGAGAACATCGGTGCCATATACGAACATAATATTTTTCTACAAAACCACATTATTGTACGTATTGAAAAATTAGCTTGGGTCATTTGGCAAAAGGGCGTTTAGCAAAACGGATATTTGGAAAAACGGTGTTATGGTTGTTTGAAATAATTCAATTGAGCACACTGAGGGTAATTTGGTGTAACGGACATCTGGCATTATTACTTTTATTTTCATATTGATGGTCTTTTGGTATAATTTCTAATGCTGCGTAAAGTGAGGTTCATTTGGCAGAATTTTGAGTAGTGATTACACTGAAGGCATTTTTTTTAATAGTTTGCAAGTTATGGAACATATGGTATGGAAGACCCCTTAAAGTTAGTTTTTTCATTATAACTTTTTTAGACATTCTCGCACCATCTTGGAATCTTCCACAAAGTTATTTGCGGTATCGAAACACATGTTTGTCGAACATAGTTACTTTCTATCTGTTGAATTTAAAAAGATATTCCAAATTTTATGATATTTTTGGGGTAACTTCCACCTTAAATAACGCGTTGAGGAGCAAACAACATCATAACATTCTGAAAGTACTAGCTTTTTACTTTCATATAGTGGCTTGATTGTTAGTCGACACGATTCTCCCCGAATGTCATGTTCTAAACAATTTGCCATCGCAGTGGTATAAAATGAAATATTCAAACGCACTGCGACAAGCAGCTTTATCTTTTCATGGTAAACATGGTAACTTGCAAACTATTAAAGCTAGATATATTGTGTTTTCAGCAATTTATTTTGTACTTACATTTGCTACAACTTTGCCGAAGACACAATGTCTCTATCTTAATTAGTTCAGAAAATAAATTTCGTATATCACTTGTAGGTGAATTAATCACTAATTGATGTACATCTGTAGATGCGCAATCATAGGGGTAACAACTTCTTCGAACAAACTATACTTCTAAAGTTAATGGTTTAGACACTATTAATTTTAAGCACGAAAAACACTGTGCAATGGTGAAATTGGTGTTGCACACCAAAACTTATCACAATCTGACGTTCATTAAGACTTTAGGTCAGAGGTCTTGTGTAATAGAACTTACAGACGATTCCACAATTTCCCGCATTTGTTGCCTAAGTGAAGACAAACAAAGCACAGACGAGAACACGCCAATTGTTTAAAAAAAACAATTTTAAGCTTAAGCCAAACATGAACCGCCATGTTAGAAAAACGCGAAAAACAACAAGTCTATTTTAGCCGCCAGAAAATTTATCTAAGTATTGAAATTGCCATTAAATCGTATTCGCAAATTGCACTTGTTCCTAGGGGCAATTAGCACAGGCGAGTTGAGTCAAACGTCAAACTGTTTAAATCGCCTGACCATGTTCGTCCGCATTTTTTGACTGGGATATCCCAGTCAAAAAGGGCAAGTTGTTAGCTAACGGGAGGCTATTTGCCAACTCGAATGCGCTGATTGCCCTTCAATTTGCCAGCAAATTGCTGGCAATTATGGGGTTATTTCAAATGCAACATTTGGGCGATTTGCCGCCGTCATTTTTTGCCGCCCTACCCGCCCTTAAATCGCCCCCCAATCGCCCAGGGAACGCGCCATTTAATCGCCCTTAACTGTCTAATATGAAAATTATAAATAATACTTATTTTCGGATTCATTATCTACTCACATAAACTTATCAGTACACTAGGTAATGACCACCAAACTATAGGAAGAATCAATGGTGAAATTGGTATTGCACACCAAAACTTACCGCAATCTGACTGAGATCTTGTTAACATTCCACATTACTTACACACGATTCCACAATTTCCCTCGTTCGTTGGCTAAATGAAGTGCACTAGACAAACAAAATACAAGCGAGAACACACGAATTGTTAAAAAAAAAAACAATTTTAAGCTTAAGCCACACATGAGCCGCCATGTTTGAAAAACGCAAAAACAACAAACAAGTCTATTTCAGCCGCCAGAAAATTTGTCTAAGTATTGAAATGCCTTTAAATCGCATTCGCAAATTGCATTTGTTCCTAGGGGCAATTAGCACAGGCGAGTTTGGTCAAACGTCAAACTGTTTAAATCGCCTGACCATGCTCGTCCGCATTTTTTTGACCGGGATATATGTGAAGTAGGGTGCATCATTATTCTGTGCATAATAATAAATTAATATTATATGAAAAGCACAGTGATACACCCTTCTTTACAAATAACACAATCATACATCTGACTTCTGCTAATAGTACTGTATTTATTACTCTTTATTCAAGTTATCGAATAACGGAAGACTTTCTTGCTGAATATACACCATGTAATCTAAAGGACCCTTTAACCCATTAAGAATAATGTGTGTAAATGTGCCTATTGTTAGTCGTATTTTGTGGTGGTCCATCTAAATACTTACAGATTGCTTGATTCATGCGACATGATTTTTTTTTGAGGATTCCAAATTACGAAATAAAACAACATGTGTATGACAAAAGTTGATTATGCTAAATTTGGATTCACTTCCTAATAAGTATTATGTAAAATATCCATTATGCCAAACGTCCTTTATGCCACATGTCCCTTAACCCTCAATAGGTATTATGCCAAATCTCCATTATGCTAAACGTCTTTATTCCAAACCCGTTATGCCAAACGCCTATTATGCCATATGGGGTACACCCTTTTCCGCGATACTATAAAATAGGACCTGTGAAGTTTTCCATGTTTGAGACGATTCAACTGCGATTTCTTCAATATAAATGTTAAAAAAGCGCGATTAATTTGGACTAATATTTCCAATTTCAGTAAAATTTTAGGCCTTAGGGAAACTCGTAATTCTTTTAGGGAGAGGGAGTACAACGAAATGAGACATAATGGGTATGGAAAGTAAGTTAGAATGTTACGTAACACGTTTTACCGATTTTTTTTTAATAGGAGTCTTTACTTACTATGGGAGGATAGATAAAAAAAATTGTAACGTGAGGGGAAGATGGAGTCAATTTTTATCATTTTTTTGCGTTACGTTATTTTTAAATAGTCTCTTAACAGTTTCTCGAAATATTGAAATTATTCTCGTTTTCCAATTTAAAATAAATCGTTTACTAATACAACTCGAAACACTAAGTTTATGCGATACTAATGTTTACCTTATGAGGCAATTCTCCATTCAACAAAGCCATTAACTGCTACCTTCGCTTTTCTTTTAGGTTTCACTCGAGATCTCGCAAATCTGGTCAATCGAACCACGGATTCAGAGAACGAACAGACGGAGATCACACCCGACACAGACACGGACAGCCAGGAACCGATTGGAAATTTCCAAAAGTCCACCTCACAGCAAAGTTCCTTCAAGCGTGTTCCAATTATGGGCAATCGGGGCCTAGAAACGCGCGGCAGTAAGCGATTGCCTCAGGGAGCGCCTCGTAGAGATCAAGTTATTCCTGGGACAATTCCATTACCCACAGGGATACCGGTAAATGCGGCTGGACAACCACTTGTGGGAGCCTTGGAGGTTCAGAATGTAAAGAAAGCCATCAATCGGTATGGGACGCTACCAAAGGGAGCCAGGATAGGAGCATATCTAGAGTCCCTAAGGCAGACTGATGGAACGGTGGGCCAGCAAGTCCCATCTCAAATGCAAACTAATTCAGTTCCTCCTGACCCACCCCCACCGATGGCTGCCGCTACTGTGATTTCCAACAGTTTACTATCAGCGCAACGAACGGCATTGAAGTTGCAGCAACAACAGCCGCAAATGATCCGTAGCAACTCATCCAGTGGTGTAACCATGGCAAATTCGGCAACCGCTAGTCTTTCGAAACTGCAAAGACATAGAACCACCACAGATGGATCAATGATGACATTCTCTTCTTTCCGTGGAACTGTTGGAAATAACAGTCCAAAAAGATCGATGCCACCGACGTTAGCGGATTTGGAATTTCCTCCTCCACCGGTTGACCTCCCACCTCCTCCAGAAGAATTCGAAGTGCAACAACTTTTAGGACCACCATCGGAAAAACTTCTTAAGCCGTCGAACGATGTTTCCAACACTGAACCAAGTGTTGAAGAAGCAAGTTCCCGGTTTGGAGTAAGCCTGCGAAGAAGAGAACCCTCAACTGACTCCTGTAGTTCTCTTGGTAGCCCTGCAGACGCTATGGTTCACAGTAGCGAACCGTCCGTTCCCATTCCACCACCGCCCAGTCTGAAGGAGAAACTCGAAATGAAACTTGCAGCCGAAATTAAGGAAAAAGCAAACGTGCCAAAGTCAGTCCTCAATGCGGAGATTAACCACAAATCGTCAGCTTCATCCGATCCCGTTTCACAATTAGTCAGTGAACTGGCGGAAAATATGAATTTACCAAAACCTCCTCCACCGCTACCACCAAGTGACGTGGCAACTCATTACAAATCTTCCGATGTTAGTTCGCTGCGTAAGACCAAAGCAGCAGAAAATAGCAATATCCCAACAACGCAGCCTTCATTCAAGACGCAATTGAAAAAGGTTGACCCAAAACGAATCCCAAGTCAAATACCCAAAAAAGAGGAAGTCGGTAATATTATTGACTTCAAATCTCGTCTGCGTAAGGTCGAAAATATAAATGAACAAACTGCTACCAGCAATGGCACTGCGATCGGTGATCCCAGTGCAACGATTGGATGTAGTGATTCTAGTACCGACAATAATAATAAGCTGCACTCGAACAGTGTCAATAATAACAATTGTAACATTCTAAATAATAACCAATCCATCAGTGACCATTCATCAAGTGACAGTGAAATAAAGGGAAAAAAGAACGATCTTCTGCGGAATGGGACAAGCAAAAACGGTCCTTCACAGCCCGACTCGACCAACAAGTTATTGTTGGAAAACAATGAGATCAACACACTGAAGTTGAAAAAGACAACTTCATCAGTAGTGACTAGCGTGGCACCTATCGATAGCAATAAAATTATCGAGTTGAAAAAGACTGAAATTAAAATTGAACTTAGTCAGGAGGATAAGAAACGGGAATGTTTGGAGAGTAATTTGCTAAAAGCGGACGCTGGTGGAGGTAGTGGAGGAGATAACTTATCCACCGGTAGTGGAGGCACTGGGGACGAAGGCGATAAACGGAAGAGTACCGGTAGTATCAGCAGTTTGAAGAAACTGTGGGAGGCAAAAGAATCGCCCAACGAACAGAATACTCAGCTAAGTCCTAAGCTTGGTGTAAAGAGTGCAGCGAATCTCAAACTAAACAACAACCCGGATGAGGAAACAACTAGCGTTAACAACTCTAGTACAATCGTAACGACAACGAATAGTAATTCCAGCCAAAATGATGACCATCAACCAGCACCACAGTTGATTACAGCGAAAAAACCTGCAGTTCCGGTAAAGCCATCGAAATTTACTTCCATATATGCCACTCCTGTTCAAACGCAAGTTCCAAATCCTGCACTGATAACCTCAATTGGCAATGCCAACAATACTACCACATCGAAATCCAACGATAGCAATAGTTCGCTTCTTTCGGAAAAATCAACCGCTTCTTCCTCTTCCGGCCCCTCGTCGTCGGCGAGCCGCGAAGGAATCCTCGAACTGGTGACCGTGCTCGAGGGCAGTCTGAAAATTCCGGTCAACTCAATATCCGCCACCCAGTGGCTACAGTTGAGCGAACGTCTGAACTCTTTACAGTCCAGCTGCGTGACGTTTGCCGACAATGAAACGTTACCCCCGCACACCAAGTTCCACTTCCGAGAACTGGTCACGCGGGTTGAGAACCAGTCGCGGTCGCTGCGATCCGCCGGCAACAAGAACATGCAGGACAACGAGAAACTAGTGCTCGAAGTTGGTCAATCACTGAAGCAAATATCAAACGCGCTGCACAGGTAATTTCAAGTAATGCTGGTTGATTTCAAGGAAACGTTCTAAGGGTTGGGTGATGAACTTTTCTTTTTGAGTTCGGGTTAATTGATATTATTCTTTGGAATGGAGACAACTGGGTTTATTAAGTGTTTTATTGTATGAGATATCGCCGAGACAATTTAGCTGATTTTGTGTTATCCCAAAAACATTTCTTTTTAGTTGTCGAAGTGTTAACGAGCTTATAGCAGCATTTTAGTTCATTTGATAAAATGATCTCTGGCTATGAAAATACCGCAATTGAGTCTAAAAATAGAAGGACGATCATGTTAGAACGTCGTTGCTCTATTATGTACATTATATACAGATCAGGGTCATGTAACAAAACTTTCCATAAAGCTGCTACAATTATTTAGTAAAGTTATTTGTAACTAAATGAAGGCGTCTGTTTGTGTATTTTCTCAGTCTGACTGTTACTAAGCTTTCATAATGGATAAGAAGGTGAACCAAGATAGACGCTAGTTTGATTAAATAGAGCACGGAAGAGAAGAGTCGGGTAAAAATCACATTTTATAAAGCGCAAAAAACATCTTACCAAATAATTTTGGTTAGCCGACTTTTAACCTTGATCGTCCCGATATATAGAAGCTCCTGCGTATGAATTATTTATTTTTATTCGGTTGTGCGGTTGAGAACTTTTTAAGCTATTCTCATGCCGATGGATCTCAGACCAATTTTTGCGCATGTCGTCGATAATCGTGGCATCAGGTGAAAAGTGCGTTAAAGCTTGCATTTTTTCAATGGTGTTGTATTCTTCAGAAGGCTAACCAAACACGATCAACATTTAATGCTGCTGCATAAACTTTAAAAATTTCTTGATCCATTGAAAGAAGCAGTTAGAATGCTTCGCATGTGAAAGTTAGCTTTCGTATATTACTATCTATATCTTCATCTGCGCACTCTCGTGGATAAGCGAAGCAGGTACCCAAATTTTTGTTCCGTTGTTAAGGCCACTGCACTGAATAGATAGCAGACATTTTTCTAATAGGTTGGGTGATAATAGAAATATGTCTACAATAGGCCCACCACTCATGCCCGCATGTTGCTTTTGTCGAAGTGAATCATGTTTGCATTAACGAACAACTCATGGTGTAAAGAATGGAGAATAGTGATTTTTCATTCAACGAATATTGCTATTGTGGTTGTACGTCATTTCCCGGTATACCATTCCCTGGAATACCACTTCCCGGAAAACTATTTCCCGGAATGTACCATATTCCGGAATATCGTTTCCCGGAATGTACCATTTCCCGCAAAACCATTTCCCGGAATGTATCATTTCCCGGAAAACTATTTCCCGGAATGAATTATTTCCCGGAAAAACCGTTTCGCGGAATACCATTTCCCGGAAAATAAAAAAACTCGTACCTCACCGACCAAACTTATTTTTAGAAGACCTGCTATGCAGCTAATTGTTTTGAAGGAGATTTTACCTACTTCAGAACATGAAAAGTTATTTGAAAATATTTTCAAATTTTTTTTATCTTGAGTGGTTATTGTGGTAAAAAAACAAGATAGCGACAAGATTGCAAAACTGTCATTCTAAAGATTTAATCTTTTCGATTCCGCGATGTTAGGAAAATTCATTTAAATTGATCATTATATGAACAGCTTAAGAACGACTTTTGGTTTTGAACCAAAAAGAAACTTGGAAGGATTTAAAAAAATTGAGTGGGGAATAAAAAGCATCCAAATGGATGGGATATCAATGAATTAAATGGGTACCAAAATAGAAACAAATACTTTCCAATTTTCCCACCGCAGGTAGTGACGGAGTGAATAAATTTCATAAATTCATGACCGTCTAGTTCCTGACTAACAGGCCCTATATTTTGCCTCATATTTGTTCCAAATTTTGCGGATTCAGTTAAAATGGTATATTTTCAATTCTTCTACTATTTCGAATCGATTCCTTCGCGTGGTAATCTTCAGTGAAAAGCATAATACACCACTGTAGAATTTTTAAGATTTGGAAATTTTGTTATTGAAACAAAATGATATAATAGAAAATGGAAGGCGATCAGAATACCTAATTGTATATATTATTAATTCTGTCCTATCGTTTTAAGATAAACTTCAAGCGTACTAAAAACTTCAAACGCGTTTAGGGGCTATCCATAAATGACGTAGCATTTTTTCAGCGATTTTCACTACCCCCCTCCCCCATCGTAGCAATTAGTCACAAACTTCTAAATACCCCCTGGTAATTACGTAGCTTGACGGTCACTCTACCCCCCCTTGTCCCCGCAAATTCTTTTAAAAAAATAAAAAAATCGATGAAAGTTATTCCCCTTTAAAAAAGTTACGTAGCATGACATGACCCCCTACCCCCCTGTCGTCACACATCATCACAAAATACAAAACTGCTCCCTCCCCCATATAATGCTACGTCATTTATGGATTGTCCCTTTTTTCAAATCCACTTCAAACCATGAGCTTTGAAATATTCACAGAATATTCTAAATTATTTTCTCCAGCGACGTACGAAGGATTTTAGTTAATAAATTATGTCTGTATCGTTTTTCTTGGCCATTTTCAGCAAATTTAAGACTAAGAGAAACGAAAGCAATGAAATTGAAAGACGGGTAGATATTCTATAAATGATGAGGTGCTGATTTTAATGATATTTTCAGCGTTTCGCGTAAAATTAACATAGCGAAAAAATCCTACGTAAGTCATTTGCTATCGTTCTAAGGAATCGAAAAAAAACTAGTTTTTGACACTAGGTCAAACATTACAGGAAATAGTTGTAAATTTGTAACGATCAATTCAGAACGCCTCGAAATGCGGCCATCTTTGAAATTGAAAAGGCTGTGTTTTCCACACCGTTGGCAACATTTTTATGATAACCAATCACAGTACTCTAAAAATGCCCTGAATGCGTTAATTGATTTTCACGAAGATTAGGTAAAAAAATAAAAACATTTCCTAAAATTTAATCATAAATATTCCTGGAACCTTTGAAATTTTATAGATAGTGAATGTATTTGTCTAAGATGCTGCCTTCTTATAAATATGCATTTTTCTTTGGAATTTTGTGTAGAATGTTATTTTAATCTATATGAAGTTTCTCTGAAAATACTCTTGGACTTTCATTGATTTTTATTCTCACTAATATTTGTTTACAGTAACAGTGCATTGAAAACGCCTTCAGTTATTTTGAATTTCATTTCGTATTAAAAATTTCTATGTGAATTAGCCTTCTTTGGAACAATAATAAATCAATGGGAATAATTTTAGAATTTCATTGATTCAAATACAATAACTACAATGAAATCGATTTGCCTTCTTTAAAATTTTCGTAGCATATTATTGAAATGCCATTAATTTTAAATTAAATTACGACCTTCTTTGGTATCGCCTTCTTTTTAGCATAAGCTATTTTCTGGACCTTCGATTGATTGATGATGATTTCAAATAAAATTACATATGCATGGGAATTAGTTTTTCAAATTCATTAACATGATCAGTGAGCAAAGACAAGCTGTGAAGGGAACCAAACAAATATTTGAGTAGCAACATAGTTCTAAATGCAAATGTTCTTAAAGTACTTCAGATTTCAATGGTATAACAAATTGCCGAGAAAAAGTACGTTCCGGGAAATGGTATTCCGGGAAATGGTACATTCCGGAAAATAGTATTCCGGGAAATGGTACATTCCGGGAAACGATATTCCGGGAAATGGGACATTCCGGGAAATGATATTCCGCGAAATAGTACATTCCGGGAAATGGTTTTCCGGGAAATGACATTCCGGGAAATAGTTTTCCGGGAAATGGTATTCCGGGAAACGACATACAATCGCTATTGTTGCTTCTATGCTCTCGTCCCATATTTTTCATTACAACGATTACGTTTTCTTTCCTTTCATGTGAAACCAACTGTTTATGCAAGGAAGAGATTTTTCCGTGAACTGAGACAAGTTACTGAAATAAACAACTTGGTTTCACAACATCTTAATGCCTTCCCTGTTAAAAATGTTGCAAGTCCTAGAAAAATAATGAGCAAAATTTTCACAAATCGTCTTGATATGATCTTCTAATGAACTTGCTTAACTTTGTTCATTGTACAATCTCTCACCGAAGTTATACGGCATAGCATACTAAAGTGATTCTCCAAACCCCTTAGCTTAACCTCCCGGCACTCGCGCATTGTACTTTATACAACACAAAAAGTTTTACCGCTTGCCTTTAAAATATTTTGAACTCCTAATCGTTTGGAACAACGCTTTCTTCTGAAAACTTAAGCAGTAGATTATAACCTGTTGGATGAGCGAATGGATATGGATAAAGGATAGATATGCCAAATAGTGCGGGATGCTGCCACCAGGCATTGAGCATGCCATTTTGACCTACTGTACCTCGAGTTTGTTATTTCTTAGCCGGATGGTGTCTTCGGTCTAGTTGCTTAAGAGATCAAAACTAACGAGGTAGAATACGGAATCTTCTATTCTGTCACTAGATGGCGTTAGAGAGCATAATTTTTTTCTACGTCAGCGAATATGCGCATTAATGATTTCTGAATCTCAGTATTGGAACCATTGCAGTTTACTCTCTCTATATCAATATTGAAAGGACTGTCGAGATAGGGAAAGATCAAGACTTAGAACGCAATGATATTTTTTCAGGACGTATTTTCATTTAGGTTATCATAATACATGCCGGTTTGACGCTAAATTCCAAAACGGAAACACAATTCGTGTTTCTAAACAAACGACTGGTCAAACGTGATGTCCCGTTTGAACAAAAGCTCTGTTATGCCGATGAGACAGCGAAGTCAAAACTTGTTTTGGCTTAGCAACCCAATGCGAAAGCACTATGCTATATTTCTACCTGAGTACCGTTGTTTATTCAATCTTTTTTCCTTTTTAGGGAGAAATATAGCATAGTACTTTGTGATGTCCCGACAGAAAAAAGATCACACCGACATAGAGAAAGTCGATAGGGAGATATCGAGATAGAGAAAGTAGAGATATCGAAGATTTTTCACGACCAATCTGAAAGGACTTACGTTACAATCGAGATAGAGAGGAATAGCGAGATAGGGAAAGCTAACTGTATTTTGAAGTGCAATACCTTTGCTAGAGTTGTTGGTTCAAGTTGTTTGATCTGGGGACAAAAGGCGTGATTATAGCAAAAAGTATTATTATTTTGACAAAATAAATAACTAAAACTACCACAGGATATCTCCGTACAAGTTTTCCAAAGATAGCCAACCTCTACATGATCAAGATCACGGATATATTGCACTGAATGTTGTTTGTAAAGCTTTCCATATCGCTTGTTCCATTTACATGATCCTAATAAACAGTTTCTGATTTTGTTATTGCACTTGAGGTGTAGTGTATTGATGTATAAAATGATTATACCTTGCTTAGAACATGTTATCTGATGAATACAATGTGGTTTAACATTGATAAATGTCTTTGCAACAAAATAATAACGAAATTCTCAAAATCTTGTGCAAAGTACAACAGCGCAAGTGCGCGTGGGTTAAAACATCTATAATGAGAAGAAGATATCCGATTATACGATATAATAGTAAATTTACCTAGCGTCCATTATGCCTAACGTACATTATGCTAATCGTCTTTTATGTGTCATATACCTAACGTAGCGCACCTACAGATACCCTCTTTTGTACACCACACATAAAGTCAATTTATAATCTTGTGATACAAATTGGTAAAGCTGTCAGGCAATCAAAACGAAATTTTCGATGTCCAGGTTTTACATTGAACCAACCACTTTAGTATACACTATTACTGTTTGTATAGAGGCTATTTCTCTCTTCTTTCTGGTATATCTCAATCATGTCAGACAACATCTATGTTACAGTTTTGTACAATACATCTGGACGATTTCTGCGTTAGGCTCGATTGTTTTGATAGGGTCGTGTTGGTGAATACAACACTGTTTTCGCAGTATCCTGGTTTGGCAAATAAGTCCAGGTTCGCCGTTTCAGAGTTTGCATCATTGATGTACGAGCTCTATATTCGACCAGAAGACTTTTGAATTCGCCAAACGTTATCTTCATGAAAAAGATTGTTTTAATGGGAGGTTACACAATTCATTCAGCATATTGGTTTCGAAGTACGAGTCCTAGGTGATATATTATTTATTTAAATGCTCAAACATTTTGGAACAAATACCACTTGAAATTACCGTTAGCACAGTGCGCAATAAAATTTATTATTTCTTGTTTTTATTTTATTTTCATATGTTTAACCAGGGACACTAGAAGCAGTCAGCTACCTATTCTGACGTTTAGCTAGAGCTTTTGTGTTTCGGCAGTGATTGACCGACCGGTGGCATCAGATAAGCATATACATATACAGCATATTTACCGATATTTACTACTACTACAACTACTAGTACTACAATCAGTATCAGTGAAAATACAGGTATTAATTAGTAGTTTTGGCTAGAAGCATAAACTATTGTTTCTGTTTTTTTGCGGCGCGATTTAAGTAAATGAAGGCGGTCAGCGGATTAAGCGACCTGCGAAATTTCTAAATTTGTTAACCAAAAACACCGAATTGTATCTAAAATCCGGGAGCGGTACAAAAGGCCGAATCACAAAAGGCCGAATAACAAAAAGCCGAAACACAAAAGGCCGAAGATGTTCTAACCTACCACAAAAGGCCGAAACCCGAAAAGGCCGAATCACAAAAGGCCGAATCACAAAAGGCCGAATCTCAAAAGGCCGAATCACATAAAACCGCAAGTCCACATGCATCAGAAATCGAATGATCTAATCTGTTGGTATATGATGATACGTTAGTATTGCCCATGACTAATATTTTAAAATAAAATCGCGTTTATAAAAAGCATAGATAATAAAAGAAAATTAATATAAAAAAGTCAGTTTGGCTAAATGTAACCGCTAGCCACAACTATTGTTTGGTTGTTGCACTGCGCCAGCGCATACGGCGAAGCCAGTACGATGCGGCCTAGCCGCATAACCGAGGCCAAGGATCCGAAGCGGCGTAAAGCCGCTGAGGATCCGCCGGACGAGGTTGCCGCCGACCCGCCGTCGGAAGCGGCGGCCTCGCGCAAGCAAACCTGTGATCCACTCGTTTGCCCGGATTACTCAAACATAGGGGCTTAAATTAGTTTAAGTCCGACGGAGCGGAGCGATGTCGGACAGCACTTGCCATGAAGCGATGTGGCGTAGCCACATTAGGCTTCGTTCTGTTTATTTATTCTAGTAAAGCGGCAAATATGCAACGAGAAAAGTGTCGTAAATATTCCAAACATTATTATTCTATTGAAAAAAAATCGTAAAAAATCACTCTTAGAAAGTTTCCAGTTCCAACCGCTCTACATATTTACCATTCTGAAAAGGTACATCGACATTTTGGAGACCCCGCTTTTTGGCAACTTCGTGGAATAACTTCATTGTGTTCTGTCTCGAGTTGGTGATTATGGAATCATATTAGGCTTAATGCAAGCAGTAGCCTGTGGAACAACGACCAACTTGCCGTGTTTAACATTCTACATGACAGGTAGTATGGAAAGTTGTGCTCAAACTGATATTATTTACTATATCATCATTGAAAATTTTCAGTTTCAACTGCTCTACATATTTGTCATTCTTATTTGACCAGTCGGCTTAACGGCATTCGGCCAAACGACATTCGGCCTACCGGCTTTCAGCCTAATGACCCAGCACCTTGATATTCGCTGCATATTTACAGCGAGAAAGATGACGTAAATGACGTAAATATTATTTTCAATGGTTCCAATCAAATTCTTTCAAAGGTTCCAATCAAATTGTTGAAAGCTTCGTTCAAATCTTGTTTTTAGTTCCAAAGGCTTTATTTCTCACCCTGTTTGGTGCATTCGACCTAGTGTGCCTCGCCCTAATGACTATTCGTCTATATATCCTTCGGCCGGATAACCCTTTGACTAATGACCCCCAGCATCGTTCTAATCTACTACAAAATGCCCGAAAAGACCTTATTAGAAAATATGTGATGCGGATAGCGCATATTTTAACGAAAAATGGTCAATCAATGTTGAATAGATTTTTAGAAATCCTGCCATGTTAATTATTGTACTATCTTTTCGGGTATTTTTCCTTCTTTTTAACATGAGCTGTTCTTTTGAATTTAATTTAATTTAATTAAATAAAAAATCAATTAAAGCAGTTTTCAGCCATCAATTCATGATATGATATGCACCAGCTCATTAATAACGCCATGGGTTCCTACAATGACCTTAGCGATTTGATCTCGTGCTTCGGCCTTTTGTAGTTCGGCCTTTTGTAATTCGGCCTTTTGTGATTCGGCCTTTTGTGATTCGGCCTTATGTGATTCGGCCTTTTGTGGTTTTCGGCTTTTAGAGATTTCGGCCTTTTGTGATTCGGCCTTTTGTGCTTCGGCCTTATGTGATTCGGCCTTTCGTAGTACTCCCCTAAAATCCACATAATCTGCTATTGTATTATAATCCAAAATATCTATGCATGACGTCTAACCGATTTTATATCCAACCTTTACAACCAACACTCCTTCAGAGCATCCCCCGGATAAACTATTTTTTGGCCAAGAATGTGAATACTAGCTGCCATAATATCTCTAGTTTTGTCATCTCAATGCCATTTGCAAGTTGGAAGAAATCAGACAAGACGCATTCTTAATTAACAAAAATAAATATCACCTTTCTTGCAACCGAACACTATTTTTTAGCGGTCACCGTTTATCACCAATCAATGTAACAGAAGGGATGGGTCGATGGAAAAGTCATTATTGAATATATATATATTTCCGTCGCTAAAGAAAAAGCATGGAGTAACCGACTCACAACGCTCAATAAAATTGCCAAATATGAAAGTGGACTAATTTTAATTGATTTTAACGGATGGTCTAATAGGTTTTAAATCGATTGATCAATTGACGAAGAATGCGTAAACGGAATCAGAACTGAAATGTTAAAAAATTACATTTTAATTAAAATTTTAATTGTCAGCATTGTTTCTATCGCGACTCAGTTGTTTTAAAGTTATACATAAGTTTGAACGCTAGCGTAGGCTTGATAAAACAATTCATCTTCGATAACTTTCCAGAAATATACTTCAACTATAAATGTATATGGAATATGGAATGCAAACAAATTAAGGCTACATTTTAAGCCAAAGAGCTTAAGACTTTTCTTTTGATTTGATAAAACATAATTTTTCGTATGATAAAACCTTCGCTTCGTTGTAGATTATTTTACAGCACTTTTACGCGTGGTATGGCGAAATCAGATACGGTACGTAGCTAAACCTGTAGCACATCCAATTTGTTCTTGCGTAACGTTAAGTTATTTAAAATTTATCTCTAATAGTAACACAGTAAAATGCTAGTCGTAAACATTTATATTCTATCAATAGTAGCGCTTAAAACATACCACAATGGAAAGGCATATTACTCTGTGGATGGTTTGTCATCTACAACAAACGATACAAACGATTCTCATCCGCTGTAATCGTGCAACGCAATTCGTAAAGTTGCGAAAAATATAATCGAGGAAACATCAATGTTCTAAGACCATATAATACTAGCGTCTCTCTAGGAATTTACCAAAATAATCAAATGATGATAAAATCAAACGAAATTGATGAACGCAAAAATTACTATATATTTTTAGATAAACCGACAAAAAGAGCATTCTTAATCATCCTTCGTCGTAAAATTCATACATTCATGCATACAACAAGCTTACGTACAGATATTATAAATTTAAAACAGAAAACAAAGGGAATAATCAAAAATCGGTAACTGCAAGAAACTGGTTCAAGTGTGAATGAAAATAATCGAATAAATTACTCCCCTTGAATGTGTAGTAGTGGCCCTATCTAAAAGTATGTAAAAATATGATCAGCTAGAACGAAAACATAATAAAACCAAGTGAAAATGCGTGATATAACAGAAAATATACACATACCTGTAAGACAACCACAAGATTACAACACATACACCTATTGCACATTAAAGAATGAACGGAGACAGCTGTCAAAAAATCGAGCGAAAATTCGTGAACCCGCAGAGAAGAACGAAAATCAGTAAATAAAACATGCCAGCCGATGGCAGTAATGAGAAACAACAGAATCTTTGCTGCAGTCAAATCCGAAATCCCTGCTGAACAAACTTATAGGTGACAAGGAAATCAAATCTTAAGTATTATACGACAAAGTCGAAATGACATATTGCAGCAACTGGGTCATTAAATGAAGAATAAAATTCTTCTTTTACAACGTGAACCGACAGAGCTCATCCTCCTAAATATAAATTGCTAATTTGCCCGAAAAATACTGCCATTTTATGAGTAAAAAACCTCCTAATTGAAAATTTATCTCGAAAACTCAACGCAGCGGTTAGGTTTTTTTTACAAAGAATGTGTATGCAAACTTTGAAAAAAAAAAACAGTTAAATTGCTTTTGAATGGCAGTTAGTTTACACCGCAAATCGTGTTTTTTTTCCAGAGACGTCCTGCAAAAAGCTTCATCACTGAGTCCCTTGTCGATATTTTTGCATTGAAAAATTGAAATATTATTGAAATGATACACTATAACACACAAAAGTGATCAACTCGCTTCACCCAAATTTCTAAAGAAATTCACAAAAAAGTGTTTTTCATACTGAAACCCTTGCACACCTCCCCCCTAAAGTCATTTAAAGTTGCAGTAAAAAATTTGGTTGCAAGTAGAAACAAAAAAGTAGTCGTAATTTTGTGCAGATTTGCGCATTCCTCTACGGGACTCTATAATACACAGACTCTTGTATGGATAAGATCGGTTCAGCCATTGCTGAAAAACACGAATGAGAGCTTGCCACATACATACACACAAACGCGGTTCCGGGGTCGCTCTGCTACTCAACCAGGCTTGGATAGCGTCCTGACTTAAGGCTCAAGTTATCTTTTTTGAGCATGTGTTAGAATTGAGCGCTTGGTAGTATGCGTAGGAAAAATTGTGTTCTGCTTTGCCACCGGATTATTCATTTAAATCTTATCAAAACTCCAAAGGAAGAATATCAGTCGATTTATTAGATCTTCACGATTCAAATCATGCCAAATAGCTGCTGGAAAAACCATCGGCTTAGATGAGTTATATACAAAGTTGTGGCGAAAAAGTGAGATAAGTTCGTGATTTTTTTTAAGTGTTTTAGCCAATTTTATTTGAAAAAGCGAAAGACAGCACTATCGAAGATAGAAAAAGTTGAATTGAAAAAAATATTCAAGGCTGTCGGAGTTATGACCCATCCCCCGTAGCGTGTTTTTTGGTAGATGTTTGTGGTGAACGCTCTCCAAGCCGAACCGCTGTATTGTGGTGTACTTGAACGGATCGGATTCCCAATAAAAAAATTTCTTGCAAAAAAACATGTTGAGTTTTTCGGTGTTTTTAAACAAAAATTCATTGCAACGAATCCAAAAAATTTTGATGAAAAAGGAACCGTTCAAGTACACGACAAGATAAATACGAACTATTCAAAAAAAGTTATGAAAATCTCATGACTAGTTTTTGAGATATCACCTTCATCGCAACGGTACTTTTCAAAAAACTTCATTCCGAGATAATTGCGTTTTAAGTTTTGTGTTAATGTGTGGAAGAACCAGCGCGCTACAAACGGTTGTAATTTGAAATCTAGTACTCCGATCTGGATGAAAAGTATGTACTTTTAGATTATTCAATAATTTTTTTTTTCGATTATTCGAGCTCCAACTTTGTATATAACCTCTTAACATAATAATAATAGTAAAAAAATGCACAATTACACCACTAGGTGAATGAATCTGCTCGACAACCGAAACAGATTCACTGCACTCAAAATAATCTGACTGTACAATCTATTTGTTACCCGCACTTAGCAATTATATGCGCAAAAAGAGTATATTCATTAAGCGCAAAATATAAATTTTTAGGTGCAAACTGTAGAATTCAACAAGTTTACACATAAATTATATGTACGTGACACTATAGACTCATGTTTTATGTGCCGAAGTTATAAAATGTCAATGCAAAAATAGTATGTATTGATATTTTTCTCATCAGATCTATGTGCGAGTAAATAGTATGCATATGCAGCCGCTAATTGCAAAAATCTATGTGTAAAATTAATAGATGTTACTGTTATATTTTTATCAGTGTGCCGAATCTGACAGAAAAAAATATCTACCAATTTTCACTCATATATACAACTGGTCGTACGACCAGTTTTTAAGCATGCCAAACTACCATACGATTCGACCCGGTCGTACTGGTGCTACAAGTCGTACGACAGAGGCACACACGTTGCGATAATCGTTCATACGGTCGTTGCGATCCAAATCGTACGAGCAATCGTATCGTTTATGGCCTGTTTAAGGCTGATGATCTGCCATGCCGTTTCTTTTCTCACGCTATTTTTAAAATCTGGCGAAACCTTGTCATACAGCGATGGCGAATGACCCACAGAGGTTAAAGCCACAAATAAACAACAATTAGGCTGCTCTCAAAATTTTCCATCGTTAATACTGCAATTGATAGTTTGAAAATGTATTGTAAAACCTAGAGTAAATATATTTATTTTAAAATGTATTGTAAAACATAGAGTAGGGGAACTGGGGGCAAGTCCGACACCGTGGGTACGCCCGACACCCCACTACTTTTCCCAGATATCAAATTTTAAAACATACAATAATAACAGGATATCATTAGTACGATTATTTTGAGCATTTCGAGACACACAGATGCCATATAGATTCATCCAACGTCACAAAATAAACAAAACATGCGAAAACAAAGTTGATGCGCACTTGGATGTTATTTTTAGTTGAAACACTTCAAGGTTTTAACAGCACAAAGGCTTTGGAAATCACCAGTATTTTTGCCGCACATTCTAATCTACTCTCCATATCATTATTTATCTGCGTTGAGGATAAGTTTGAGTATTCCAACACTGTTTATTGGGCATTTAACAAAAATGTGCACTGTTGGGGTAAGACCGACAGTTTTAGGAGGGGTAAGATCGACACGCCATTTATTTGTGATTGAGTTCATTTTTGATTCAATGCGAACGACTGGGAGTTGTTTATGGTATTCTACTTTTATAACATCATGTTAATATTTGAAATATACGGAAACTCTGGTATTTGCATTTATTCCTTGTCAGTATTGTCTCAAGCCGACCAAAAAATTAAAAATCAAATTGAGCGCGATTCATAGTTTTATTATAAAACGAAAGGAAAAAGGATAATCTAATATGAGATTCTAAAATGATATCAAATAACAATTTCCATCGACTGCCGGATTGTTGATCAACAGAGTTCCGAAAAATCATAACACGAATCGAATAGCTTACTACAAAAGCGTATGTTACTTCTAAGTGAATGAATCTTAGTAACAGGGGATATATTCTTCTTGCAGAACGGATCTTACTTCTTAGAATGGCTTCACAAGCGCTAATAAAACTTGAAAAGATTAAGAGGGAAAATCTTTACCATAATACAAACCAAGTGTTGAACATTATTTATTCACACCTTCCTCTGTTCCTCTTGCTACGCGATGAAATTCCAGAAAGCATGCATTTCTATCACACATACTCATATACACATAGTTACACTTTATCACACATCACAACACATTTTTAATGAAAAAAATTGGACAAAAAGAAAGCTAACAAGGGTGACGTTCGTGCCACTTCGGGGTGTCGGTCTTACCCGCAGCGTTTTTAAAATGTTATTTTTCTCCATTTTTTGGCAATCAATAATTTTTTAATGAATCCAATTTTTTGAAACGCTTGAAAAATTATATCTTGTTAAGAACCATGTAAACAAGGATTACGCACAGAATATACAATTTTTGGAGCTTTTTGGTATTTTAGAAAAATGATAGCGCTTAAGGTGTCGGACTTGCCCCCAGTTCCCCTAAATATTATTATTGGTTGGCTCGATTGTGACCGGAACAACACCAAACTACAAATCGACCCCGACTTTCTATAGCAATATTATACTGCAAGGGCCGTTGCAAACAGTCGTTTGCAGTGATTTTCTTGATACGAACACAATTGACAGGCAAAATATTTTGAACTATTATCGAGCATACGCCTACTTTAAACATGTTATCAATTTGAACGCAACGTTGAATTTGATTTTTTTCAAAATTTTGAACTACGTCAGCGTTTTAGTATAACGTTATCCGTCAACCGACGCAACATTGCAAACATGTGCATTGATAACCTTTGTTTCAAAATCTCACGCTGATGCTGAAGACCTATTCTGTTTAACTTGTGAAGGCGTAAAGCCAAGTACATCTCTCATTTGTTTGAATACTTCGTTTAAAACTTCGACCTTGCGGTAACCTTTACAAGACAGCCTTTAATGGTCTATCTGTCGTAAAAATCATATGAATAAAATATATATATATATATATATATATATATATATATCATAACTCCGTGTGATACAGGAGAAGTCGTTTGTGGTCAATCAATCCATCCACTCCAACTCGACATTCTCTACTTCTACTAATCTGAAAAGAAGATTTCGAAAGGCTCTGCGTTGTTAATGGTGCATATTCGAGCGTTGAATTGAGTGGTGTAATAAAATTTTGTATACAAGGACTCGTTCTGGAGTTGTGAGCTTTAGTAGTAAAGTAAAATTACTACTCAAAAACATTTTTTACGTTCACGATCACATTATTTTGAATCTGTCAACTTTGGATGTTTAGTATCTTTGAAGAATATTAGAACGTAAAGTAGCACCTCTTCTAATAAAATAATTTTGGCGGTTAAACTCTTAGAAGTAATGCTAAAGAATTTTCTCTTCAAATAAATTTAGTTCGCGATTCAATGTAGTCAGCAAAATTTTCGAAAATGCTTTTTTAAACAACTTTGTTGAATGGGGCGACCCCATAGTGCAGTTGGCAAGTCGATTGTCTTGGGTTCGATTCCCAACTCCCACACATAAGGTTAGAAATTTTTCTAAATTGAATAAAGAGCCGGAACACCCGAAGGCTAAAGCTTCTATAATCAAAATGGAAAACACTTCGTCAAAGATATTCCATAACTAATTTTGTTGAAGAAATGAATACTCTGTGTATTCAGAATATCGAAATATGTTTGACTATATGCAAAAGAAAACCTTTGAATCAAGTTTTACTGATATTACTGTAATTGATATTTTTTCGATTATAGAGGTTTTAACCTTAAGGTCATTCGAGTTAGAAAAATCTCTTATGAAAAATTTCTAACCCTATGTGCGGGGTCGGGACTCGAACCCAGGTGCGCTGCGTACAAGGTAATCGATTTACCAACTACGCTACGCCCACCCCCAATATTGATAAATTTCTTCTGCTGTGTATAATTAATAAAATTCACATTCTATTAATGGTAGTCTCTGAAGCTTACAATAAAAAGTTTTATTGAAAAGAACAGGCTTTAAGAAAATATCGTTCCATATCTCGATATACTGCATTCATGTAGCCATAATATTTTCAACAAAATTGTTTAAAATTACATTATCAACAACTTTGTTGAAGACACCAAGTCTCTTACTTTTTTTGAGGAGTTAATTCTCCATAATTGCTTCTAGAAGATTTAAGTACCAAAATTATTATATCAAAAGATGAGCTTTATTTTTTAGCTTCTTCGAGGTTATTATTATTGATGGTTCCGAAATTATGTGATATTGACCGTTAGAAATGTTTTCGAACATTTTTCACTTTAAAAATGTACTTTGCATTTGCATTCTTTGACTTCATTGACAAATTATGAATGGCGTCTGTTAGATTTACCCCCCCCCCCCCAACCAAATTTCTGGCTGCGCCACTGACTCTTACGACATGGGAGCAGGAACCCAGTGGATCAATTCTTGGCTTATATACTTTATCCCGCCGGATGCCACGCGGCCTAGGCTGGTTTTGTACGAGAAAAAATAATAGACTTATCAACCTCCTAGTGGACCACAGTCACACATCAACCCGTAACTCCGGAATTAAAATTCGGTTCTAAAAAATAGCTTCAGGAGCGCTACGAACATTTTCTAACTCGACTGGCAGAGTAAACTACGAACACGTAAGAACAATACACAGTTTATCGTTTATACTACACATTGGCTTGTTCTTGGCTATAAAGTTTATCACACCTAAGAATACAACAAGAAACATTCTGTATCACAATAGATCACTATAATATATACTTTTCATTTCTTAGGTACATCTGAATAGCAATTCTTTCTTCAATGAATTTTCTTTTCCTCCGATGAGTCGTCGTTCTCGTCCTCCTTCTCATCTTCTGCAGATTCCTGCTTTTTGGTTGACGCTTTGTGATATATGTTGTGATGGTTATTGTTTTCCGTAGTCTCGCCCGTTACGGTTGTCGCTTCAGTTTTGTTTTCGTCGTGATGCAAAACAGTTGGAGACGGTGGGTGGGTTCGAGCACCCTCGTGAATATTTTTCAGAATCTGTTCCACTGGTACTGGTCGTATGAAGTGTGGGCCACTGTTATCATTGTCATCATTGCTACTGCTAATGATTGGTGCTCGCGTGCTGGCTTGTTGAGTGGTTGAAGTTGTTTGGGTTGTATCGTCAGCGCTTCGCTTGCTCTTCGATCCAGACGCGTGAACAATCGGTGTCTTGAGAGAAACCGGCTCGGTCGTAGTTGTACTTAGACGTTTAGGACTGTTTGTTGTTGAAGTAGTTTGTTGGTCTCGTTTCAATGCTGGTTTCACGAATGCAGTACTCAATTGATCTGTTTGGCGTTTGGCCTTCGGTTCTGGTGAAGTGATTGGTTTGGATTGACCTAATTCACTAATGAGTTTTGTACCCGTGGTAGGTGTTTGTGCTACGTTACTCTCTCCATGAAGTATTGTTGATCTCGGCCACCCTAGAGGACTTTCCGAGGTTTCTTTTGGTTTGGGATCACTGACAACCTCCGGATTTATAGGAGAGGGTCGATCGAGTACGGATTTGCCAGTTGATACTTCAATTGGAATGCAGTTTATGCTAACTACTGCCAAAATAATTAGGATTGCCTGCCACAGTAAAGGAAATTTTATAAGCATTTTTAAATTTTGCGATTTTTTGGACAACTTACTGACTTAAGCATCTTGATCTGATGCAACACGAGGTTTGGTGCTAAATGAATACAGCTCGCGCGACTTCGATTATATTTATAATGTGACAAAATTCTCACATTTTGTATTTTCTTTGCTGCTCAATGGTAGGGATTTTTTTATCCGCGCGTTTGTATAATTTACTAATTCACAAGTTGTCTGATGCTGTCAACAATAATTACGGCGTAGATGGGGGGTTAGACAATAGCGTACTTCGAAGTCCGCCAAAATGAACATATGATATGCCGCCAAATAAATACTTTATCATTGCGTTATCTTGCACTCGATCTGGAACGATCGGCCAAGGATATCGTCATGTCGAAACAAAATATTGGCTCAAAAGGAGTTTGTATGTGGCATTTTGTATTTAAGTACAGTTTTTAAGTTCTAGGCACCTTCCCGCAAGAGCGTGATTTGTTAGTGATCCGTGAATATTATTGCCAAAATTTCCTGTTCGTATGTGTCTAGCACGTGTTTCGAGTAAACCAATTTCTCGGTTGGTACATGTATCGTTATTTTAGTCATGCAATGTAGAGAAAAGCATCAACCTGGTTACAAAAAAGAATGTATAGGACACAACATATTTTTTCATGCTCCTCTTGCTAGTGGACACCTCAGTTCTCAGCGTAAAAAAGTATTCACAAAAAACAGACAAAAATAACACGTGAAAGCAACAGCCACAAAAATTAAGTTGTAAGCTACAAATAGTTGCTACAAGTAGTATTAAATAGATTCGGATTTTTTAACAATTTAAAATGAATTTAAATTTTAATAATAATATTCTAGAAAAATGATAATATAATAAAAAAAACCTTTTTGGTGTGCATGAACTTCAAGTTTATATAGGTTTATATTAAGTTTATATTGGAGACCCCCTAATTTAATAACGAAGATATATCAACTTTATATTTTTCATCGCTGGAAATGGCCATTGGCAGCGCTGCACTAGCGAAATCCTCTCAAACTAAGGACCGATTTCTTCACCCTCGCTTAACGCTTAAGCCAGGTTTTAACGTACTGGTAAACCTGATTTAAACGTTAAGCAAGGATGAAGAAATCGGCCCTAATAGCAATAACTTCAGTTCTACGGGCAATACTTCTATCTGTAAGCAGTCAAATGAAAGGTGATAGTCTCAGTTACTATGATTACTGATTTTTGTGAGCAAATCTTGCCTAAAACAGTTACAGCTGCTTAAAAACATTGCAACAACACGCGCATGAAGAATAGAACGCCCAATTTCTAACAACATAAGACAACAGATTCTTCACATTTCCTTTTGATCATGTCCTTGTGACCCTGTGTCCATCATCTCGAACAACCACTGTTTGTATAAAACAAAGCAGTATCATCTGCAAAAAGATGACTCTGATCTCTCTTCAATTGTCGAATAAAAAAAAATCTGCAAAAAGATGAGGCGTACCTTGTCAATTCAAGTCTTCCTAAATCGTTTACATAAAACTAGAAAATCAACGAACCAATGTTGGTGACCTGTGAAATTCCTATTTCGACGCCTCTATTTAAGCTACATATATACAGTCGTGATTCGCTGGTTGGACACTTTTTAACTGGACCGCTTTTTAGTTGGACCTCCGCTAGTTGGACTATTGTCCAACTAAAAAGCATCTGAACGTCAAAATCTCGTGTCAAATTTACTTTGACAATCAATCTGACAATATTTAGAGATGTGAACAGATGCATTTACACTGCCAACATCGCCTTTGGAGAGTTTTTGACATTTGTCAGTCGGTCCAACTAGCGAATCAAATTCGTTAGTTGGACAGAGGTGTGGCCCAACCAGCGCATCACGACTGTACTGCTTCCTGAGTACCCGCAAATTGAACAACTCGTAGCTATGGCAATTTTACCCGATTTGGATACCACGGAATAAAAAGCTGTCGAAATTCACCTGTCTGGCACGCTATCTGTGGCTGTGGCAATATGAGTCAACCGGAGACTAATAGAAACCTCGGACTCATGAGTTTCCCATGGCTGAAGAGGAACTAACTCATACTGAACTAGAGGGCTTGGGATCAAAAGGGCCCGGCAGTAATACAAGCCTTGGGGCTCGACGCGGCTCTCGACGGCCCTGAGAGCATCTAACCAGGA
Organism: Topomyia yanbarensis; assembly: GCF_030247195.1. Classification (NCBI taxonomy): domain Eukaryota; kingdom Metazoa; phylum Arthropoda; class Insecta; order Diptera; family Culicidae; genus Topomyia; species Topomyia yanbarensis. The sequence goes on along the minus strand of NC_080672.1, from coordinate 266,247,985 downwards.
TACTCTATATCAAGACCATTTTTAGGAACGGTGATCTGGTTAGTGGATTGTTGATTACGGTGCATATCATTAGATCTGTTTCTGTACTCATTCTTTTGCAATTTGCTATGAAAATCGGTAGTATCTATCATATATCGAATAAAGATAGGTGACCACATCTAAAGGAGATGTTAGTAGTGTAATTGCATCTATTCACATCTTTAATAATTGTCAGATTGATTGTCAAAGTATGTTTGACATAAGATTTTGACATTCAGATGCTTTTTAGTTGGACAATGGTCCAACTAGCGGAGGTCCATCTAAAAAGCGGTCCAGTTAAAAAATGTCCAACCAGCGAATCACGACTGTAGCGTCTAGCTCAAATGGCACGTTCGCCACCCTTCCTCTCTTCTTTTGTTTGACAAACCGACTGTTTAAATTGACGAATTAGTGCCTATAGAAATGGGATTCGATCCGCAGTCGAAATCCTTTAGTTTAGGTGACTTCTGGAACGCATACGTATATTTGATATTGTTCGGTGTCTCAAAGCACTATAAGAAGATTCTATATTAGCACTTAGAGTTTTCTATAAAAGCTTTATAGCATTTATCTTCAAAAGCTTTTTAGCACGATGTCTATGTTCTGTATGTCGATATAGTGCTAGATTTAATGCTTTACATTTTAGGTGCATTGAAGCATTAAAAATACTTGTACACGTCCAGCTAGCAATGGAAATGCTAACTTATAGCTTATCTAGAATTTTAATTTAGTGCTTATGGTTATTTGGGTAACGACACAAAATAATTAAAGCTGAGCATTCTGCGCCTCTGAACGATCTTCAGGTGTTACAATAGCAGGAATAATACTTCAAACCCCCGGAGGAATTTGGAATTTTTATTTTAACAGTGAGCGGATATATTTCGTTTCGCGAAACAAACACTTCTACTTGATTGATGGTCTGGAACATCAGTACGCTATGTCTAACATGGTGAAATTGTAGGGTGTAAACATTGGCCATAGTGGTTTGGAACACGACATTTTGCTTCTACTGTACAGACAAAGCGATACACGAACTGATTTAGTTGCTAGTAGCAATGGAGCAGTTTTTAGCTTTTTTTGTAAGAAAAATAAAAAGGTAGCCGATGCAGTTCGAAATTCTCGTTTAAAATTATTACATCAAAAATATTTTCAATTTATGTAAGAATCCAAGAAAACCGTTACTAATTGTAGATTTTATGCAGGTTTAAAAAATAAACAATGTGATTTGGATAACGTAGGAGCCGGTTTTGATATGCTGTGAGAATATGTATGACCCGACAACGATATAGATACAGAAAGACATAAGAAAACGCAAATTAAACAACTGCGAGTATAGTGGGTACTGCTGCTGTTGGATGAACTGAACTTAACACGCTATAAAAATACAAAAATACTAAAAGGTTATCCATTTTAATCACCTGTTAATTAAGGTCAGTCTACCTTCTCATCTCGCCCAGAGTAGAAACTAAAAATCGTTCCGCTAAAGCTACTCGGGAAGTGAAATAATTAATAAATGTGCAGATTGTGCTCAAACCAGGAGAAGCAAACGCCCTGTAAATGCATCATATCAAACATTAAGAAACATTCGCGGAACAACGTGCAGCACATCAACGAAAGCTGCCACGTTAACAACATCATCCCCGTATACATAGGCAAGGGCTTCAGAGAGATGTGCTTACACGAATTATATCCACATGCCTCTGACATCGTGATTACCAAATTTATGTCAAGATAGTGAAGTGGCTCCCATATGAGCTGTAACTTGGCATTTTCCCGGGTATCCCTAACTTTGTTCTTGTGGCGAGAATACTTCCGTACAAACCAACTTTTTCATACGTAACCATTTTATGCGGATCAACCAAAAATGGGACGTTTCATCAGACAATACTGGTTATGCAACCATGGTAGATTGCTATGCGCGAATTCTACACAAAGACACTGCACCACGGAAAACTTTGTGCAAAAGCAGCTAAGAAAGGCACACCTACTATAACCGTAAACAGCACATTGTTATCTTATGCCAAACCACAAACGGCTACAAAACCAATATCTACGGATCTGACAGAAACAAATATTCACTCAACAACAATCACGCCCAGTGTCTCCAAGCCAACAACCGGCACCACCAGCAAAAAAGCGAACGTAGAAGACGACGGATGCGTTTGTCCGTGCGCTCGCTTTTCTGCTTGACGCTCTATTGTTTTCTTCGAAAATACTTCAAATTTGCTTCTCAATATTTTGTAGTTTATTCCGTCGATTCAAGCAATAAAACTCGTTTTTTTAAACTGGTACACAAAGTAGACAACTCCCTTAAGAACAACAAATGTCAACTATCAAAAAAAAGTTTTCCTTTTTATACGCTTTAATCATATAACAATTTATTAAGGCGAAATTACCATTGCTATTTTTTGATCTTTTATGAATACCGGACCTGTTCGCCAATCTTTCGGGTAAGATCGCAGGCCCCCAAATACGATCCGGGCCCCAGGGCAATTGCCCTGGCTGCCTCCTCCACTCATCGGGCCTGGATGCTCTGTCCATTGTCTTCAAACACCAAGCGTCAACTGATTTCAAGAATTTACTGTTCTTGATTTGCGATTGTAATTTACACGAAATGAGCGACAGTCCAACGAGAACGAGCGTCGAACGAATCTTTTGGAAATCTGGTTTTGTGGAGTTTTCTTACAAATTTTCAGTCGTCGGAAATAAATTAACTGTTGATGGAGAAAAAAATATTCAAATTAATTCTACGGATTTTTGTATGATAAGAGCGGGTTAAATTCTTCAATAAATCGTCTGTTCAGGAAACCTATCTGCATGTACAGTCTTCCGGAAAAATGCTCTGAAATCAGCCTAATGGCACACACGTTTCATATTTCGGATATTCTGGTTGCAGTTGAAAACTGGAAAATCCATCCAGCGACAATCGGTTTTTCTCCTGCTTAGTGCTAATCCATGATTTCGGAAGTAGTGCGCTGGATAGCGCATCATTGTACGAGCGCACTACTTCCGACGTGATTCCATTGTTTAGAACCAGAGAACATACGATTGTCGCTTGTTGGATTTTCCAGTTTTCAACTGCAACCAGAATACACATAATGTGTTCTTTGTCTCACTAAGGCAACTGAAAACATGCTTCTGTAGGTATTTCTGAAGCACAGGTGGATTCTATTGGATTTTCGTCTACTAAAAGGCGAGGGTTAGTTGGAAATGTTAATGGGCGAGGATATTGAGTTATGTTAGTGCAGCTTCAGTTTTGATTCATTTTCAAAAAGTTGCGAAACTAATTTATAGCGATTTTTGACAGTAAATCCAAAATAATGTTATCTGACCATAAGAAATAACTGATTTATTTTCATCGCAGGTTTGCAATCATTAGCATTAAATTCCTTAGGATATTCAACAGCGTAGTCTTTTATGTAGAAGTTTTAAAAAGAAATTAGAACGGTTACAATCTAATCCCCAACGGAGCGGTTTGATTTATTATTTCGGTCAGTTTTGTTTCGAACATTAAAACTGGTATATACAGGTTTTGAACTGTATTTTGAATATATAAATAATATTAAGCGCATACACTAAACAAAAAAAAATTGAGCCGTTATATTTTGGGCCTCTAATTTGGCCGAAAGCGGTTAAAAATGCTTCTGACGATAGCGTATCCTTGAAGAGCACGGATTTTAAGGTTTTTTACGTTGTTGCTGATAGCAGCGGAAGTTAGCGTGTGGCTCTGTTTTGGGGTCCAGACAGTTTCAAACTGGATGCGGTAAAATAAAAAATCGTCAATATTTTATATTTGTACGTGTCTAATGGATTTAATGTCTAACTGACGCCAATTTGGTGTTAGTTTGGATATATCGTCTAACTGACAGTAAGTTGGTGTCAGTTACTGACGAGTGGAGCACGAAACATTCAAATACCACTTATTTATACAAAATAGTAACTTTTCGGATTGGAAAAAAATCTGCGGCTCACGACAGCTTCATTGATGGTTAGTTCGGTAAAATCGACTAATTAAGTCACCGTAGTATTTTTTTTTCAAAATAAACGGATTAAAAACTTTAAATCAATAGTAATTCTTCAAAAGGGCTAATGAGACTTTTGTAAACAAACTTATTTCGCTCATTTTTCCGCTACAGAGTTGAGTTTTATGAAAAATACACATGAATCAACATCTTTGCCCTTGGTAGAATCAATTTCAAATGTTTTCTGTGTTGAAATGATAACAAATTAAGAGAAATCAGCAAAACAAAAGTTTGTTTACAAATCTTATTAGCCCTATTCAAATGTTGATATGGAAATGTCAATATTATGGTTAAATTTTGTTTCACTAAACCCATCTGGAACCAAAAATTGAATCTTCAATCGAAATTGCGAAATCACCCAATTTGGGTGGCTCGCTTGAGAAATTTTGACTCAGATGTCAGGGCCACTCGTATCCAGCTGCAGTTTGTGTGGTTTTGTATGATCAAGACGAACAATTACTTTTATTATTACAAAGATTCATTTGATAATCATACGCGTAAAATACAATAATTGATTTTCTGTGTTAAACACTTAAACTGTTCTTGTAAGCCACACGAGCTATAATATATTGCCAATCCGATTGCCCACATTTAGATGTTACGTACCTACTATTAGGGCTACACTTAGGGGAGACTGAGGAGACTTGATCCCCGGGGAGACTTGATCCCATCATTGTAACTCAAAGGCGGATCAGAATACATTAATCGAATATACTAGAAAGTTGCGGAGTTTTATCTAAACATAAGTTTTTTTAACACAAAAAAATAAATTGGACATGTGTTACCGAATTTTTACCGATTCAAAGAAAAAAATCTCAGAAGAACTGAAGAAGATTTATTTTCTAAATTTTCAAACTTTTATACAATTGATAAAGTCACCCACTACATACTACACTTTTGCATACAGAATTACAGGAGAATGTCAATTATATGAATACGTTATGATTGAGCTGATTTTTTTGTTTAACTATATTTGTACTAAAGTTTGCTGAAATAGATGCTAGGGGTTCACTTGATCCCTTCAAATTTGTGGAGATTTGATCCCCTTCGCCATGCTTCATACACACCACTGAAAATAACCAAATTTACACCAGAACAATTGAAGTCATTGTTGCCATAAAATAACAAAAAATACTGTCAAAAATGAACGCTTCATCGTACAGAAACTTAACTGTAATTGTTTACTACAGTATACGTAGCAACCATGCATCCCACATTTGACGTTCCTCAACCATAATAACGACAGCTTTCAAATAATTGCACAGAGATTTGGGGAATTCGTAAAAAAAAAATTTGTGAGATATGCGTAATATGTAGTAACAAAAATAGTAATATTTAATCACAACAATTTAATCATGGTACATTTATAACATTGAATGGGGTTAGGTACCTATTTTTGTCCTATTAGGGAGGGTACCATATTATTTCATTATTAATTTTATTATTTCAGCTTCTTTGCTTTGTTATTAGGAACCATTTTTTATTTCGATTATAGAGGTTTTAGCCTTAAGGTCATTCGCCTCTTATTAAGAGCCAATATAATAACAAAATTGTCTTGAGAATGGTGAAAATCTTCTGTTTGAGCGCAGCAAAAACTTTAATCGAGTACCCCAATTATCGCAACACCATTTGAGCCAATGCGTTGAGCAAAGATGGCAGACGCTGCTCTAACCAAAGGCTTCAGATGGGTAGGATGATAATAGAAAAAGGGTAAAAATAGGCTTATTACCCTACATGCTCTTTTAAACACGTTTTCAAAAAATAATCAAGTGTCCCCAAATTAGGGATCGAGTCTCCACTAATCAAAGAATTTTCCAGTTTTTTGTTGTTTTCCAAAAATGCTCATAGCTCATGTCCAGTATAATATTTCCATGTAATTTTTTTATGACTATCAGTCAACCCTAGAAACAATATAAAAGTACAAAAAATACATAGTTTTTGTATCATTCCACGGAGTAGGATTGAAAAATAAAAAAGGGGATCAAGTCTCCTCAGTCTCCCCTACTGGTGCAACCTACGTCCAAGGACGACACATTCGTAATAATCACTCGATATGAATGTCATAGCAGAGCAGACCTTCGCGTGATGATAGGTGCTAATTGAACGTATTGGAAATTTTGCAAACAAATATTTACAGACGAAATTTTGTGTCGTTTATCGTTACGGTATATCTTTCTATAGAACTGTTTGACAATATAATCAGTAAATAAAAAGTGTACAATTTTCAAAACACGCAGCAAAAGTGTGGGGATCTTTTGGAAAACCGGTTGAAAATGGTGTCATATCATGACTCACTGTTCTAAAGTTGTTTGCACGCCGGCAAACGCTAACAAGAATGATGAATTCGATATACATCAAAGGTTTGCTCATTATCTTTAATATACGGTAGGGTAAAACGAGAGTATTGAAACAATTTTTTTTTACATTTAACAAGTTATTAATTATGTACATTGAAAATAATTCGCCAAATAGTGAACATAAATGTTAGCACGGGATACATCAAAGCTCAACATAGACTTCAACCACAGAGAACAGACGCACATATTGAGTGTTAGAGTTGTTTAAACTCAAACGAATTATTCAAATCATGCCTCCAGGCTTACCACTGATGTTAACCGTTTTTACATCTGATCAGATGAACAATTCGAAATGGCTGACATAGTTATGCCTTCAGTGTATTGGTATGGCAGCGTTAAAGTTTAGGCGGATTTTCATTCCAATTTTTGACAAATCTTTGTTTTAATTGTTCGAACATAAATGTAAGTTCTATGAATGGATACATAAGCGTGTAATTCGTTTTTTGGGTTGATCATTTGTTCACAAAATTAAACAGAACATATTCGGTTTTGAGTATGCTTGATAGCGCTTTCCATTGACATGTGTGTACTGAGCTAGAAGGATGAATTATGAAAAGAAGGTCGGTTTTTACATCCCCTCACTGATTGTCAACCACAAGCAGATTTTATTTACGAACTTCGTATGGGAGATGTACTTACGTAGCTACTCTCCTCCTTCTTGAGGAACGTGAAATAGCCGGTCCCCTGCCAGACATTGCCGTCAAGCGTTAAAAACGTCTCGTCGTCCTTGATTACAATCACGTTGCTCTTCGCGGAGAAGACGATCACCTTCAGCCGATGCTTTGAAGTGACCGCTGCGGTTTTTGAAATTGACGGCCTCATTGAAAATTTTGACTTGCTCTTCTAGCCTAAATGACAGGTATCAGCTTAGAATTTAAAAACCTATTTTATCCACCTAGTGTTGCAATTGTGCCTTTCCCATTTCTCCAAACTATAACTCCATGGCTGGTTATGATCAATATAGGGGAACTGGGGGTAAGACATATTAAGGATAGATTTAAAAATAACATAGTAAGAGACAACATGTAATACTCTATGTTGTAGCTCCATATGTTGGCTTTCGAGTGCCCAGAGGGATTGTGTTACAAAAATCAATAAGTATCAGTTTTTAAAGAACTGAAAAACGAAGAAATATCTTCACCTTTTCCAGACTGCGGGTGAAACGGATATATGGTGGGGGTAAGACGGACATGTTGCAGAAAGGATGATCACAATACAACATATTAAAAATTACTGTTTCTAGCGAAGGTTTGGAATGGATTGTAGTTCTTTTAATTATATACATTCAACTAGAGGTGAAAAATAACGTTTTGGTGTTCGATTTAGAGTTGAAGCAAATGGTGTATTTTCTAATATGGTTTATGCCGTTGTCATAAAGAGAGCTATATAATCAGTTCAAATGATCAGTCAGAATCACTTATACGAAACTGAAAGGTTATATATTAAATGCGTAATTGGAAACATCAGTTTCTCGATTATACACATCCATAGTATGGGACCTGCACAATATCGTGTACCATTTCCAGGTTCTAGGAATTCGGTACTTAGTCTCAGTCACATTAACGCACATCCTGCAGTCTACTGCATGTGAGACTTCAGTTAACTGGATGGTTCTCCACGTTTGATTACTAGAATTTCGTTTCTATACGCGAGACATTCATATAAGGACGAATCAATAGAATCAATCAAGACTGTCCATCTTGCCCCACCAGTACACATATTTTTTAAACGTTTGTACTCATTCACGCATAAATAAATATACCAGTTATTTTCCATGTCACTTAAGAGTTACTTTATCGAAATAAAGGAAAAAATCAGCGAAAGAATTGATTTTTTCGTCGATAAACCTTAAAATAGGAAACTTGAAAATTACATCCGCACGAAACTGCACTACTGATTATCAATATTTGCTTAAATTGTACATGTTTAGCAGTATTAAATGCCTACTAAGTGTTTCATAATTCAAGGTTACTCATAATGATAGGGTACACACACAATACATTTGAATTTTTAATGTTACATCCCTAAAATAACCGTGTTGCCGTTCTTACCCCACCTGTCCGTCTTACCCACAGTTCCCCTAATTGTGGAAATGTCTATTACATTCTAAAAACACTTTGCGCGTAAACACAATGGCTCGCCAGCCACGTACTCGATGAGCTACGCGTCGACAGTGAAACACTTGAAACAAAAAATACAATCTTTAATTTGCACCAATTTTAATTAATTTTGCATCATTTTGATAATGGTGATAGTGGTACTAGCTTAAATGAAAAATTACTGTGTAGCCGCACTTTTCAAGCCGTAACTCCGGCACCGCAATCCCAATCGAACCGAAATCGATAGCAGCCGATGGGAAGGTTGTACCTTTCATTCAAGTGTTAGTTTGTGCAAATCGGTCCAGCTATCTCTCAGAAACAGAAGCAATATTATTTGCTACATAGGCACATACACACAAAGATTTTCCAATCTTTTCGAACTGAGTCGACTCTCCGGGACTCGGTTAAAAAGTCGATGTTTGGAGCGATTGCATAACCTTTCTATACGGGAAAGGCAAATGAGTCAATCTGAAATCATAAAAATTGCCCCGTGTTACCGAGTGTGGAGCGAGTAAAGTGATTATGACGCATAACCAAATACATCACGTGGGTTCCACACACACACCCTAAACGATACGATACATTTAAATCGCACGAAAACAGAAATAAACAAAATAAGCCGAGCATCGAAATGTATTCGTATCGATGTTCTCAACACAGGAATTGTTCATACTGTTGGTAATACATACACACATGCACACTCGTAAGCACACACATTTGCCGAACTCAGCGAATTCAGTCGAACGGTATGAGTTTCGGCCCTTCGGGCCTCTGGTTACCTTTCGATTTTCAGTGTGATTGCATAACCTTTCTATATGAGAAAGGCAAAATGTTCTATATGGGAAATTTTCGTTCTTCTACTCAACTCCGGAACGAATACTTTGTTCAAACGATATTCGATAGCAATCAATGTGAATACTGTATCCTTCATTTATGTACTAAGATTATGAGAATCGAGCCAGCAATATATGAGAAATAGGCGTGAGTCTAATTTTGAAACTTGGCCATTTCCTCGAATTTCTGGGATCTTCACCAGTTCTCAATGTAGTCAAGGAGACTTTGATTTGCAATTAGTGATCTTTATTTCACTAAATTTCAAGCAATTTAGAACCTATTTCAATTAGTTTTGCATCATTTAGATATAATGATTGTATCGGTTTGTAAGGGAATTTCACATGTGACCGCATACTTTAACCCGTAACACGGGAACCTGAACTCAGATTCCAATGAAATTTAATAGCAGTCAATAGGGATGCTGTAGCCTTCATGTAAGTATTACTTTGAGAAAATAGAGTCAGACATTTCTAAGAAGCAGATGTGAATTCACTTTAAGAACTTAGCCACTTTCCCGAAGCTTCCAGCTCTGCCGAATGTGTCCAAAGTGGTCAACGTGGATTTAATTGGGATCTAGTGAGCTGAAACTATAAATTCAAGTAATTTAGGACACATTTTATGAGTTTTTGCATCTTTTAGATAAAATGTTGATACCAATTTTTATGGAAATTTCATGTGTGATCGTACTCTTCATCTCGTAATTCCGGAACCGGAGGTCGGAATTGAATGAAATTCAATAGCAGCTTATGGGAAAGTTGTACCACAGATAACAGACGTTTAGGCTCGATTCGTGTGTAAAGACCCGCTACTGAAATTTCGAATAAATGAGACGTTTGAAACACGTTTGGCAAACGTTTGTAGGCGCAGTGATCAATGCATTGAAGCTGGAGTGTAGCTGTCAAACACGTGTAGCAAACAGTTGCGTAGATGGCAATAGTGAAACACTGATTTCGCACGGTTATCAATTTAAAAGTTTACACAGGTTTTTGAAGAAATTTTGTTCTAGACGAAATGTCTGATGTTATCTGTGGTCTTATTCTTCTAGAAAATTGTGTATTATTAAATATTATTATATGAAAACGTTACAAATAATTTACTTCAAATATGTGTTGCGTAATTTTGTATTGCGATACTTTTTTGTTAATTTTAATGGATCACTTCAATTGGGTCATTAAATGAGAAAAAAAAAACTCTTTTTTTATTACATAGGGTGATGAGCCTATTTGCACCATGTTTCTATTATCACCCTACCCATTTGAAGCCGTTGGTTAGAGCAGTGCCTGCCATCTTTGTTCAACGCATTGAGTCAAATGGTAGCGCAACAATAGGGGCACTCGATTCGAGTTTTCATTGAGCTCAAACACGAGAATTTTACTGTTTTCAACGCATTTGTTTTATTATATTGGTTCTTAACAACGAAGCAAAGCGGTTGATGTCGATTTTTACGCATTCCATTGATTATAAGGCAAGAAATTACCGAATTAGTGAGGCACCTTGTTTAGTATGGCGAAAATAGGCTCATCACCCTACATCGATAAAGCTGATTTCGTGATTGCAACAATGTATTTTTCCAACTCAGGAAACGTGAAAATAAAATTTAAATTTAAAATAAAGAAAAATGTTGACAGTCTGGATTTGACACTATCAGAAAGATTTGACATTTCGAATTTCACGACAACTGATGCCTTGTCAGAAAAAATGAACACATGTTTTCCCGGTTTTCCCGCAGGGTTATTTTTATTTGACATAAACGCCATACAATGAATATAGTTTTTTTTCATTTTGGGTGCTGTCTTGATAGGCCAGATGTAAACAACCGCAGTTTTCCTATGTATGGTTGCCAAGCTTATATAAGATTTATTTTAAAAAACAAAAAAATCGTTTTTACTAATAATTACCAAGTTTTTTTAAAATGATGTTGTATTATGTATATTGGACCTAAAATTTATCGAATGGAATGGAAAGCTGTATATAGCTTAATGACCCAATTGCCGAACGCTGCACAGTGGGACCAATCTAAAAAAGATGGGACAAAACCTACTTGAGACCTTAGATGTCATTTTAGAACCAGCATTTCTTCGTATGATATGTTCACAATATTATTCTGCAACTTTTTAAATAGAATATTTTGTTGTTAGACTGAAGTAGAGTACCCGAGCAAAAAAAAAAATTCAAAAAAATTTTTTAGAGGGTCGATATCTTCGACAAAGTTGTATAATATTATGTTTTGAATAACTTCTTCTAAGATACCACAGACATCAGACCTCAAATTTGAGGCAAAATAGTTGTTTTTTGAAAATATGATCAAAAAATCAGTTTTTCGATATTTCCATGCTAAAAACCTTAATTGAATAATTTAATATGTTCTACAAACTTGCAGGTAAAATACAACTTTTTGTTGAAGGAAATAATAACCTAAAATCAATATTTTGGCTTCTAAAACTATTTTTCATATAAATTTACTGTATTTTCATCAAAGATTTCTGTTTTAAGGTGCACTTTTGTGCAGCCAAATTTTGGCTATTCCGATACTCTATTATTCGTAGAATAAAACTAATCTAATACTACATAGAAACAGGATATAGTTGGACGCATTGTTTGGGTGACCATTCATGTACGACGGTTTATAACATAAAATGTGTCTATATTATTTTTAATTTATATACATTATTAGCTATTAACAAAATCTTACATTTTGTACGCACTTACAAGTATATAGAACATATTTAGTTGATCAATTACGGTTACAATATGAAAAATTGAAAAAATAATATAAATTTTGAATTTGAACTGCCAAAGAACAACGATTTCGGCTCAAAAAATAAATAAATGGTATTTTCAACAGAATTGTTCCAAATACAATATTTGACAACTTTGCTGAAGACCTCAACCACTTAAACAAAATTTGATTTATTTAGTTCGGGATTTCTACTTTAGTTTAACCAATAAGATTAGTTCTACAAATTCATAAAAGTAGATTTAATATCTATTTGATGCCTTAGATATGATAGAATCTAAGTGTGTCGAAAAATATTCACAATATAATTGAATCATTTCTATTTTTTTAGATGGTTGAGGACTTCAGCAAAGTTGTATAATATTCAATTTCGAACGTTTTGGAAGTTCTGGTCCAATTCTTCCCATACCACAAAAAGGAACCGATCCGCGATATAAATTTTCCAGCATATTTATTCGGTAAAGGGATGACTGATGTTGTGTATCAAATTTTTGACCTTATGAACGTGTTCAACAAAATATTTTAGAACCGAAGAACCGCAAGCCAATTTTGTTCAACAGTGCTTGAGAAGTTTTCAGCAAAATGTATCCCGAGAATTTTTACCAAAGATTGTATTTGCAACCATCCTGTTTGTGATGTTGTATTCAAAAAGCCGATATTCAAGGCATTAGTTTTCTGCGTGTTGAGTTTTGCGCCATAAACAGCTGTAAAGACAGCAAAAATGTTTCGATGAACATAGAGATGTCGTCCGAATATGAGTACTGAATGAGGAAATTGTCTCCGCAGTTTATCAAGTAAGGGTTATACGATCTCCCCTATATGTCCCTTATTTATACTTTCATAAAAACGATAAATATCCCAATTTAGTCCCTCTCTTTTATTTCTCGTTTTTCGAATTTTCCCCCTGCCTTGTGGAACCGGTCCCTCCAGAGGGCCACTATGTAACCGCCGTCGCCCTTACCACTACGGAAACTGAAGCGTGAGCGACTCCAGGTCCGATGACTTTTGAAGGATTCCCCGCGGGTCCGAATAATACCATCCGCCAATCCGACCTACTAGACTTTGGCAGTTCAAATTCAAAATTTATATTATTTTTTCAATTTTTCATATTGTAACCGTAATTGATCAACTAAATATGTTCTATATACTTGTAAGTGCGTACAAAATGTAAGATTTTATTAATAGCTAATATTGTATATAAATTCGAAATAATATAGACACATTTTATGTTATAAACCGTCGTACATGAATGGTCACCCAAACAATGCGTCCAACTATATCCTGTTTCTATGTAGTATTAGATTAGTTTTATTCTACGAATAATAGAGTATTGCAATAGCCAAAGTTTGGTTGCACAAAAGTGCACCTAAAAACAGAAATCTTTGATGAAAATAGAGTAAATTTATGTGAAAAATAGTTTTAGAAGCCAAAATATTGATTTTAGGTTATTAGTTCCTTCAACAAAAAGTTGTATTTTAGTGTTACCTGCAAGTTTGTAGAACATATTAAATTATTCAATTAAGGTTTTTAGCATGGAAATATCAAAAACTGATTTTTTGATCATATTTTCAAAAAACAACTATTTTGCCTCAAATTTGAGGTCTGATGTCTGTGGTATCTTAGAAGAAGTTATTCAAAACATAATATTCTACAACTTTGTCGAAGACATCGACCCTCTAAAAAATTTCTTTGAATTTTTTTTTTTTGCTCGGGTACTCTACTTCAGTCCAACAACAAAATATTCTATTTAAAAAGTTGCAGAATAATATTGTGAACATATCCTACGAAGAAATTCTGGCTCTAAAATGACATCTAAGGCCTCAAATAGGTTTTGTCCCACCTTTTTTGGATTGGTCCCACTGTGCGCTGTACGCAGGACAGTGCGAGTTTGTATTATAGATCGTGATGCTAAAGAAAATTTGGGCAATTTATCTTGCCCAACAGTAAATCTGAAATGAATAGACATGTGTTTAACGCTTTAGATGAACAGAGACCCTGAAGTTCTTACCGGGGGTCCGCGAATAACAATCTTCCGGAAAGATAGTGAAATTTAAAGTTTTTTCTGTGACAGACTGAAATAGTGACAGCATATAAAATCAATGTTAAAACCGTGGAGGTCCGCATCCACCCGCGGTGATTTCGAAGAGGTCCGCGATCACCAGGGGTGATTTTGAAGGGGTTCGCGATCAGCCAGGGTAAGTTCGAAGGGGTCAGTGGTTCAAACAAGGTTGAGAACCGCTACTCTAGATTACAATGAGCCCATTGAAGGGCAGATTCAATATACCAGAATAAAATTCGAGTGTTGAACTTCGATAGTGTTCTGAAATGTGATCGCGCTACAATTACTGTTTTTGAATTTTCCACCCTTGTTTGACATAATATTTATATTTTCCTAAATTTTTTTTTCGAGCCCGTGGGAATTGAATGGTTGGTGTTGCTATTGTTTTTATTGCTTGGGGTTCGTTTGTTACCTAGCTATCCTCAGTAGACAGTGAAAAGGGAAAAGTATTGGGATGAACGATGTAGAGATCATGTAAGCCTGAGAACAATTACGAAAAATGAAAATCTGTGAGATAGTTGGCGAATTCTTTTTACTTTATTAAGGATGCAGCAAGAACTCTTTTTCTACTTCAAATTTCGATTGATTGATTATTTCGAATATTTGTTTAGTTGTTTTTAACTGGCTGGACGGCTGGTACAACCTTAGCGGGTTGATTGCTGGAAATTGGGATGGCTTGATTTTTATTATCACTATTGTTTTGTAGAACAGTTGAGGTTGTTGCTGGTTTTTGGGCAGTTCGCCGTACTTTGGTTATCTGCTTAGCTGGGACAGGCGCACTGGTGGGGGTGTTGCTCTTTACAGCTGTAACAGATGCAGGGTTTATTGCGGATGCTGGCTGAACAGGGACACTCTGGGTATCTCGTTTTTGAGCGATTTTACTGGCAGTTTGACTGTTGGTTTTGATATCAGTGGTACGGGTATTGGTCTGTTGGCCATTGTTACTTGACGCAGATGTCCACTGTGCTGGATGTTGTGGAGTAATCGATGGTCTATTATTATCGCTGGCTGTTGGTTGAAGTTTAGCTCCAAAGTTGCTGATCGTCGGCGTACTAGTCAACGTAGATGTCTGTTGATCAACTGGTACGGCTAGCGCGCACGACACCACAGCAAGTAAACAGATCTATTTAGAATAAAACATATATTATTAGGCATGCAATTTAAGTCTCCAAAATATCGTAAAAGAAAATGATGGCTCTTACAAAACACTTCATTTTTAATACAATGTAAGCCCCGGTAGCTATCGAATGACAATGTTTGGAAAAAGCTTGCTCGCCGTATATATAGAGAGAAAATAGACAACAACCAGTTTGCAGAGAACAAACAACTGGCAATTAGGATGCCATCGTTGAGTAATTTAGCCGCCATTCGATAAGGGATTTTGGAAAATGGAATATTTAATAAAATACGTCCTCATATTCTATGCTGGGAAAATCAACCTTCTTTATTTTTTCGATACGTAACATTTTAAACATTCGGCCTTTAGTTTCAAACATAGGTTATTCTTAACCCTTTTCTCACTTTTAATAAAATTGTATTTCGTCAGCAGTCGCGGACATCTTTTTTCGGCACTCCCCTTTTTGTTTGAGTAGCGGGTGATTCAGCTTTTCAGTGCGATATTAGCACGAATGTGTTAATTTAATATAAATAAAAACAACATTGCGGTTAGTTAGCGAGCTTGACTTATTTCGCACAAAAAGTGTCGACGTCTAAGATTGCTGATACTTAAACATTCAAACCTCGACAAACATATGATTAGGGCGTATAAGTCTGTCATAGGTCCCCTTTGAAGAATAATTTCAGATATACCGCTATTGGCTGAACACAGTTCATAGCAGTCAATGAAGGAGAAAACTTTTCTTTATTGCTGACTACTGTGAGATATAGATGATACATGATACATATGTAATTAATCCAATTGGAGGGTAACGGATAGTCTTGAATTTCCATTCGAAGTGAGTTTTGATAATCGGTTTATGCGGCCTAATCATATGTATATTGAGATTCGCATTATGTAGCCATTTTATGTAGATACATTTAAAAGATAACACAACAGTATCAGAAGAAACCATTGCCTTTGTAACCAAATTCAGTGGAATATGTATAATATGGAATATGCCGTCTATGGAAGCAGACTTTCAATGTCAGCTTCATTCTCCAAGAAGCCTAGACAAGCCGTGTAGTATAGGTAAAGGTTGTTTCAACCTGTTTTGGTAGTTTTTTTTGTAAAACATTTATTGTCCAGTTTCTTATTATTACATGTTAAATAAAACTTATAATTTTCAATGTTCTTCTCGTTTGCTGGTACACTTGTCATCGATGAAAATTCTTTGAGAGTTTGTTGGCGGGTCCGTCTAAATTGACGCTGAATGGTCGGATATATCCAGTCCTCATGATGTAGCTGTGAGAGCCGTCGATCCAGAGCCAAAAAACGTTTCGCTGATAAGTTCTTATTTGATATGTTCTTATTTTCGGTACATTGGAATAGGTGGTGCTCGATGCTATCTGTCTGACCGGGACAAATACTGCAATTTGAGTCAGCTCTCCTGTTCACCCTATATAAAAATTCGTTGCTTACAACTTTGCGATGCACAACTGAAAACCATGCTGAGCGTTGGCGTGAGCTTAAAAGCTTAGAGTGGATGTTTTTAAAAATTCGCTTCCAATCACGTTGTGGATTTTCCCTGACTATTTTTGGTTCTTTAAGCGGTTGTACAAAATAGTTATACTATACTAAATTATACTAGAAGTAGGTGCTCTAGCTATTTCGTCCGTCAGGAAAGGGGTCTCTTTGATTACCGTCCGGATGTGCTCATACTTTCGTGGGACGCGTGAAAGGTTTGGAGGATTTGCGTTGTGCTCCAGAAAACTCCACAAAAAAGGGTAGATCCGAACCGATATGCTGTTTGTTAGAAGGGCCTTGGCTTTGATAGATGGTGAGAGGAGGTTTAACCCTCCTAGACGTTTTGGAAGTTCTGGTCCAATTCTTCCCCTACCACAAAAAGGAACCGATCCGCGATATAAATTTTCCAGCATATTTATTCGGTAAAGGGATGACTGATGTTGTGTATCAAATTTTTGACCTTATGAACGTGTTCAACAAAATTATTTTAGAACCGAAGAACCGCAAGCCAATTTTGCTCAACATTGCTTGAGAAGTTTTCAGCAAAATGTATCCCGAGAATTTTTACCAAAGATTGTATTTGCAACCATCCTGTTTGTGATGTTGTATTCAAAAAGCCGATATTCAAGGCATTAGTTTTCTGCGTGTTGAGTTTTGCGCCATAAACAGCTGTAAAGACAGCAAAAATGTTTCGATGAACATAGAGATGTCGTCCGAATATGAGTACTGAATGAGGAAATTGTCTCCGCAGTTTATCAAGTAAGGGTTATACGATCTCCCCTATATGTCCCTTATTTATACTTTCATAAAAACGATAAATATCCCAATTTAGTCCCTCTCTTTTATTTCTCGTTTTTCGAATTTTCCCCCTGCCTTGTGGAACCGGTCCCTCCAGAGGGCCACTATGTAACCGCCGTCGCCCTTACCACTACGGAAACTGAAGCGTGAGCGACTCCAGGTCCGATGACTTTTGAAGGATTCCCCGCTGGTCCGAAGAATACCATCCGCCAATCCGACCTACTAGACTGAGGCGCTAATTTGTTTCGCTGATCTTCCGTTTGTCCAAAAGTTGCAAGTTTTGCTCTTCTCTCCCGGTCACCATCTCTCCCCTGTCCTTGATACAACTGCTTCTACACTGATTTTGGAAATAAGCCCCCTCTGAATATCTTGACCAAGCATAAGTCTCCGATAAAAAATCAAATTTGTATTCCGTATTCCTAGTTTTAAGATAGCTGTAATTTTTTACTCTTTGTTAAAACTATTGTCCCCATCTTGTATCCCTAGTTTTAAGACATCTGTGAAATTTCTCATAAATATTTGTTCCCCTATTTTGAGTACCAAACTAAATTGTTAGTTTTAAGATAACTGTAAAATATTTCGTAAAAAACTATTACTCCCCCTCTTGTATATCAAACTGAATTCCCTGTTTTAAAATTTTTCATAAAAAAAATCTTTTGCCCCCTCTCTTGTATATAAAATCGTATTTGTAGTCTTAAGATAGCTGTAAAATATTCCTCTCTTATAAAAAAATATTTCATCATTGTAACCTCCTAGTTTTAAGATATCCAAAATGTAAAAACAAAAGAATTTGACACCGCCAAGCTAACGTATTTGTGCCTAATAAACGAGGTGAATAAAAAAAGTTAGGGTTGTAAGTAGGTGACGAACAAAATCATTGAAAGTGGATCACCTTGGCGCACTGATTTTTGAATTTTTTTTTTCATTTCCTAATTTTCCGTTGACCAGTACTCTTGAGAAGCTGTTGTTCATGCAGAACATGAGGAGGTTTATCAGTTCCAGGTTCAAGTTCATATGCCCCATAGTTCTTGCAAGACAGTTGTACTCCACTCTATCGAAGGCATTTTTTTTGTTAGGGGAAACTTTGCCAATGTGACCACTATTCAGGTTATCTTTTGTGGCTGCCCTTGTTTGCTCTACATGTTACAAATTGTCCGAATACAATGTAGTTGGAAGCGAGTTGTTTATTTGTCCACATGTTTCCTCCCAACCGGGTAGTACATTATTATTGTAGCTGAGGATCCGTTTGGGACAGGTATGCCTTATCTCGTGAGGCGTCATAAGATGCCTTCCGAAGTATCGCTCCCTTCGAAGAAATAGTACTGCACAATGGCAGAGAATATGTTCCGAGCTCTCGGGCTCGTAGTTCCAGAATCGACAAATGTCATCTTGACTTTTGCCAATTTTTTTCAGATGATACTTAGGAGAACAATGTCCCGTAAATAAACCTGCGATTATACGTAAGTCTTTACGTTTTAGATCCATTAGTTTTTTGGCTCTCGTTGTATCTGGATGTATGAATTTCTTAGCTTGTCGAGCGTCTTCTACGCTACGCCAACCGTTTAGTAGTTGGTCTCTTGCCCAAGCCGAAAATTCTAGTTTAATGGCACAGGTAGATATACCTAGAAATTGTTTTGGCCCAACAAACATGTTTGATGAACCACGCCTGGCTAATTCATCGGCCACTTCGTTACCATCGACTCCTTGGTGGCCAGGTACCCAGAATATCATTACTTTATTCCGAGTTGACAGTTGTTGTAAAGATGTGATGCACTCCCAAACCAGTTTGGACTCACATTTCGACGACCTTAATGCCAACAGTGCTACTTGGCTGTCCGAGAAGATTGCGATTTGTGCATGTCTGTAGTTTCGTTTTCTACAGGCCTTCGAGCAGATGTATATTGCATATACATCTGCCTGGAAAACTGTAGGCCACTTTCCCATTCATATCGCTTCTTTAATTCTTGGTCCGTAGACTCCCGAGCCACTCAGCTCACCCATTTTAGAACCATCCGTATAGAATGATATTTACCTTGAGGTAGTATAGGACCCCCTACATCCCACATCTGACGATACACTATATGGACCTCATATGAGATATCGAAGTTTAGCCTCCATTTTATCTTGAATTGTAGTCAAGATAGGGTTTAGTTTGAGTTCCTTTATTATACTCAGGTGACCATTTAAATCCCCATCAAATAGTGGTTTACCCTTTAGCACTCTCAGAGAGCCAAGTCTCGCCTCCCCCATAGCGTGTTTGTGCAATGAAGGTAGATGAAGCATGGCTTCCATAGCTGTGGTGTGTGTTGATTTCATAGCGCCTGTGATAGAGAGGCAGGCCAGCCTCTGAACTTTAGTTATTTAGCTTGGGCGGTCTTTTTCTTAACTTTGGGCCACCACACAATGGAGGAATAAGTTAATCGTGGTCTGGCGATGGTCGTGTAGGACCAGTAAGCCAACCTCGGTTTGAGACCCCAAGTTTTCCCGAAGAGTTTACTGCACGCCCACAGTGCTGTTGTTGCTTTATTAACGGCGTATGTCAGGTGCGAGTTCCAATTCAGTTTTTTGTCTAGGATAACATCTAGGAGTTTCGCTTGTTCTGCGTAGTTGATTGTAGTTCCACTGAGAGTTGAGGGAACCAACTTCAGTTTTTTCCTATTGGTAAATGGTACAATGACCGTTTTTGCAGGGTTTACGTTGAGTCCCTCTTTGAAACACCATGTCATGATGAAGTTTAGGGCTAGTTTTCCCCTCACAATTAGGACAATGTCATCTGTATATCCAACAACCTCGAAACCCATTTCAGTCAGATCATTGTCAGTTCGTCCACTACTAGTGACCAGAGCAGGGGTGATAGCACACCTCCCTGGAGACAACCTCTATTGGCTGTTATAGTTGCTTTCGTGTCTCCCAACGTTGCTGTGATCTCTCGACTCTTGAGCATTGCAAGAATCCAGTCCTCTATCGGCTTTTCCACTCCTCTTTTTGACTGGGCCTTGTGAATTGATATGTAGGACGTATTATCAAAAGCACCCTCTATGTCAAGAAAAGTGCAACTTGCTATTTCCTTGAAATCGAGGGTAATAAGTGTCACTAAGGTATATAGGGCTGTTTCCGTAGATTTTCCCTTTTGATATGCAAACTGGTACTTGTTTAGCGGAACTTTCGATAAGTGCTCCGTTCGAATATAGTGGTCCAGCAGTTTTTCCATCAGTTTTAGAAGTGTTGATGTCAAATTAATAGGTCTGAAGGCTTTGGGTAGTGTCAGGTCTATCGAAGGCATGATCAAACTCAAACATCGCGTTTCCCTGCTGCTGTTTTAGTTCACAAATGCGGTCCAGTATGCGAACAGTAGCTTCGAAAATGTTTCGCTTTTCATTACAGCAATTTCGATTTTTAGATAAGATAGAACCAGTGGAAGGAGGGGGCTTATTCTTCTTTTCAAAATCCTCGTGAATATTTTGTAGTTAGCATTCAGTAGTGGAATCGGCCTGTACGATTTTATGCTGTCGTTACTTTTCTTCTTTTTGACTAGTACGATCACACCATCAAAAAACTCATTGGGGGCTTATGAGGACAAGGCTTCATTTATGATGAAGGTGAACTCTCTCTGAATCACTTGCCGTGATTTTAAGTAAAATTCATTCGGTAGGCCATCAATGCCAGGAGATTTTCGTGAGCTGCTTGCTTTAATTGTAGAATCTCTTCGAATGAAATCTCGCTCAGTGTATACTGATTGTCCTCATTCTCGTTCGGGATGCATTGTGTTGGATTGAAATTGTCGTTTATTGTTGTGTGCATGGAGGAGTACAGGTTAGCGAAATATTCCTGCACGCTCCGGCTATCTCATCTGACTCCCTTATTGTATCAGCACCATTCTGCAGCGTTTTAATCGAGGTTTCGGTTCGTCGAGATTTTTGGTTGGCTACGTGGAATATGGATGTGCTTTCGCCTTCGTTCCAACTCCTTGTTTGTTGGGCATAGTTCCATTGAAGCAAAAGCAAATGCATTAATGTGGTTGATAGTACTTAGCTGACTGGAATCGCCATAATAGCGGTCATAGGATGAACGAAGCAGAGCATAATACTATTCTATTGTGTCGCAGAAGGAACGCCTTTTTAACGATATTTCCATTTGAAGTTTTGGTTTAACATATTTGATCCACCATTCGATCCATGTGCGGAAATTCCTTCGGTTCCTAGTCCAATACACCCATTTGACGTGAAGTTCATCTATAACTGCTGGATCTTTTACTAAACTTGGGTGCATACGCCATACACCCCGACCAGGTGGGTTCCCAAGTGTGGGGAGCACAGTGCGGATGATGTATGCGTTATGATCCGAAAAAGCCGTTGCTGCAAAATGTGCTGTTATTATCCACCCGCGTATATTGGGAGTCAGAAGGATCTGGTCTATCCTGGACGCAGAGTCGAATCTGATAAATGAGAATTCGACATGTTGACGATGTATGAGTTCCCAGTTGTCGTCAACTCCTGAAGCCGACATGAATCTTTTAAGCATTGGACTGTGTGCATTTGATCCGGTTGCGTCTTTTTGATTCACTACAGAGTTTAAATCGCCCCTGACGATTGCAGTATTCGTCGCATTGTAGAGTATGGTTGTTGCTCGACAGCAGTGAGTACTCGCAGATTTTATCAATCTTCACTTTATTGTAGATGAAACGTATGGGATGATTATAAAATTCCTAGAATGATTAAGGTTTTAGTTTGATAGGATAATGCATACATTCTCTTACTTTTAGTGACTGTACTGTCGGGAACGTGTTTAAACTTTCCGGAGAGCGATCAATCTGGCGACACTATATGCAATTTATACATCAAATCTATTTGTTAGCTGACAATCTGACCACTCACCCTAACGACTCAGTTCAGCACTGTACTGATTTCTACGCGAACGTGAGCTTCAAGGCGGTACTTGTACTCTTAGATCCGTACTAGGTTGTCCCCGTACTATCTTGATCCGTACTGTAGCTGTAAGTTTTAGGTTTAGTTTTAGCTCTTAAGTTGAATATAGGCTCACCTTTTCACAAATAGAATTGACAAAATAAGAATTGCAAATAATCGATACCGCTCACTAATCCTCACACACTAGAAGATTATTAAATGCTTCTAACTGTGATAGTTTAGGTTATACAATTTACGATTGTTCTTCACGAAATGACTTGACAACTATTTCCCCCGCTTGTTCGACTGTCTTTCACGTCACCCTTATTCGTGCCAATCCCCCGAGAAGGCGGAAGGCGCGGTTAGTGTTGTTGATTTGTTGCATGGGCGCCGAGGGGCTCGCTTAACTGTGTAGCGCTGTTAACACTCCCCCCGGAATGCAGTAAGGGTCTCCCTGAAGCATTCATCTCAACGCCTACGTCCAGGACAGCGAGTTTAACGGCAGGCCTCTCGTAGATTCCGTTGGCCGTCTGCACCGTCGCCCATCTCACTTGTCCATCTGCACCAGGTTTGACGCAGATAACTCGACCCTTCGGCCAGCAGTTTCGCCGTAGATTTGGGTCCACGATGATGACAACGTCGCCGACTGCAATGGGTTTTGCTGTTGTGAGCCACTTCGGTTTCCGAGTAAGCGTTGGAAGATAGTCTCTAACCCACAACTGCCAGAATCGGTTGGCCATGGCCTGCGAACGTTGCCAGCTGTTTCGTAGAGCTGCAGAGCTGTCGTCGAATGGCACCCACGGTCGTAAGCCGTTTTGCGTACCCAGCAGAAAGTGATTGGGCGTCAGCACTGGAGATTCGTCGTTTTCCAGCGGGACGCTAGTGAGTGGCCGCGAGTTGAGAACGTTCTCAACTTCCACCAACGCGTTCTGGAGCACCTCGTGAGTTGGCGTAGCATTCGATTGCAGCACAGTTAGGTTCCGTTTCACGGACTGAACCAGACGTTCCCATGCTCCTCCCATGTGAGGAGAGGCTGGCGGATTAAAAGTCCATTCCGTTCGAGCCGTGGTGAACTCCCGCATCAGCCGGTCGTCGTCGAGTTCCTGTAGCGCTAGCTGTAGCTCCTTACTGGCGCCCTGGAAGTTTGTGCCACGGTCGCTGTAGATCACTGCCGGAACTCCCCTTCTAGCGAAGATGTTGCGTATAGCCATGATACAGGAATCTGTCGTCAGTGTGTGAGCGAGTTCTAAGTGTACGGCGCGAATGGTAAGACATGTTGCCAGTACCCCCCAACGTTTCTCCGTGCGTCGTCCGACGGATACCGTCATTGGGCCAAAATAGTCTATCCCCATGTACGTAAATGGTCGAGCAAAGGCAGCCAGGCGAGCGAGTGGTAGATCGGCCATCGCAGGTGGTTGCGGGGCAGCCTGGTTATTTTTACACTGTTGGCACTCCTTCCGGATCGCATGGTACGTTGCCTTCAGACGTGGACTGCGGAATCGCTGGCGAAGCTCGTTGATGATCGTCTCATGGTTCTGGTGGTTAAACTGCTTGTGTGCGTTGGACACGATAAGCCTAGTGATGTGGTGATTCCGTGGAAGAATAACCGGATTAGCGGCGTCGTAATCTGTGAATTTACATTCTTGGGTTCGGCCGCGGGCCCTTAGAACGCCGTTCTTGTCAAGAAAGGCGCACATCTTGCTTAGCGAACTGTTGTTTTTTATAAGCTTGCGTTGCTGGGTGGTTGATAAGGGTTCATTCAGGACTGCTATCTCATCGGGATACGCACTGCGCTGTGCAAGACGAAACAGGTAATTTTCCGCTTTTCTTAGCTCGTAACGAGTCAGAGGGCCACTCTGCCTTGGTTTTTTCATCTTAGCTTGCTTCAGGTTGTCCACGAAACGGGTCACATAAGCCATTCGGCGCAGTAGAGAAGACCATTCCGAGAAATCATGTGGCTGAACCACTGGGTCCAACGGCATGGTATGAAGCAGAAGATGAGGCCGCAACTCCTCTTTAGTCGATCCAAATGAGTGCGGGGAAACAGGCCATGCTTTCTTCGGTTGCCAGAGAAAATTGGGACCGCAAAACCATCGACTAGAGGCTGTCATATCTGGAGCTCGTGTCCATTTGGTTCCCTCGTCTGCCACGTTCAGCTTCGTTGGCACCCACTGCCATTCGTTGACGTTCGTCGTTTCCAGGATCTCGCTAACACGGAAGGCCACGAATTGGCTATACCGACGGTGATCCGAGTTGAGCCAGCAGAGGACATCTCTGGAGTCAGTCCAGAAGAAACGTAGATTGATTTTGACGGATAGCGATTTGGCAATGGTTCCCGCTAATCTCATGGCTATCACGGCGGCTTGCAGTTCGGACTTCGGAATGGAGAGAAACTTTAGCGGCGCGACTCTCGTCTTTGCTCCGGCCAGTCTGCATTCGATGGTTTCTCCTTCCTGAAAACGCAAATACACTGCAGCTGCGAAACCGTTCTCGCTTGCGTCGACGAACGTGTGCAGTTGTACCACCGTTCCGTCCGTCGCGGATGTGAGTGTTCGGTAGCATCGAGGTATTTCGATAGACGATACCTGCGGCAACACTGTCAGCCATGACAACCACTTTTGAAACAACGACTCATTGATGGGGTCATCCCAGCCGACTGAAGTTCTCCAGATTTCTTGCAGCAAGGATTTTAGTTGCATTAGGAAGTGTGCTATGAGTCCTAAGGGATCGAATATCATCATTAACGTCCGAAGCACTTCGCGTTTTGTCGGTCGTCGCTGCCCACTGATCAGTAGCTGCTCGTACCGCGGTGACATTTTATATGTGAAGCAGTCTGTTGAGGTGTTCCACCACATTCCGAGAACCCGTTCTGACACGTGTTTGTCGCCGATACTGAGGCTTTTCTCATCGGAGCCTGTTTCGCTCATAGCTGCCACAACTCTGGGTGAGTTGGAGATCCAGTTCCGCATTTCGAAGCCTGCTGATCTGTGCACTGTCTGTACTTCTCGAACCACTTGTATTGCTTCCTCCTCAGATTCCACACTCAGAAGCATATCGTCAACGTAGTGTTGCTTTACGATTGCGTGAACTGCTTCTGGGTGTTCTTGTTCGAATCTCTTTGCATTGTAATTTTTTACGTATTGTGCCGTACTCGGCGAGCAGCATGCGCCGAACGTCATTACCTGCACTACGTAGACGCTAGGGTCGATATCTGTCTCGCAGGCCTTCCAGAAGAAGCGTTGGCAATGCTGGTCGTCCTCCCGCATCCTTACTTGGTGGTACATCTCACGGATGTCGCCGCATACCGCTGTCCGAAACTCCCGGAACTGGATCAGAACAGATAGAAGAGATGTCAGTTGCTCTGGGCCTTTTAACAGAACTGAGTTGAGTGAAACTCCAAAGGCGGTGGCAGCTGCATCCCATACGAGTCTCGTTTTGCCCGGCTTGTTCGGATTGACGATTGGAAATATCGGAAGGTACCAAACTCGTGGGCGGTTTACTATCAGCTCTTCCGCGGACAACTTGCGAATGTAGCCTTTGTTGATATGATCCTGGATTTTCGCGTTCAATTCTCCCGCCAGAAGTGGATCCTTATTCATGCGGTTATCTAGGCATCGCCATCTTCGCAGTGCCATCGCTGCACTATCCGGAAGTCGGACTGAATCGTACTTCCATAGAAGCCCGGATTCGAAACGGCTGTCTACGGGCCGAGTGAGTGATTCCAGCATTGACTGTGCTCGTTGGTCCTCGTGTGACAGAAGTAGTTTACTTTGCTTAGATATGCCCAAGCTGTCGAGCTATTGCTTGAATATTAAATTATGGTAGATGAAATTATATTTATTATTTAGAAATTATAAAAAAAGATTTTTGTATAATAATTATTGGTTATTTAGTAATATTGGCTGCTATAACAAAAAGAGCACAAATTCCTTTTTCTTCTTGATTACCTGCAGCTATAGCAGCTCCTACTCCTGTATCAGCATTAGTTCATTCATCAACTTTAGTAACAGCTGGAGTTTATTTATTAATTCGTTTTAATTTATTAATTATTGACGAGTTCGTGAAGATCTTCACTGGTCTCTCTGTTGCACTGGCAAATCTGTAGCGCATGATAGTTTACGTAGTGCCCAGCATTCTTCTCTCCCACACAACTGCCGAAAGCAATCCAGCCGAGCCGTGTTTTGATTGCAATCGGCTCATTTGACTGTCCTTCGCGACTCTTCATTGCATATCCGAGAGTGGCATTATCCAAGCCGATTAGGATTCGCGGATTGGCCTCGTTATACGACTCAATCGGTAGTCCCATGAGGTGCTGGTATCTCTGTTGCAACTCCGAGGTAAGGAGAGTCTGTGGTCGGATCTGCAAATTTCTGATCGTTCGTACACTGGAGAGATCATACCTCTTGATCGGGTTCGTTACACTGGAGATTTGAAGACTAACGTTTTGTGATCTGTTTTCGATCTTGGTGGTTTCGCCTGTCCACTTCAGGCACAGTGGATTCTTTGGTCCCCTTAACCCGAGCTCGTCTGCTAAACTCTGTTCTAGAAGCGTGAGTTCTGAGCCGTCGTCCAGGAATGCGTAGGTTCGAATTGCCTTTGATGGGCCGTATAAAATGACCGGAACTACTCTGAACAAGATCTCCGACTGCACTTGGTGCACGTTGCAACTCTTCTCGTAAACAGCGGCTGCTGTAGGAGATTCACCAGATCGAGGGTTTCCGTAACCGTGAAGCAGGTGATGGTGCAGATATGTACAGCCATTCGTTCCGCATGGTTTTTCTTGTCTACATGACCCGTTGTGTTTACGCAGGCATTTGCGACAAAGTTTGTAAGCTCTTACTGTAGCCCACTTCGAATCGTAGCTTAGGTCTACGAACTGTTTGCACTTGGCCAGCATCGTACAATCCCCTTTGCACGCCACGCACTTCTTGGTGTCAACGATGGTTGGTTTCTGTAGAGAGTTGGCTGGTTTCGAATCCTCAGAGTCTATTTCCGAGTGAACATTCAAGAAGCCATCCCGCTTAGTACCGCGAAACCGTTGATCGCTGAATACGGTATCTACGACCGCACTTGCATCCTCTGCTGTCTCGTACAGCCACGTACTGAAATCCAATAGGTTCGGAGTCGGGTTGTTCCTTGAGAACCTGGCCCAGCTCAGCTTCAACGTTGGTGGCAACCTCCCTACCAACTCGTATCGCAGCGATGCATTGTAGACGAAGTCACTAACCTCACACACTTGAATGGTAGCGACCAAATTCTCAACTGTCAGCGCGAAGTTCACCACTGTCTCCAACTTCTCTATGCTCGGTGACGGCAATGATCGTATCTTCTTGATAACCGCCTGCACGATTGCTTCCGGTCGTCCATAGAGCATCTTGAGAGTTGAAAGGACTCCCGCAACGTTCGATGGGTGGAGCAGGCGACATCTTACTGCTTCCAATGCTCTTCCTTTCAAGCACTTACGCAACCGTAACATATTTTCCTCATTGGAGAATCCGCACATCTGAGTCGACGAGTTAAACATCGAGAAGAACAGCGGCCAATCTTCCGGATTACCACTGAAGTCCGGCAAATCCTTCGAAACTGCCTGGCGTGCGGCGATTTGACTTCGATTCAACACACAAGCCGTGTCGTCACTGAGCCCATGCGCTGGGAGGGATGGTCGTCCAACGGGGGTGGAACGCTGACCTGGTACAAACGCATTCGCTTCGACCCATGATCCAGCCTCCGGTGCGAGAGCGACTGATTGTCGCATATGGGAGCTGCCGAAGATTGGCCGAGTCTCTTGTTGGCCGGAAACACGTTGTGGGGGTCGTCGGAGTTGGATATTAACTTGAGTCGCACGCTGCTGATCTGGAACTGGAGCATGGTGCTCTATAGACGCAGTCGAGTTCCTCGGTGGACGTTTCTCTAGTTCCTCGGCTTCAGATCCGCAGTCAACCTTCTCGCCGTATCCATCCGTGTCGTCTATCCACTTCTTCACCTTCGACATTGATACTGATTGGGGTTCACTAACAATCGACGAGCAGTCGCTACCGCCCTCTAACAGAATCTTGTACTTGAGTTCTAAATATCGTCGTTCCAACTCCTTTTCCTCCTCTAACCATTGTAGTTCCAAAGCTTGTCTCCGTTTGGCCTGACTTCCGATGCTGCTTGCCTTGCTCTTTGACCGTACAGTGGATGTGGTACTGCTTACGTTGGGGGTATGCAGAGGGGAAGGGGTTAGATCCTTTGCGTGTTCGCAGTTCATGCAGATCCAGCTCACGTCAGCAATCTCTTCTGACACTTCTACACACGAGAAATGATACCACTCATTGCAACCGTCACACTGAACCATTCGACTATTATCACGCTCATCACACACTTGACAATGACCGACCCGATTCTTTCGTACGCGGCGGAACGGATTACGTTTGACTACGTTCGTTTTATTTTTCTCGGCGGTATCCTTTTCCTTAGGATTTGCTCACGGCCGGTTGGATTCATTGGTAACTTTATCATTTACCTGTTCGCTAGGGGGAGGATGGACAAACACTTTAATCGCCGAATCCTTAGCGTTCGTTTCGTCCTTCTGCAGCTCAGTCGTAGTCGCTTGGACGTTGTGACCGTCAACTGCCGCGTCACCACCTGGGGTGACCTTATCGACCGTCTTCTTGCTGGATCCGGATTTGGCTTTCCTGGATGACATCCTTCCTCCGTGAAGCAATTCTCGTAAAAGAATTTTATAAGATGTTGCTCGACAGCAGTGAGTACTCGCAGATTTTATCAATCTTCACTTTATTGTAGATGAAACGTAAATAAAATTCCTAGAATGATTAAGGTTTTAGTTTGATAGGATAATGCATACATTCCCTTACTTTTAGTGACTGTACTGTCCTGCAACGTGTTTAAACTTTCCGGAGAGCGATCAATCTGGCGACACTATATGCAATTTATACATCAAATCTATTTGTTAGCTGACAATCTGACCACTCACCCTAACGACTCAGTTCAGCACTGTACTGATTTCTACGCGAACGTGAGCTTCAAGGCGGTACTTGTACTCTTAGATCCGTACTAGGTTGTCCCCGTACTATCTTGATCCGTACTGTAGCTGTAAGTTTTAGGTTTAGTTTTAGCTCTTAAGTTGAATATAGGCTCACCTTTTCACAAATAGAATTGACAAAATAAGAATTGCAAATAATCGATACCGCTCACTAATCCTCACACACTAGAAGATTATTAAATGCTTCTAACTGTGATAGTTTAGGTTATACAATTTACGATTGTTCTTCACGAAATGACTTGACAACTATTTCCCCCGCTTGTTCGACTGTCTTTCACGTCACCCTTATTCGTGCCAATCCCCCGAGAAGGCGGAAGGCGCGGTTAGTGTTGTTGATTTGTTGCATGGGCGCCGAGGGGCTCGCTTAACTGTGTAGCGCTGTTAACAATGGTAGTATGTTGTTGCAAAAATTTTCCTGAGCGTTTCGATTTTGCATCCCCGACGGTGCGTAATACTACGTTCACACTACAGAGTTAAGACATGTTATAATAATTAGCAACAAGAAAAATGTCATCAAGATAGCGTTAAAACACGTTTTAACGCGTAGTGTGAACATGGTATAAACGTTGATGAAAGTAACGTCATTTATCCGTCCGCTGATTATTCTTGTGTCCATGCTTCTATCAATGTAAGTTAGGAGAAAAAAATTCGTGCTGCAATCGCTGTTCCTCTTCTATGCTCGTCTACATTGTACTCAATGCTAAACCCTGGTATGCTAAGGTTTGTCGTTGCCACCTCTTGCAGGATTATATAATTCAGCAGACCGGATGAAAGAATTCACGGCGTCGAGCTTTGTTCCGTTTGTCACTGCGTTCATGTTGATTGTAGCAATCTTATAGCTCATCATATCAGCCATTTCTTCATTCAGAAGACGGTTCTTTGACAGCGCCAGCAGCTGAGCGTTGTCACGATAGTGGCGGGGACACGAAGGCGCTGTTTGTGCAGGTGGCAGTATTTGCGAGAGCTGAGAATGTTGATATCTTGCTGAAGGTGGCAGTATCATATGTTGCTTCGGTGGGACATATACTGTCCAGCACACTCAATTCGGCTCGGTAATTTCTCAACAGCTGTGTAGTCAGCAAATTTAGAAACTGATATCTCTGTAAAGTGAAATTAGCTTGCTGATTTTCGGTGAAATATTTTCCGAGTCACAGCACTCAAACGTCACTTTTACTGAGATCTCAGCAAAAATAATGTTTGCTGAATCTCAGCTGTTGAGATTTCGGCAAAAGATGCAAAAAAGCTGAGATTCGGCAGAAAAAATTAAGTGTGAGAATGCTTACCGAGGAAGCTAGAAATGCGGCTGGCATATTCGTTTTATGTAGTGTTTTATCACAGCTGGCGGCTGCTTGCAGATGCAACGTAAGGTTTCCCAGACAGGGCGGGCAGCTGATGGGTGCTGTTGCGGTGATACCGGGAGCTGGGAGAGATAAAAACACGGAAGTGAACATCGCTGCTTGCGCATCTAATTGGTTGCTGCACTGTTGAGACGAAGGGCTTCTCAGAATTTATCTGGCCGCGGATAATTGATACGTGTTGAGTGCAACTGCAGCGAAGCTATACTGCATGCTGCACTTTTTTATATTTCGCCGACACGACGAATAGCAGCAGGGCTCAGCGGCAGCGGGGAAAACTGTGAACGGTGAAAACTTGCTGAGGGTGGTAGTATCGAAACTTGCTTCGGCGGAACATATACTGTTCAAAATGCTTACCGAGGAAGCTGGGAACGCTGCTGGCATATTCGTTTTTCTGCATTGTTCCGTCACGGCAGGTGGACGCTGGCAGAGACGTCGAATGGTTGCCCTGAGAGGACGAATAGCTGGTGGGTGTCCTTGCAATGGCAGGTTGAGCTAGAAGAGATGGAAGCAGGGAAGCGAAGGCCCTGCTTGCACGTCCAGTTTGTTGCTACAGTGTTGAGACACGTAGCTAGTCGAAATTTGCCTGACGACGCGCGCTTGCGTAATCATTTTAGTGTTGCACAAGCAGAACGGATAGTAGATGAGTACAACTGAAGCAAAGTAATACTCGAGACCAGCAGAATGGCTGATGTAGACTGCAGTGGTAGTGAGAGCTGAGAATGGTAAAATCTTGCTGAGGAGGGCAGTATCATAGCTAGCTTCGGCGGGACACATACTGTCCAAAATGCTTACCCGGGAAGCTAAAAAAGCTGCTCACAAATCCATATTATTTAAGGTACAAACACAACCGGCGATCGTGTGCATGTTTGTTTATTACCTTCACCAACAGGCCCCTTTGCCCCAATTGTGGTTGCTTAAACTAATTACATTGTTGCACAGGCAGAACAGGCTGCAATTGCGGCTACGGAGTGTTGAATATCGTATTTACTATCGGTTCAGCCACGGAATGATGACACAACTGCGGCGACGTGTGCTGGGAGAGGTGGAAGCAGGGAGGCGAGAATCACTACTTGCATATACAGTTTATTGTTGCAGTGTTAAGACGAGAAGCTGGTCGAATTGTCCCAGGGGACGGGAGCTAGCACATACGTTTTATTGTTGCACCAATGTGACATGTAGTTGATGAGTTCCAAAAGGGAATATTGCATTGTGCGTTGATTTTTATTTCGCCGACAAGACGAAGCGGCGCATCACGATGACGCTTGTCTACGGAAAAATCATTGTTTACAGAATTCACCGGTCCATTCTTAACAGTTTATGTCTATGTGAGCGTCTGTGAATGGTTTCTTGTTTTTTGGGGACGAGATAATCGTACGGAAGAAAGACTGCGTCGGACATGTTGAGAAGCGTATGGGAACGAGATTATAAAAACTGAAGCAAGAAAAAAAGGTATCGGTGGGAAAGGAAAGAGAAAGTTGACGGACAAATTTATCGGCGAGCTAACAAAATTTTATGAGCTGGCAATTCGTAGAAATTTAAATTCTGTAGAACATATGCGAAATTCTATCAGGGCTTCCCTCGAACACTGCTCGTCATCGAACGAAAATTCCCAACACTCAAAGTGTCCACCCGGCGAGGACAGTTGGTGCAAGTCGCGTCAGGCAGAAGCAAAAGGAACTTTAGAAACTTTCGAACACGTCGGGATCCCCATCGCTCCTTCCATCGTAGAATTAATGAAACACATCTACGAAAGTCTATCATCTAGAGGTTTAATAGAAAGATGCTTATGAGCTCACACCCAAAACAACAATGAGTCTCTGAATAGTGGAAGCTGGGCTCTAGCGCCAAAACACTTGCACAAATTCTGGCAGGCAGGTGGTCAATGTTTGTATTTGTATTTGTAAAATTTTTATTCATCCAACATTTAATGTCTTAATGAAATTTCCTAAAACTAGTGTGATTCAATTCGTCTTATTTGGCAGTCAGCATCTTTAATCATTTTCATCGATATTACAAGCTATGGAGGTGATGGGAATTACCTTAGGGAATGAAGCTGAAAGATGTGCTGATCGACTCGACGGTGAACGTATAACTCGTTCTGAACGTAAAGTAGGTGCTGCTGCAAAACAGGCCCAAATTCAACAGAGGGAGCAAAATATGGGCAACCAAGAACATTTTCGTGATGAGTAAGGTGAGCTCTAGGGCCCCGGTATAGCACATTAACTAGAAGGGTACTACAATCGTACTTTATCTTTAAACGTGTTTTCCCGAAAGTAGTGTTTTTAAGCGGTCAATTAAGACTTTTCATAGAAGTACTGGTTCTATTTCAATATTTTTTTCTCCAATTGTTCAAAAAACATTCAAAATTTTCAAAATGTCAATTCGTTCCATTCTTATAGCCACTAATAGACCAAAAAAATAATTAAAATATTGGAAATTTTCTCAAATCGTTACATAGCTTTTACTAATTATAAAAAAGACGACAAAATCGCATAGAAATTGCTTAATCCAGAGCAGAATTTACCGGTCTAAAGTGTATTCTACTTCACTCCGGTTATGTCTCTGACATTACCCACCCATCTTTTTAATAATGATACGAGTTCTACCTTTTCAACTTCAAAATCCATACAAAGTGCGTCCCTGCCGCTTCAGAGTATAGACGACATTCATTGCGGTTTTGCGCTTGGCGTGTTCAGTGTAGGTCACGGCATCTCGGATGACATTTTCCTGCACACCATCAGCATTCGTTGATTAAATCGGAGATGCATTTTACACCACGAGCCAGACGCCGAATGGCGGATTTGGTGATTCCCTGAATTTTATCACGAAGAACCTTGCGATGACGCTTGGTACGGGAACGCAAACAGGATACCGCTTATTGTACCGTCCGGACAAGCATGTTGCTCGTGTGGTAAGCGAGCACCCACTGATACAAAACAAGTTCGCGTGACCTGTATATATAACATTCCCGTATGTAATGAAACGCTTACATGCTCCTTTTTGAGGGCTCTGAGTGGTTTTGGTTTATTTATAGTAGTCGCACTAATTCCGAAATTTAATACGAGATACGTGCACGAATTTCCGATCAGATAGTGCAAAAATATTGCGATTTCGATCAGTAGAACGGAAGATATTCGCATTTCAAACCTGGGAAAAACTCTCAACTGAAATTTTTGAAACGGGACCCCATATTGAAACGTTAGAAGTATTCTACTTCAGTAAAAAAACAACCCTCTCGGGAAAACATAGCCAATGTGACTATGGCTATAAAAATATGAGTTTTCTGATTTCAGATTACCCAATTTGCCAAAACTTTGCCTAAACGGGACCCATACAGTTTCAGCATCAATTTCATCAATAAAGTTTCAAGGTCGCGAGAGATTTTTACTTTACATCTTCAAAAATAAAATTGAAAAGTCAAAACATGTATCCTCAAAATAAAAAAAAAATTAAACTCCATTGGGTAGATGCTTTACAATTTATTCCCAAAAAACTGCTCAATTTTAGGCCTCGCGAGTGGAAGACCCCCTTAAGTATGTCTCTGAGTGTCAGTCGTCCAAACACGGTGTCGTCTATGGAAGGACGGCCGAAAACTCGAAATCCGAATTGCGCTGTATACATCGGCTACATGCAATTACAGTAATAGTTACGTGAAAATAGGGTGGATGAAAACCACCTGTTTTCAGGTAAATCGAATTTTTTCAGAGTTTAGTGATCTGGGACGGGACCTGCGGATAAATGCTTTCTTTTCCATTTTTTGTTTTTCCTTCTCCATACTACTCACATACGTTCTCATTCTGGTTCACATATCGCTCACATGACATTTCATTCTGGCCCACACTGGTTCAAAATAAGGTTTGAGAGCTGGATCAATTTCACATGTGTTTTTACTCTATCCGCATATTTCGTTTCAGGTAGTGATCAGTAGCATCATAGCAACACCTGTAATTGTCCTGTACATTAAGAATCGGCTGCGAAGTCAGTTGATACTGAAGATTAAGTTCCAAAACGGAATGATAGTCTCAAAACTTTGCTTTGCGGTTCCAAGAGGCATTGTAAAGGGCATCCACACAATATCGAGCACCATGCCAACCTTCATAATTATTCGTATAAAATACATGAGGGTACTGTAGCATTCTCTAGATTCCATTCCCGGTGCATTCGTGATTTTTTGGGACATGCTCAGACCAATTCCATTTTCTACATATCCGAAAAGCGCAACTGGTATAAAACATTTGCACCTAAATATTACTGTAATGTATGTAAAATTACACCAAATCGAAGATGGAATCGTGGAATCGGGTTCTTCAGACCACCTGTTTGTGGGAATATTACTGTCGTACGCCAGCTGAAATTAAATAAAAGCGACGATCAATGAACAATGAAGTTACATTTGTAGTCATCTACGTTTTATGTAGATACACTAAAACTGATTGTGGGAATTTTAGAATTCGGTTAAATGAGCCAAAAATGGTTGATTAATATTCCTGACTGATCATTGTCTTTCCATT
The DNA here is from genome assembly GCF_030247195.1 of Topomyia yanbarensis. NCBI lineage: Eukaryota > Metazoa > Arthropoda > Insecta > Diptera > Culicidae > Topomyia > Topomyia yanbarensis. The sequence goes on along the minus strand of NC_080672.1, from coordinate 266,212,620 downwards.
TCCATGCGAGCATATATGTCGTTTCAAACACCAGATAAGATTTTCTTAGTCCAGCTGCCCAATCCCGCCTTTTGGCGGGTTACATGTCTTGAGGTTTAGCTGAAAAATCAGTAACTTTCATAAACAGGCAATATGTTTTTCGGTTTTCTCATCATAAAAACACACTACTCAAGTTTTTTGAAGTTAAACAAAAATTTGGGCTCGTGTTTCACATAAAATGACAAAAATTATTTGTTATTTGCTACACTATACTCTGTTCGTTCTCAGATAATCATCCACCGAAACCTTAGTCAGTCTCGTTTCAAAGAATTCTTGCACTGTATCAGTGTTCCACTTGGTGATCGATAGGGTTTCCTTCACACTACCAAATTCATCTATCAGCTTAACCATCGGATCTAAACCTCGAACATATTTGATGGTCAGATTTGGGAATTTGGCGGGACGATCGCTTTTGATGAACGCCTGAATTTGAGGATAAGCGCCAAATTTGCAGGTACACACTTCTAATACTGCTTTTGGGTATACTTTTAGTTTTCCGTCACCTTCGGCGTCCTTTTGACAGCATTCACGACAGTGGTCCCTAGAATCAATCAATGACATTGTAAGCATTAAATGTTCGATATTTTTCAAGAACTTACTTCAACTCGTCTAGTCCATATTCGCCCAAACTGTTACATGATGAGCAAAATAATTGAGCTTTAATAAATCCAAGCTCTCGACAGTCTTTTGAAGTGAATTCTGATTTTATCTATTTTGTGAGGATAAGGATAAAAAAGTTAGATATATAAAACATCCAATTCTTTCAGATTGCTAAAACGCTTGAATATAGTGAATCGACTGTTATTCAAGTCAATGTTTACCAAGTAGTATAGTATGCAAACCTTTTGACTTTATAAGTATTGAATTTTTTTGTGAACCAGATACATTGAGAACACTTATTTTAGGAATATGGTAAATCGTATCTTATTGATCTACTTTCACATCTCGATTTAATACCTTGTTGAGATTTGTAATAATTAAGCTCTATTGATTGCATTATTATCCGTACAGACGTGAGTACAATAAAATAGAAAGTTATATCTTCTGTGAAGTTAAAAATATTGCGTATAATAATGTTCAAGTAAACTGCATATTTTGATTAGCCTGATACAAAGAGCATGGTATTAAAGGCAAATGTTGCAAATAAACGTAAGCTATAAAAATACATGAGATTTCAATGGTAATAATCCTTGGTAATTGTTCAGTTTAGTGACTATGGTGAAAGATGTTTTTGTCACAGTAATTATGCTATACGTATTCTGACTTAGATAAAGTCGGAGTAAAAAGGAGCATGTTTTTCGCTCCTGTTTTCTCTGGAGCAACTAGGAGCAGGAAGCGTATACTTGGTGCAAACTCAATACGGTATAACCATATTAAACGGTAGCATTTTCTTACAATTAAAATTCCCACTAAAACATGCTTCTATTTTTGCTTAATGCTATTCAATTACTAAATAAAACGTTACCACTGCCTAATTTGCTACGCCAGCTCGCCGTTTAGTTTTACTAAATCGGGGAAAACAAGTAAAAACTTCCCTCTAAAATCGCCAAACTCGACAATTACCGTATGATTGGTGAAGGTGAGTATTCCCGGTAATCTTATTAATAGATGTGTCTAACGTGAACCAAATTTAACCCCGTAAAAACCTAATTCGAAACATGTCTTCAGATATGTGACCACTTACACATGCAAACAGTAGCGATACGAAAATCACATAAATTGAAATCATCATCCAAAATTTTATAAAAACTTTCAAACTTTACTGATGCAACGCTGTTTCACGTAAAAAAGTAAGCATACACGTACTCGGACTCGCTTTGTTTTGTTGGGCAATTCACAAAATGTTTGTTTGACGTTATCCGCCCAGAGACGATGTATTAAATATAAGACACGCGGAGAGAAAAACAGTAAATTTTGCTGCACAGTCCTGGAAACCCTATCCCAGAGTCTGTGGTACAGCGCAAATTCGTTAGTTGGGCTGTTCGTTAGTTGGGTGTTCGCTAGTTGGGGCATGCCTCAACTAAAAGACACTATTATGTCAAAACTGAAAGTCAAAAACTGATTGACGTTTGAATGTCATTGATTTCAAGGGGTTCATTGGTTGATTTCTGTGGCGATCTAGGAAAAAGCGTACTTTGAAATTCAATGGTATTTTATTTTTTGAATTCATATTCCGGAATGTTTTTAGTGAAATAAATGTTTTCTTAAATGTATTTCACTTCTTCCATTCAGCATCAATTAGTTTGTGTCGCATAGAGGTTAGTTTACTAACTTTTGAAGGTATTGATGTATTCAATCCTATACACTAGTAACTGTTATCCTCTAGGTAGAGACGAGGGGCAGTTCACTCCCCATTCAAAGTGAATTGAAAATACCCAATTGAAAAAATACACGAGAAACGCTTCAATACACCTTAATACATTTAATACGCCGAAAATACACTAATGCACTAAAATACGTTACTTCTGGAAGAATTTTTCAATACGTCGAAAATACGCTAATACACAAAAATAGTTAGCACCGGAAAAAAATTTCAATGCGTCGATAACAATCCAATTCGTCAAGTAATACACTGTTGATACAAGCCATACAAATATTACATTAATTTCATGCCAAATGAAACTAATTCAGTATATTTCTTATTATGACATAGCGTATGTTTTTTTCAAGCTAGATTGTTTACTTTTCTCGGAATTGGGACTCCCAGCAAACGGATTCAGAATCGGTGAATCATTAGAATGACAAGTAGGCAGAAATCAATCAGAATTCTTGTTAATTTGATTCAGAGGAACAATCCCATAATCTTTAAAGAAAATAAACATCCCGTACATTTGAAAATACACCCAGGAGACGTGAACATAGGTAAATCCGAAACTTCCTACCAGTATCAGTAGGAAATTGTTGATCAAGAATTCGCTTGGTTTATCGACATAAACAATGGTTTAATGTTTATCCTAAATAGTGAAGCTCTAAAATCTTGCAAGTTCGAAGTTTACATTACGATGGATCATTTTGATTAGATATATGGGTTGCATTATAAATCAACACTCGTTGGGCGAATAGAATCGAAACCAACGCTCGATGGATTGAGAATGCAAAACACAAGATTGTACGCAGCTCACCTGGGTTCGATTCCCAACCCCGCACATAGGATTAGAGATATTTCCACAAGAGATTACTCTAACCAGAAAAGAGGCGAATGACCCTAAGATTAAAACCTCTATAATCAAAATAAAAAATAATACAAAACGCAAGTCTAAGTCCAGTTGGAATTCCGGCTGGATTCTGCCAGAATTCAGGCTCTAGTGACACAACCGAATCTAGTACAACCAATAGGAATTTCGGCTGATTTTACTGAGGAGCATCTCAATTTTACTGAGAAGCATCTCAATTTTTGAAATAGATTTAGATAATATTGCAGTGATTAAATATAATACCGCGTTGCTCAAAAATTACCTTGGGGTAATTCAGCAAGCCTAATTAGTTTTCACCAAACTAAAGATAAAGGTTACTTGTTACATGTTCATCAGCCATAGCAGCATATCTGGTAAATCTCCCCGCTTCCTGCTTCTCACCAGTAGAAGCAAACTGAAGAAGTCATTAATTCTCTAAATAATAAAATTTGGCATAATGCTTAATTGTTCGTTAATCTTGAAAAATCACTAGTAATTCCATTTGTACTAATTTTATTATTTGCGTTTATGAAAATATTCTACTTGCATTCTACAACAACATTCAAACGTCAAAATTCAGTAACATTCGGTTTCAATTGATTATTCAACAAAAATTCAATGCGTGCATACAATTGTACGTTTTAGTACACTAATCTATAAGAATTATGAAATAATTCACCAATACGCATAATACATTTCATTTCGTGAACAATACACAAATACGTTTTAAATGCGCTAATGCGTAAGAATTATAAAAGAAATAATCAATACTCATCAATACACAAAATACATGTCATTTCGTGAAAAATACACAAATACGTCTCTCAATACGTTAGCCTGAATCGAAAATACTAGAGTGAGTCGCCCCTCGGGTAGAGATATGCGGAGGAAAAAAGGCAAACTAGCAACGGTAAATATCGCGATAAAAAACTTGGGATGGCAGGTTGCTAGCGGATTGACAAAGTGCCAGATCATGCTGTGTGGGGTGCTGTCCCGGTTAACAATGAGGCGAACGAGATATTTGCAGATACGTCATTTAGTAGGACAACTGTCAGTTTGCTGGTTGAGTTTAATTTGGTTTTTTTAAATTTAAAAATCATAAAAGAATAATTAAGGTTTAAGAATGATATGAGTGTACTCGTAAGGACACCCGCTACCAATACATATGAAAAACTGGCACAATTTTTCCAAATTAAAGATCCCTATTACGCTCTAATAGTTAATTGAAATAAGTTTTTTTTCGGTACCCGAAGGATGCTGCATTACGCGATAAATGGGTTGAATTTTTCGAGTTCCGGAAGACTTCCCGTTGCTGGATTCTATGCGGCTATGTAGCGCAAGTATTATTCAAACAAAAATCAGTAAATATGTATATAATTAAAAAAGAAAACTGCAAAAAAGCTCCGTTCCTGTGTATTCGCACGTTAAGCAGTTATAGTAGTTTAAGGAAAACAGAAAAGTACATTCAAGCGTTTTCTCCCAGCAAACATTTGATGATGGATCTATTTCCCGCAGAAAACCATTCTTGACCCTATCGAACAGCGTAAATAATCTACAGAAGATAGATTAGATGCATAAAATATACCATGCGGAAGCTTTCGGACAAAAAATCATCTCTTCAGATCAACCAAAAGCAACACTGCCGGCAACGCAACCATCCGGAAAAAAAAGCTTAAAAAAGTTTTTTTAAACAATTGGCGTGTTCTCGCTTGTATTTTGTTTGTCTAGTGCACTTCATTTAGCCAACGAATGTGGGAAATTGTGGAATCGTGTGTAAATATAGTGGAACAAGATCTCTGACCTAAACTCTTACGGCCAATTTCTTCACTTGAATGAAAACCGGTTTTCGTTGAAAACCGGTTTTCGGCTAATTGGCCACCAGCAACCCGAAAACTGGTTTTCAGCGAAAACCGGTTTTCATCCAGTGAAGAAATTGGCCGTTAATGAAAGTCAGATTGTGGTAAGTTTTGGTGTGCCAATTTCATCATTGATTCTTCCTATAGTTTGGTGGTGATTACCTAGTGTAGTGATAAATGTATGTGAGTAGATAATGAATTCGAAAATAAGTATTATTTGTAATTTTCATATTAGGCAATTAAGGGCGATTAAATGGCGCGTTCCCTGGGCCATTTAGAGGCAATTTAAGGGCGGGTAGAGCGGCTAAAAAATGACGGCGGAAAGATCGCCCAAATGTTGCATTTGAAATAGCCCCCTAATTGCCAGCAATTTGCTGGCAAATTGAAGGGCAATTAGCGCATCTGAGTTGGCAAATAGCCTCCCGTTAGCCAGCAACTTGCCCTTTTTGACTGGGATGGTGCAGAACCAGCCCAGTAAATAAAAGGGCGGCTAGGCGGGTTAAACTAGATGCTGGCGACCGGCAGGCTATTGAAATTGTTCTATGCTGCCCGCCGTAACTTGCCGTTTACTGTAAAAGTAGTGTGGGAGTGCACTCCCTTACACCGGTGTCAATCAATCGAAAATCCCGCAATAGTTTTCGTTATCCAGACTGCAAAAAAACTTTATCCATGTTATGTATTCAAATTGCTCATTTTCGGAAGTTATTCGAACTGTCAAAAAATGCACGCAGAAAAATATTTTTTAATGTCAAATAATATGAGGGTTGAAATAATAAATTTACCAAGTTGTTCTGTGTTCAATAAAAAATACATGTTTATATAAATAAAATAATTGTTGAAATAATTCTGACGAATTTATTGGATCAAACATGGAAAATAGTTGGACCAACAATTTTTTTTATTGATTTTATCATAACAACAATCGAAACAACAAACAACTTTGTTGAATCAATGAGCTCGTTTTGTTGAATAAAACTAATAAAATATTTGGATCAATGCATGTCAAATGTTCAATACAACAAACATTTTTGTTAAATCAAATAATATCTTTTATTGTTTTAAACATAACAAATATTTGAATCACTGCATAGCAAATATTGAAGCAAAACCAATTTTATTGTATATAAAACTAGCTACTACCCATCGCGCGTTGCTGCGACACTCTGCGAAATAGGAGGAAAACACAATTTGTTCCAAAGCGCCATCTGGCGGGCAGATAATCTCCAACTAATAGCACACAAACACGCCCCATACCAAATACCTACTGTGTGTAAATTTTTACGGAAATCGGTTAAGCCGTTTGGGAGTCTATAAATCATATACATACAAACTGTGACTTTTGTATATATAGATATGCCTATTCTTTCATAGGAACCAAAGGCCAACTGTCATGGTGACAAATTTAGAACAAACCATTACTCGCTAACAACAGATAACATCAGTACAAATGAACCACGCAAAGTAAATACTTGCCATTGACTTATTGGCCTTTCTCTAAAAACAGGCTACAAACACATTAATTTTACGCAGTCAAATCATTCTGGAACCGCTTCGGAATCCTGAATGGATGCAGTATGGCCCAGTCAAACCCATTCCGGGATCGGTTAGGAATTCTGAATGGATTCATTATGAGTTCTAGCTCAAAGGCAACAACCGATTCCGACTAAATCGTTTGTTGCATTTGAGCGAGAATCCATAAGGGATTCCAAACCTGTTCCGGAGTAGGTTTGCTTGGAATGAATTGAAATTTTTTTACATGCAGCGCATACGATTCCAATCACCGTCCCTTTATGTAGTACCTTTGGCCGTGCGCGTGGTTTATTACAGATATGCGCTATAATGTAGTGCTTCAGAATCTCGGCTTTTCCAAAAAGATTGCAGAAGGCGCACGAATACGCTGTGTCTTCCTGTTGGACCAGAGATGGTGAAGTACAGGAAACTGCCCTCTGGAACGGGTATTATTTATCTCTGGTGCGGTGACGTGTTTTCAGTTCTGCGATAGTCATTTTTAAGCTACACAGAGTATTTTGTTTGAGTCCTGGAATAGAGAAAGGCACCATAAAACGCACCGTGTGCATTCGACTTAATTTATTCACTAACCTTTGTGCGACATCATGATTATTTTCAAGCTGCACTTGCGCCCTTCGAGTCCGGAAAATCTGAGCACTATAAGAATTTACCGAAATCTGGATGCCCTGATTTAAAAATAGCGAATTTCTCCAGCATTGACGCACGAGGAAAAAGTTTGCTTCTTCGTAGCAACTTTTATTTTTTATTTGTTTCAATTCAACAAGGACTGTTGTTGTAATGCATTCAGTCCTTTTGAATCAATTAGCTGCAAGCTTTTGTTAGAATCACTGATTTGTTTGGAACAAACAATAATTTTGTCGATCTTCGTAAAGCATAGATAACAAAACTTGTAAGATTGATTCAAAAGATATTTTGGTTGATCTAACCAAAAAAATAAGTTTGGTTTAATAAATTCCTTGGTTCACAATAAAGAATTTTTATCGATTAAAAATGAAGAAATAATTTTTAGAATCAAACATGCACAAATCTTTTGCGTGTGGGTACTTTTTTGTTTCCAACAATGGGTACTTTTTGTCCATTTCATAACCTCTCGATGAGGTATTGATCCTGATAATGGGTGAAAAATCCTTTAAGAATAATTTCAAGCGAATAAACCTGGAAAATGCCGTTATGTTTGCATATGCAATTTAGGCCCTGATGAAAGATTTATGTAGAATTCGACACAGATTTTTCATTAGGGCCTAAGTCGCAATGTACTCAAATGGAGAAAAATCAGTTTCAATATTCGGCGATGCTTTTCTAAATGTAGTTTTTATTGCAGGTATAAATTACTTTTTGATCATGTTTTCCCTGAAGCATCTTTGGTTAAACCTTATGACAATATAACAAAGAATTTAATTCCTATGTGCTTTTAGTGGGTAGAAACTAAAAAAATGCTTACGCCCAATTTGCATTCCAGTCGTGATTTCGCCCTTCAGCAACCACCATTTGCGAAAGGGCTAAACCGTGAACACAATTTTCAGAAGGGCGCGGTAAATGGGCTAAACTGACTTTGTCTTGCTGGGTAGGGCTGGGTAAATGGGCGAGCTTGACAGTATACTTTTTAATAGGGCTCAGCAAATGGGCGCATATAAACCCAATGCAAATGAAAGGGCGCGTGCATCTTTTCTCCGAATTTCATGAAAATATCGAAATATTCGAATGTTTATGTACAATAACTATAGAGTAGACATGATCATAGTAGATATTGCTTATCATTTATATAATATAACTGCCATTTAAAGAATTATTTTGTGAATAATAGCCATACGCCCCGGTTCTGCCTAAAAATGTAAGTTTAGCCTTTATATTCCATATGAGAAGAAGGGCCTAAGTCGAAATCTCGAAGAAAATGCATGTTTCGCCGTTTTGTTTTCTTTAATTATAAATCGAATTAAAAACCATTTTAACTAATTTTCACCTCAATCTTGTAGTATTTTTGTCGCATAATGTCATAATAGCGAAAACGCTGTTTGTTTACATTTGCGATTTAAGCCCTAATGAAAGATCTATGTCGAATTCTTGATTTAGTTCCAATCGCCGCGCATCTCTATAAAAGCATCATCCCTGATATTTTTTTTTTTTTAAATAGCGTAAATTTGAACCAAACACCGTATTTTCATATCACAGACGTTTTAAAAAGTATAATTATGTTGTTCCTGCAAGCTACTCGAGCTTTGATTAATTGCAGTGGTCTTTGTATTAACAGGATGGGCTCCAAACTAACCTGGTAACATATATGAGACAAAGCCGAAGATTATTGGTGTAGTAACGTTTTTTATGTTTTTTTCTGAAGTATTCGTCAGATAAAAACAAGTTCTATGCTGTTGACCGGTCCAAGAAGTCGCAAAGAGGAGCGCTATCGATTGAAGGACAAAGTTCCTGTAGATTACCGGATCATTTACCGAGCTCCGATGGAATATTATTTATCTGGTGAGTCCACTTCTGACTGTTTCACTAGCGGCATCGCGGTCGGTTTATGAACTTCGTTTGACATTTCTCGCATAAACAGCAATCAGCATTTCCATTACAATTCACATCTATGTACTCGGTTTACTATTGTTAAAATATTGGAATATCTTGTGTTTACGTAATAGTTTTATTAGTGAAATTGCAGAAAAATGTTTCTAATAAACGGGACCTTCAAACAGTTACTCTCAGGTAATGCAATCGTGAATAGTCAAAAACTGTATGAATTAAACTATTTCTATTTTAGATATTTTGAGAATACCACATAACCAACAAATCGCTACGATGAAATATTTTGCGCCTCCTATCGAATACAAAAGTAAGTTTGTTTTCATAACTGCAAATTAACATGTCTCCTCAAATAAACATTTTTTTAGATACCGTTATACCGGAAAGACCAAAATTGCGCTTCATGGACAAAGTTCCGGTGATGCCGTCAAACATGAAAGCTCCTAAGATGCAGAAAAAGTTAAAGTTTATGCGAGGTCCAGAGATGGTACACACCACACTGTTGCATAAACAGTACGGAATTGTGGCCACCGGAGGAGGCAGACTACGATGGGGACACTTTGAGATGATGCGTTTGGGAATAGGCCGCAAAATGGATACTAGCCGAATGTTTGCAATCTGGCGTGTGGATGCACCTTGGCAACCAATTTCGAAGAAGGGTCAAGGTCAGCGTATGGGTGGCGGTAAATCGGCTATCGATCATTACGTGACCCCGGTCAAAAGTGGGCGAGTGATATTGGAAATTGCAGGAAAGTGTGAGTTTGAAGAAGTGAAACCGTTTCTTGATATCGCGTGCCACAAACTCCCTTTCAAAGCGATGGTGGTATCGCACGAAATGTTAGAGGAAATGCGCGCTAAAGAGGAAAGACTGCAGCGAGAAAACTTGAATCCGTATACATTCAAGTACATCATACAGAACAATCTAGGTGGGTGTCACAGATGGCTTTCGCCGGTCGATCATAAATGGTTCGGAAAATATCTTTAAATGGATTAAATAAAGTAATCAATACATCAACTTCTTAGTGTTTGGATGTAATTAGTGAAACTGTTTCATTCATAATTCTGTTTAGCTATTTCTGGATTAAACTGAGAGTTATATTTTTGTTTTATAGCCGGTTCCGGTGCTTTCTGTTGCTTCGGAGGAAGCGATACAGTGTCGCCTCTAATTTTCGATAATAATTTCTCCGCTCGAATCTTCTCTTCTTGCTCTCGAATTAATCTTTCTTTGCGTAACATATCCAATTTCGCCTTTTTTGTGCACCTTTCTTCTTCATCGGATGATTGTTCTTCCTTATTAGATTTTCGTTTTTTATGTTTTTTCTTGTGTTTCTTATGCTTTTTCCTTTTCTTTTGTTCAGATTCACTTCTGCTGTGCGAGGATTCACATCTACGACGTTTCTTCGAACGATCTATAGTTGGATCGATCAGTGATTGGTACTGCAATTTTTTGGACGATGAAGAGCTTGAAACAACTTCATCTTTCTTAGTTAAATTCGGATTCGGAATAGAAGGCAATGATTTCTCCGGAAGATATCGGCGCATTACATTCAGTGGGTCATTGAAAGACTTCGTTTTTAGACCAATCTCTACGCGTTTCCCATCCTTATCTAACACATCGCTCCTCTGTGGAGCCGTATCGTACCAATCCCGTTTTCCCAAAGCTTCGTTTGTATCCTGGCCTAAGTATGTGAGATAGCCAATCTGCTTTTCATACTTTTCCTGCTCTTCCTTTTTCTCCTGTTCATGATCTACATTCTTTCGCTTGACTCCATCATCTTTCCCTGTTTCTAAATCTTCGAAAAAATTTACATGCTCCTTTCTATTGACTCTCACTTCTAATTCGCTTGGAACATAAGTTGATTCCGTTACAGATTTTCCTGATCGTGCCTTCTGCCTAAGGAAATTTATTTTTGCTTCTTGGTCAGCAAGATCAATCCTTCGTTGGCGTTCCTTTTCTTCCTCGGCTGCTTTGGCTTCATCGCGTCGCACTCGGGCAATATTGTCCTTAGTGCGAACATGCCAGCTGGTGTAGAATATTTTAGTTAGTTTTGTGTAAAGGTTCAGGTGAGATAATTGCTATATTACCTTTTTTTGGGAAGAATATTCATTATAATAATCAGTGTCTCTGATTAATAATGATCAATTCAACATACTTTTTTCACTACTGAAACGAAAAAAATTTGACGAAATTTATGTTTATTTACTTTTGTATTGTATAGATAAACGAGATAAACATTATAAAATCCTGTCATTCATTTTCACTTTGTCGGAGTTCGTGTTTCAGAGCGGTATGTACCAGAGATCAGTGTATGGAAGAAGAGTGACGAGAACAGGGCTTCGGTTACATTTAATGTGCGGTAACAAAATCATAATTTTCTCTGTAACAGTACAGTAACTTTACAATAATTCACAGTAGAATTTAAACCATTATAACCCAAGGTTTTCTAAAGTGAGCCAAATGAAGTGATATCTTCAATTTTACCAAAAAAATATATCGTAGATTATAGGAAACACAAAATCACCACTTAAAATGGTTTTGAAAATGAAAATACCTCATGTAAAAATTTTAGTACGCTCAATTAAAAACAAGAATTTTTGTTTTACAACATTTTTCTGATAGACAACAATTCTTTTACAGCTGTTGTAGTAATGTTAATTCTAATAATTAAATTTATTGCTCACTTTTCAGCCACCATTTGCCTCTAGATTTGCCCTAACTATACACGATTCAAAAATATAAACAAATTGACAAAAATCGAGGGTTGTCTTGTTTCGAAAAGAAATGCGAGGTGTAATGTTCCCATTAGTGCAATAATAAATCAGTTAGTTGTCAAAATTCTACAGTAATTCGCTTTAAAAGATGGATAGTTCAGCGCATGAAATTTCATGCACTAGGATATAATGGGTTAATGTTCTCCCTATGAAGCATCGTATGATTTAAGAGCCTAATGACCTGTTCAGAGCATCATCCAAACAATCAACCCAGGTACAACTTGACAGATAGTGCTTGTTTCATATATGTACCACCGATTTGATGGTGGCGCTAGTATGCCTTCTCTGTACGACTACCACGAACAACGACAAGAAAAAGTTTCAAGAGAAAAGCGTGTTTCGTCACGTGTGTTATGAACGCCGTCAATGCGGCTAGAACAACATTTGGATAAAGCGCATTCCAAAATGTGGATAAAGAAAACTATTATTAGAGAATAAATTTATCCCTGATTGGAAACCGTCAGCAAAGTTACATAAATCTTATTATAAATTTAGCTGGAAGTCGTTGTTTTTAGCAACCGGCTGTCTTCCTTCCTAAAAGTGTTTTGGTTTTCTTGTTGTGTGTGTTGTGAAGTTTGTAATCGGTAAATCATTGGTGTTATAAATAAAATATAAATGAAAAACATTTTAGCCAATGAAAGTAAATCACCAAGCTTAACAATTCGTGAACCTGCGACACCCTGTTTCAAGTTCATTAAGAACATCAAGAATGATAGTATTTTGATCGGGAGAATAAACAATATATGTAGGATTTTCTACACATTTAGCAAAATTGGCTTTGAATAAAATTTGTGTGCTTTTATCAGAATTCTGGCAGCAAACCAGTAGTGCTCGGTTTCAGCAAGAATGCTGCCAGGAATGTACAATTTGCAATAATTCTGTCCGGAAGATGTTGCGATGGTTTTGGTATGGATCCCTTCAGAATTAATGGCATTTTCGTCGGTCGGTTCCGACAGCATGAAGTAACAAGTTACTTTACGCTTGTCCGGACATGCCGTAGACTCAGGTGATTCGCATTTCTAATGCCAAAAGACCCTGACTCCTACGGTAGCAGACAAAAAGTTAAGTCGCCGGTGAGCTCTAAGCTTGCATATATGATCCTTTCACGCTTTTCTAAACTTTCTCCCTTCAACACCTTGCTCTCCCTTGAATACTATGGCTCTAAATATTGAAAAATATACGTCACCTTCCAGTCCCTTGCTAATTAAATGCCGTAACAACTGTTGTCATACTTGTTCCTCTGCTTAGCATTTTTTAGGATTTTTTTGTTTCTTGTTTAGCGATGTGATCCCGGTAATCGATAGTGCGTTAAGGTCATTCCAAGCGGTTGTTACCTTTTTTTATTAACAAACCATCTGACTACGTGTAGAACACTCGGTTTATCGTGATTTTCAGATGGCATTAGATGAAATTGACTGGTCCTTGCTTTATAATATAAGTGATTCTGATTTGGCAGTCGATTTCCTAAACCTGCGTCTGGTTGAGCTTTACAACACATTCGTTCCAGTTCGTGTATCAAAGCCTTTGCACAATAAATTTTATTTCAGCGATGAAATACGTAGAGCTATGCTATCCAGAGATGTTGCATATAATCAATGGATTAACAGCAGAAGTGAATCGAATCATGCACAATATAAACGTTTGAAAAACCGGGTAAATCATTTAATTTCGAAGGCCAAATCAGATTATGTGTCTGGAGTATTGAATTCGTGTGATTCTAGTAAGCGATTGTGGAAGAAATTAAAAGAACTTAAAATCTCCAAATCCCAAGATAAGCAAGTACAGACTTCGAATACTGGCGATGAAATTAATGCATATTTTAGCGGGAATTGCATGTCTGATCCGGAATTACCGTCAATAGCTCCAGCCAACACAAATGGTTTAAAATTTGTTTCTTGTAATGAGTTGGATGTTGCAAGGGCAATACAATCAATTAAATCGAATGCTGTTGGGTTGGACGGTATTCCTCTACAATTCGTGAAACTTATTTTACCGTGTGTCCTAGCTCCTATTACCTATGTTATCAACACAATTATTTTGACCTCCAAATTCCCACGTGCTTGGAAAGCCTCAAAAGTGATTCCCATTCCAAAAAAAGTCAGGAACAATGATTTAAATAATTTGCGACCGATAAGTATATTATGTTCCTTGTCAAAAGTTTTTGAAAAAATAGTCAAGCAACAAATACAAGACCATATCCACGCTTTCAATTTATTAACGCCCCACCAATCTGGTTTCAGAGCCGGTCATAGTACAACTACAGCGTTGCTGAAAATAAATGATGATATCCATCGTCACGTGGACAGAAAAGGTGTTGCTTTCTTGCTTCTTCTCGACTTTTCAAAAGCGTTCGATAGAGTATCGCATACAAAACTGATGAAAAAATTATCTAATCAGTTTAGCTTTTCAAGAGATGCAGTACACTTGATACAATCGTACCTTGGTCATCGCACTCAAATGGTTGAAATACATAATTCACTTTCAAGGCCCATTGAAATTGTATCTGGTATACCACAGGGGTCGGTTCTAGGTCCCCTACTATTCTCCATGTACATCAATGATTTGCCATCTGTACTTCAATACTGTTCGATTCACATTTTTGCGGATGACGTCCAACTATATCTGTGCTCTCACGATACAACTATAATTGAAATGGCAAGGTTAATAAATTCTGATCTCGATAATATAAATCGTTGGTCAGCACGTAATTTACTCCCAATCAATACTACTAAATCAAAAATAATGTTTATTACGAGACGTCAGCAACGCCCGCAATTACCGGATATCATTTTCAATAATGAAGTTCTTGTCTACGTCGAAAAGGTTTCAAATTTAGGTATTGTTTTCCAACAAAACCTAGAATGGGATGATCATATTAATGGGCAGTGTGCTAAAATCTATGCTGGTTTACGTCATCTTAGGCTTACAGCAAGTATGGTACCTATTGCGGTCAAAATAAAGCTTTTCAAATCCCTTCTACTCCCGCATCTAACCAGTGGCATTGAGTTAACAGCGAATGCCTCTGCCGCCGCTTTGAATAGATTAAAAATTGCGCTCAATGGATGCATTCGTTGGGTATTCAATATACCGAGGTTTTCAAGTGTTTCTCATCTCCATGACCAATTGCTCGGATGCCCTTTCCATATTTTCCTCAAGGTACGATACTGTCTTACACTACACAAAATAGTTCACCAAGGCCCTGATTATTTATCAGCTAAACTAAATTCGGTTGGTAGTACACGGACTAGGAACTTTATTTTACCACGGCTTAACACAACGCATTATAGAGACTCGTTCTTTGTGCGAGCAGTCAATTTGTGGAATCAGCTTCCAATTGACATTAAAAATATTGAATCTCGTGAGCGGTTCCATCGGGAGTGTTTGGATTGGTTAAGAGAAAGGAATTAGTTTTTAAATTAGTTTTTAATTTAAATTTAATTTGTAATAAGATGAATGAAATTGAATTAGTAATAATTAGTATGTGGTCAAATGAATTCCGATTGTAGAACCAAAGAAGGAGAAGTCCTTACTCTACAAGTATTTCCTTAAATAAATAAATAAATAAAATAAATATCTGCTTCCGATTTCGTATTCCATTACTTACAATTATGTTTCTTAGGCTTGTGCTGCTGAACATAATGTCAGGTCGATTGTTGATGGTTTTTTGTTTTGCTCGGTCAGCATGAATGTTGGTTGCGTGCTATTTAGTAATATTGCATTTTCCTCGTTGATTGTGTCGTATAATACTGCTCCGCGTCTGTCTCTATGGTTGTTGTCCCACGATATATGATGCGCATTAAAGTCGCCACCAATTATATGATGTTTAAACGTCGTTGTATTTTGGCATATTCCCTGCAAGCATTCTTTGAACTCTTTTACAGTTGTGCTTGGTGATACGTAAATTGCTATTATTGCCAGATCTAGATCGTAAATATACCTTCCAACGCATTGGATGCATGGTGAACATTTGATATGTAAGTCGCGACGAGTTATGTATTAGTTTCATTGCCCCACCGTATCCGTCGTCCCTTGAACTATAGTAGTTGTAGTAGGATATTTTGTACTTTGTTCGTTCTAATTCTTTTTTTGTCCAGCTCTCGGATATTAATGCAATTTTGAAGTTCTCTTTGATTAACACTCTACTCAGCTCCTCTCGATTACTTTCGACACTTTGGATATCACATTGAAAAATCTTTATTGACATTCTTACCTTATCTCTCAATATGGTTTGGTATAGTTGTATCGAATTTTGCTCGTCCCGCCTGGTTGTACTGTCTGACCTGTGTTGGGTGCTCCTTTCATTCTTGTTGTTTGTGTTGTTACTTCCGCTAATACTCTACTGGGTACTCGTAGCTGTAATTCTTGGTTGTCATCGTGTATTATTTGTTGTTGGTTTGTCGCTCTTCCGCCAGGTAGTTGTATTTGCTGCTTCCACTGCAGTTTTTCGGCTTCATTCACTTTATATTTGTTAAATAAAGCCACCCCATTTTCCGAGGGTTCTCTTTGTTTGTCGGGATCTGCAATTGTTTTCCTTGTGGTAGTATCGTAGGCATTTCTGGCAGAAAACTGCTTTGTTTGCAAAGGGTTTAACTGTGTTGTTGCAGCAGAAAATGCTTTCCTCTGTTGGCAGTTTGTTGCTTCGGAAGGTCACACTAATTCGAGTAGCTGGTACTTTTTGGTCGCCATCGTATTTGTGTAGTCTCGTTACTCCCAGTATCGGTACCGTACTTCTAATGTTTTCCGTTATCTCCTCTATTGACAATTCCACGGGGATGTCCGTAACTACTCCCGAAATAGCGATGAAATGTTTTGGGATGTGGGCTTTGTAGTTCAGCTCGTTCACGGTTTGTCTGCTTGGATTTTGTTGGCTGTTTGGGCATCTCTGAACAGTACTAGAAGCTTCTGTCGTCCTAGGGGTTTCATGTTGATGATATTTTGTCTGTATACAGCAGTTTTAGTCAGGGTCTTTCCAAGCGAAAGTTTGTTGATCGTTTTCGTCTCATTTTGTGCGTCGATAAGTTCTACAATCACTCTGAAAGGTGCCACCTCGTGTTCAAGGTACTCGTAGTTCAACCTATTGGGTGTTTTTTGACCGTTGCTTACGCCTCCTGCAGGGTCCCCGGGATCCGTCATATCCCGTTTAGTTTGTTAGCTACTTTACTGTTTACCAAATCTCTACTTGTGTTTTATCAACTCGAGAGTTAAAAGTAGATTGATTTATGAGAAATTACGTATAAATGGAAATTAACTTTGGAATATCTCCGCGAAAAAACACGTGTTTTGAAGTAGAATACTTCTAACGTTTCAATATAGGGGTCCCGTTTCAAAATTTTCTGCCGGAATTTACCCGATTTTTTAAACGTGAATATCTGCCGTTGTACTGAATGGAAAAATTAGATTATTACGCTATCTGGTTGGAAATATGTACAACAATTTTGTATTCAATTCGGTAGTATGTACAATTACTAAAAATAGCGGAAATAATGCATTTTATGAAAGTAGTAATTATCTGATCCATGATTGGTCGGTACAATTTTCTCCAAAAGCAAGCGTTGCTGAGACTGCCTCTTTTTCATCGAATGAACTGCGAGGCATATAAAAAGGGAACACAAGAAAAAATCGTTAGTTTGTGTTCTGACGTTGTAAGCGTAGCGGCTGCTGCGTTTCATGTCAGCTCTCATTCTTCGATGATAGTTAATAGATACCATGACTGCCGCCAGGCGCTGATAGCATTTCATTCTAATCATGAAATGATTAGAAAAAAAAATGGAATAAATGGGTTGGCGATGGGGTGGTTTAGTGCGAGAACCGCGCTCTCTTCTTTAATTTATATGTGGCGTCAGGTACGCGTACAGATAAATTCACCCCGGCGCGCGTTCCAGAGTGCATCGTGGTGAATTTATCTGTGTTTCCTCTGGAAAGTCGTAGTGCGTACTGGTTATTTCGTTATGTAAAGGAGATGGTGTTGGCTTATTGGATGCTGATATTTTGATTTTCTGTTGATGATTTGATACGAGTTTTTTTGGAAAGTTTATTTACGAGTTTATAGAGCATTTTTACACTACCAGGGAATATTCGGTCCTCGGAGCAAACTGAGAAAAAGTTTTACGTATCATCATGCTACGAAAACAGTTAAATAACGGTCCGTAAAACAGATTATTTGTATCCACATTAAGCCCAGCTTATTTTATGTGCGGCTAAATGGCGCAATATGCATTTTACTTATTTTGTTTGCGAATATCGCGGCTACACAAGTGAAAAGCTCCATTATTGTGAAAACTCCACTATAAGTTACTTGCTTGGTTAAGGTTCAAGCATATTATCGAATATCTATCTATCTATCTATCTATCTATCTATCTATCTATCTATCTATATATAAAAGTCAATGTTTGTATGTATATGATTTATGGACTCCCAAACGGCTATACCGATTGCCGTAAAAATTTATACGTAGTAGACATTTGTTATGGAGAGTGTTTGTGTACTATTGGTTGGGGATTATCTGCCCAGATGTCGCTTCTGAATAAATTGTTTTACTCCTATTTCGTTGAAAGTCGCAGCAATGCGCGATGGGTATTAGCTAGTTATTTATGAAAACATGGGGTAAAACGCGCCTCCTAAGGAAATATGATCATAGTTTAGCTATAGAAGTTTAATTGGGAAAATTTAATTAATATCATTCAACCAACATTTCCCCTTGTAATCGCAATCATAACGCTTTGAAAAATGTTCAAAATTTGAATAATTCAGAACAACAACGGGACAGAAAGTTTGTTGGACTAACACGTAATTTTGTTTTTTGTCGAGATTTCACAAAAGTGTAGCTTAAAATCGTCTTAGGTTGTGCAATTATTAGGTTTTCAAAACAATTGTTCGGTTTCAGATTAGAAAGATAGGTAATGTCAACGACATTTTTACTAATTTTTACTAATTTATCATATGAGGATAAATATGTTGGAATATTTTAGGTTTCGATGTACGTGTACCGATACCATTAGAATTAACGATGTAGGTGGTTTTAATATAACCTATCAGAAGATAGTCAAAATTGTAGCATTCGCATTAACAGCCTAAAGTGTATTCTACTTCACTCCGGTTATGTCTCTGACATTACCCATCCAACTTTTTCTTCCAAGATGTCCGCCAAGAATCAATTTATTTATTTCTCATCCACAGCCTGCAGCTTCGTAACTTCATTCAGCTTCGTTGCATTCAGTGGAATTACAGCATACGCATATCTTCACGATTATCACACCATGACCGTGCCTTTCGATTTCGAATATGGACCATTGACGGCTAATGAGCAGGATTTGCTACTGTTTTTGGGTTTTTTTCTGCTAGCTAATGTAGCAATCAGAGTTATTGTCAACCGTTACCCATTACGCATTTATAGGAATAGTGGAAAGTGAGTAAAAACTTACGAAAAAGATTGCACGGTTCATATACTCACTACTTTCGGTTTACAGATATCTTGCTGTCTTTGAGGGCATGTTGCCGTTCACTCGGAGACAGATCATATTCAACAAAGGAGATGTTTCACAAGTTCCAGAAGGTGGACTATTACCATGGCAGGAGGCACGGTATAAAATCAATGAAAAACAAGTTTTACTGCTTGAAAGCCATTTCCGGACACCGGCAGAATTGACTACCATGATGAAGAAAGACTAGTTATGTTAATGAATATACCTCGTATTATGAAACAATTTTCTGTGTTAGTATGCGTTAATTTCCGCAAAGTTCTATTCTACCGATTTTTTGTGGCCATTTTTGAAAATTGAAGACTAAAGGCAAATTGCATCATTTTCAAATTACTGTTGGACGGAGTTTTCTGTTCGCAGGGGTACAGCAAAACAAACTTGTCGACAAAACCCACCGCCGAATTGTCAACAAACGGGTCATGGATTGTCTAATTCTCGTGCCATCTGACGGTTGGCATCCAGCGTTAGGTCGCGAATCATACAACGGGGCCGTCATCACACGGTGAGTGCGGTCAAAACCGAAAAGACCAAAGTTACTCAAGTTCAAAAGGAGCCATAAAATTTCTAAACATTCTTCGAACGTTTCAACTCTTTATTCCAGTAAGTTCCCTTTTCTGATGAAAGCTTGCCGAAAAATGAGTCAGAATTCCAGCTGGATTACGCCAGAGCCCAGGCTACAAAGGCAACCAATTCCAACTCAGAATCGGTTGTCATAGCAGCTGAAGTTCTCGCAGAGATCAACTGGAATTCCAGTTGGCTTTACTGGTGGCATTTTTAATTTACACTGGTTTAGCATTTTCTATCAGAAGTGGGAATGAAACACGTCTAGTGGCTCTTCTGCTAGAAAAAAAACAACACCAGTGCAATCCACTGCCCCTGGGTTTTTCAATGAAAAACCTCATGGATTTACTCCGACACTTGACATGTGTATTCGCCCAACTATTAATATACAGTGACTGTAAATCTGATGCATTATTTTTGTTTATGTTTAATCATCCAGGTGAAATATATGCATTCCTATCTTCTTTTCCGTTGCAAATATCGATCGATAGCAGTTGATTAGGTGCATCTGTTTTTATCACCAGTGTCTATAATGCAGCACAGGCCAAGTATTTCAAGTAGGTGTTCCTTGTTCTCACAGAAAAGTCCTCCGGGAATACGACGTCGCCCAAAACCTGCGCAACCTCGGTTGGGCAAGTCCCACTATGGCTTCAATGTCGATTCTGGATTCGAGACCTCCGAATTTGACCTGGTGGATTTTGCCGAGGATGTGTTCAATTGTCAGGATCCGAAACCTCCGAGACTGATTGAAGAAGCCGCAGCTCTATTCGGACTGGTGGCTGGCACTGCGAATCGTCGACCAACGACAGGGCATAGTCGTGTCCGAGTTACTGAACAACCAAAACGGAGTCTACATCCGTTTAACACGGGACGATATCAACGGCGCAGAAATCGAAGTCGAGTGTAAGTGAATATCAATTTTATTTATGCGCTGTTATTGTTGAATGTTTGTTATATAGAAAAATTTCATAAATAAATTTGTCATTTTGATTATTTATTATTTTCATTATAAGACGAAGGAACCATGACCTTGACATAAAAAGCTGCGAAACGGATAATGCAATTGAACCACACTTGACGATAACTCGAGTGGATGCAAAAGGTTTTTTCTATGTTAAACAATCACGTTGATGTGCAGTGAATTACTATTGAATTTGCACTGTTTATCAAATCTTGCGATGTCAAGTGCAAATCTATTGACAGATTGTTTAGAAGTGTGATGAGAAGTTGATAGCAAGTCGCTTTAATTCATTTTGTTTTGCACATCACTGATGGACCATCTGTTGAATCCAGAATGTTTTCCAAGTTAATATTAATAGGGTAACCAATCTGAACTGAACCTCAATATATTTTGATGCTATATCATATATTTGTCTGCTTTTCCCATAACACGTTTGCTTTTATGAACGTAATTAGACATTTCAGGTCTTAACGTCGTTAGTTCATCTCCAATTGCTTCAAATTAATCAAAACACACTTATATTTCTAGTAACAATTGAGGTTATATGGCACTCTTAAAGCCTTTTTTAAAACTTTGAATGCACTTGTAGTGTGCTATAAAACTAGAAATGTTACTTGGGATATCGCATAGAATTTCATTTATTCCATATGCGTGACGAATGAATTACAATTTAAAGTCACGTTAATAAAAATAAAAAAAAAAATAAAAAAAAAATTCCATATAGATTAAAATTGGAATTTTAAAATTTATATTGCGGTTGAAGTGCGACCGAAAAACAGATCATAATACCATTTTAGACTACAGACAGACAAGGGACGATTGTGCTAGTAAGTCCTGCCGAAACTCTGACTGGATTCTGTGACACAACCGATGAATTCTGAGTGAATTTACTAGCTACGAGAAATTGCATACACCAAGGTTTTTTTTACACGGGGGATACGTGCCGCGTAAAAAAACCGTGTAAAAAACACCGCGTTGATTGCGTTAATTCCGGAATCTGTGTAAAAAAAACCGTGTTAATTGCGAAATCCGTGTAAAAAAAACCGTGTTAATTCCGAAAACCGTGTTAAAAAAAACCGCGGTAATTCCGGAATCCGTGCAAAAAACGCGTTAATTTCAAAAACCGTGTAAAAAATATTGCGTTACATTGAATGCAAAAGACTTTGAACGATTTTTGAATTTTGTTTGCACGGATTTCGCAATTACATACCACGGTTTCTGCATTCATTCTGTCTTTTTGTACAACAAACTTAGAAGATTTTTGATCAATGTAGACGAATCTTGAAGTCGGCACTTCAAGGATATGGGTGTTTTCAGAATAGGATTAACGCCTAGACGCCAAATGTCGATGCCTGACATCATTTTGAAAACTAAGATGGCAGCTTTCGGTTAAGTGATTTTCTCTAAAACCCAATCAATATGGGTATTGTCGTAACGAGCTTGATGAGTGTATAACAGAGATCAATGCCCGAAGATATTTTGTAATACATGATGACTACTTCCGGCATAGGCAAATTTTATATAGCTCAGACAATATGGAATGTTTTGGAACCGGATGACTAAGCAGTTTCCAGATGTCTACATCTGAAGCCATTTTAAGATCCAAGATTTTAACTTACCGAAAATACATATACACTAGGTTTTTTTTTACACGGGTGATACATACCGTATAAAAAGTGCAAATTACCGCGATAATTGCGGACTCCGTGTAAAAAAAACAGTGTTAATGCAACTACAAAATGCGCAATAAACACGGTTTTGGCGGAAACAATCTATATTCCTGTGATAGTAAAAAACTTAGAAAATTACAGAATGAGGGATAACGACTGGTCTTGGAGATTCCTTTTGAAAATCAAGATGGCGACTTCAGGTTCAGCGGAATTCTCAATAATTCAGTCAATATTAATGCTTTCGGAACGGGATTGGCACGTAGATGCCAGAGATTGAAGTCAGATGGCATTTTGAAACCAAAGATGACAATTTCCGACTTTGAGGATAATAATAAAAAAATCTATGAGAATTTTCGAAATGGGATTAGGGCGATATCTGGCCCATAAACCATTGTTTCTTAAACCAAATAATAATTATTTTATCAATTCTAATGGATTGGATTTAGCCCGGTCTGATTAAGTCAAATTCTTGGGTCTAAATTATGACTGAAATCTTACTTTTATGCATAAACACTAAAGAAATTCAAGCAAAACGTAACAAATATTTGAAAATGGCGAAAGTTATAACGAAAACCACCACCACTGGAACCGTTCCAACAGCGCTTAGAAAAGAAAAACCAACTTAATCCACCTAGCAGTGAGATGAGACATTTCTTACACATATCACTGTTGGAGCATTTATTAGTTTGCAGAATTTACGCGAAGTAGGCACACAACAGCTTCTTGTCTGCACGAATAAAACCTCGAATAAACTGAATAAACTATCAAAAATCAATAAAACGAACAAAATAAAAAAAGGAGCGAAAAACGAAAAAAAGGCTTTCAAATTCAAAATGAATATAATGATTGGAATGAATGAATTGAATAAAATTAATAAAACAAAAAATTAATAAATTGAATAAGATGAAACAAAGGAATCAAATAAACAAAACGAATAAAATTGGTAAAATGCAGGACAAAATAAATTAAATAAAATTAAGCGATGTTAAAAAGTTATAAATTTATAGAAAAAAATAAATTGTGTCAAATAAATAATTTCGATGAAATCAATAAAACTGAAAAATAGTCAGATTATTAAAATGAAGAAACTGAATAACATGTATGAACTGGAATAAAAACGAATAGAATGCATAGAATGGAAACAGTGAATAAAATAAGTTAAATGAATGGCATAAATAAAATGCACGAAAAAAAACTGATCAGAAAGAATCCAAATAATGAAACGAATAAAATAGTTAACATGAACCCAAATGAACAAAATTAATAACAATGCTGAATGAAATAAATAATTAACACACAATGATCATACACTTAAATTATTCAAATATTCAAAATGAATAAAATAAACAATACGAATGACTTCCATGAAATGAAGAAACTGAAAAAATTGACTATTTAGAATGAAATTAAAAAATCATTTTGAATAAAGTAAATGAATAAATAGAATTGTACGAATTTGAGAACCATTGTATCAGAAAGTTATGAATTGTTTTTGAAAATCCCATTATCTGAAAAATGGCTAAATAATATAAAATGGACTTTCTAGGGTTTCCATTCTTTTTTGTTTTCATCTTTTCGTTTTCGTTCTTCTTTTCTTGACGGCGATTAAGATTATCTTGTGATTCTACTTCATTGATCAACCTTAATTAGGCATCAGGAACCTGGAACGTTCAATTTGTTTTGGAATTCAAAGTTTTCTTTTTGGTCACATATTCCCGAGTAATTGATTTTTGTACAGAATACGTAAATACGTGCAATTCGAAATAGTTAAGCAAGACAAGGTCACATGTGCTTTCAAGTCCCTTAAACAGAGAATTTCTTTGAACCGGAAGTCGCCATTTTGGTTTTCAGAATAGCTCTAAACATCTATATCTGACGTCCACTCTTCAATCCCGTTCCAAAAATACCCATATTGATGGGGTTTTAGATAATTCCATTGAACCGGAAGTCGCCATCTTGGTTTTCAAAATGGCCTTAAACATCGATATCTGACGTCAACTCATCAATCCCGTTCCCAAAATACCCATGTTGATGGGGTTTTAGAGAATTTCATTGAACATGAAGTCGCCATCTTGGTTTTCAAAATAGCCTTAAACATCTATATCTGACGTCCACTCATCAATCCCGTTCCAAAAATACCCATATTGATAGTTTTAGAGAATTCCACTGAACCGGAAGTCGTCATCTTGGTTTTCAAAATGGCCTTAAGCATCGATATCTGACGTCTACTCATCAATTCCGTTCCAAAAATACCCATGTTGATGGGGTTTTAGAGAATTCCATTGAACCGGAAATCGCCATCTTTGTTTTCAAAATGGCCTTAAACATCGATATCCGACGTGCACCCATCAATCCCGTTCCAGAAATACCCATGTTGATGGGGTTTAGAGAATTTCTTTAAACAGGAAGTCGCCATCTTGGTTTTAAAAAATAGCCTTAAACATCGATATCTGACGTCCACTCATCAATACCGTGCCAAAAACACCCATGTTGATGGGGTTTTAGAGAATTCCATTGAACCGGAAGTCTCCATCTTGGTTTTCAAAATGGCTTTAAACATCGATATCTGACGTCCACTCATCAATCCCGTTCCAAAAATACCCATGTTGATAGGGTTTAGAGAATGTCTTTGAACCGGAAGTCGCCATCTTGGTTTTCAAAATAGCCTTATATATCTATATCTGACGTCCACTCATCAATCCCGTTCCAAAAACACCCATGTTGATGGGGTTTTAGAGAATTCCATTGAACCGGAAGTCGCCATCTTGGTTTTCAAAATGGTCTTAAACATCGATATCTGACGTCCACTCATCAATCCCGTTCCAAAAATACCCATGTTGATAGGGTTTAGAGAATGTCTTTGAACCGGAAGTCGCCATCTTGGTTTTCAAAATAGCCTTATATATCTATATCTGACGTCCACTCATCAATCCCGTTCCAAAAACACCCATGTTGATGGGGTTTTAGAGAATTCCATTGAACCGGAAGTCGCCATCTTGGTTTTCAAAATGGTCTTAAACATCGATATCTGACGTCCACTCATCAATCCCGTTCCAAAAATACCCATGTTGATGGGGTTTAGAAAATTTCATTGAACCGGAAGTCGCCATCTTGGCTTTCAAAATGGCCTCAGACACGTTACTCGTTAATACTGTTCCAAAAGCAACCAAATTGTTGACGTGCTAGAAGGAACCCTTTTCCACTTTTTCAAAAATCTTTAAAATCTTGAATAAATCCGCGCAAAAAAACTTGATTAAAAATCATCTAAGTCATTTGCCTTCAATAGGACTGCGAATAACCGTGTTCATTGCAAAATCCGTACAAAAAAAACTTGATCAAAAAGTCTTCTGCCTTTAAAAGGACTTAGAACATTTTTGCGAAATCCGTGCAAAAAAACTTGTTGAGAAATCGTCTAAGTCTTTTGCCTTTAAAAGGACTTTTTGCGAATATTTTTGCGAAAAACCGTGTTAATTGCGAAAACCGTGCAAAAAAACCGTGCTAATTGCGAAAACCGTGTAAAAAAGCCGTGTGAAAAAACCGTGTAAAAAAAACCTTAGTGTATAATGAGCCTGTTGGGTCCCGATGAGTGCCGCTCTATCAATGAGTATATATAGGTGTGGCAGAACACACGGTTTGCTAGTGTTGCCAACTAAAAATATGTAAACAATCCAGAAGCACAACGGGTCGACGTCATAGCGGTCACACGTTTCAATGGGAGCGAAACGACCGGTATGACGAAAGCAAGTCGATTTATACTGTGATCACTCACACCACTCATGTAAGATTCATCTTACGGATACCAAAGTGCCATCTTCGCCAGACCTGTATATACGACATTGCCGCTCTGTTTCATTAATTACTTGCCCTTTAAATAATACCTGTAAATCGGTTTGTTCACAAGCATAGGCGTGCGCAGCCTTTTCTATTAGGGGGGAGGAGTGCTAACAGCTCAAATACTTTCAGTTTTGTCAAGCCTGATTATGTTGGATTTTTCGTCGAAATTTTGATACCAAAAGTTATTTTACTTATATTTTTCTATTTGTAATTTATTGTCAACTATTGTACACGGTAGCCTGTTGTTTTATTAAAATTGATTCAGGTCAAGGAAGAAATTTTAATCCATTTCAATTTTTGGCGACCTCTCTCGCTTCTGTCCGCACTGAGCACGCAAAATAATTACCCATATTTGATTCTCCGAATTATTTCTTCGTTTTTAATCAAGACTAATTTTTCATTTTGAATCGCGCCATTTAATGAACTAAAATGGATTTTTGAGTTGGATCAAGCGAAATGTTTATTAAATTAATGTTACAGGTTTTGTTATCTGTGTTTTACCATTGCCTTTAAACAAATTCGTAATCCCCACGGAAGTGGCTACATCGCGGGCGTAATGTTGTACTGCCAACGTTCACAGAAGTTTAGCGGAGGCTGGAAGTGTGATTGTGAAGAATTTCATGTAACTCAACATCGAATACAGCCAAGATTCCCGTGTATATGGATGATGATGAAATATCGGTATCATTTGCACCGCGCACTAACTTGGAGTTCCTTAAGGGAATCATTTCGAAAGAATGAGAATCCATTAATTCAAGAAACTTTTTCCAATGTATTTCCAACACTTTATATTGTGATAATCCAGATAAAAAAATATATTCCTTCGTACCTGGCTTTGAATGCAGATACTGAGAACTGACATACAAGTGAAGTGTTTAACATGTGTAAGAAATAAAACTTTCGTTTTGAAATGACAACACCAAGTACCGTGCAGAGACCATCCACCGATAGGCCTCCATTTACCGATCAATTTGATGGTGAAATTGTTTTGACTCGAATATTGCACGGAATTTAGAAATTATAAATAAAGTGAAATATGGAAATAGTACGTAGAACGTCAATATAATATACACTTTCATTATTCGTCTTTTCATATTTTTCCAAATAATTATATTTGAATGCTGTATTAAATCCGTTGCCATTTTACCGCTTTTTTCGCTTAACTCAAAGCCAACTGTTAATAAAACTGTGTAAGGATAATATTTCTAAGTGAATTATACAACAAACGGAATGAACAAAGTCTGACACATGTTTGGACTTAATTTGTCGGTAATAAAAAAATATAAACCTAGAATTTTCGGCAAATGGATATCTATTACTTGTAGTGATCGGTGAATGGTACTCTAGAATTGTTGGGCTTTTCGGCTATTTTGCACTGTCTGCCAATTCATTTCCAAACTTGCGTATTTTTTCTTGATAGTTGATTAAATATTCTAGTTGAAAACGAAGATCGAATTGAAATGCCTTTTAACATTGTTTTTTAAAGAGCGTTGGAAGTAGAAATTGCTGTTAATTGATCGGTAGATAGATCTTGCACGGTAGCAACTTACCACTGGCCGGCGCAACGATCGGCCAGCAATTGCAAATTTGGATACAATGGCGATTCAAGCATGCGAACCTGTATGCGATGGTGTTTTTCAACGTATTTTCATTTAAATGTGTACACAGGTTGTTCGCGAAAGTTTGCTCTAGCTTATACGTCTGTTCTCTGTGATGCAAATGACATATAATCAAACAACGCTGATCACAAACTCAAGTGAGATCCCTACGTACCCTATTCGGATCGAAGTTAGTCAGCGTTCGTGTTTTTATAGATTAATATTTAAAAGTAAAATGTATATAGCCGTGACTTAGGCACGAAACTTATTATTTCAGCGAATAATGGGAAACATCATTTATTATTCAGGGTCCTAGGATTTTGGTAATACCGGTACCATAACCCTAGGTCCAACGGTTTTACTTCCCTTCCGAAGCAAGAGGTGACAATAAACTTTTCATCGCATGTAATCTCAATGATCGGGGTTAGGATTCAACATAGACCACTAGCATGAGTGGCGCTCACGCTTACCGCTAAACCACCGGTATCGTTAGTTATATTATTAATTTATTGCAATTCACGTTATTTAATTTTTTTTCCCATGCCCAGCAACTTCGGGTCGCAAAAAAAATAACCAAAATATTTTCCATGTTCTACTGTATTGATTTTGTTGGCTATTTTCGGCAACTTTAAGGACTAATACTGATTTCGTTTTTAGATTCGCGTCGCTCTAATGTTTACGCTTTCCATATAAAAATGACAATTTCGAGCGAACCTAGGGCGACTCCGATCTAAAATCGAAATCAGCATAAGAGAAACGAAAGCAATTGAAAGACGGATAGGTATTCTAGAGCGAATCAGTTATAAACTTAGAACGGAAAACTAGTACTACGCAGGTTCATAGTATTTTCAGTAGATTCTATTTTTATGAGGATTCAAAAGTAATTTAATGTCAGGTCATTTTTTGTCAAATTTAATTTGCAGCTCAATTTTTCAACTATTCTGAACATTTTTCCTCGCGCTCTTTAACGCAAAACCATCAACACGTTTTCTCTAAAAGAGATTATAACTCGCATGTCGCTGTAAATATATGGAGACAGAAGCGATTTGCTCCCTCTAGTAGTTATAATAGCGATATTGCTGATGCTTTGGACGTAGGCGAACTGTGGGTAAGACGGACAGGTGGGGTAAGACAGACACATGGTTATTTTAGGGATATAACATTAAAACTTCAATTGTATTGTATGTGTATCCTATCATTATGGGTAACCATGAATTATGAAACACTTAGTAGACCTTGTATACTGCTAAACGTGTACAATTTAAGCAAATATTGATAATCAGTAGTGCAGCTTCTTACGGATGTAATTTTCAAGTTTCCGATTTTAAGGTAAATTTTAATTATTAGTGTTGTGATCATCTTTTCTGAAACATGTCCGTCTTACCCCCACCATATGTCCGTTTCACCCGCAGTCTAGAAAAAGTACAGATATTTCATCGTTTTCTAATTCTTTAAAAAATGATACTTATTGATTGATGTTAAATAATCCCTCTGGGCACTCGAAAGCCAACATATGGAGCTACAACATAGAATATTACATGTTGACAAAAACATGCTCTTACTATATTATTTCACTATTTCCTTTATATGTCCATCTTACCCCCAGTTCCCCTAATAGTATCCTCATAGCGGTTCAAATTTGGATAGACTTCACGCAGCTTTTTGGTGCGATAAACTAGATTAGACAGTAGGACACTGTGATGCTACATTAGATTCTGCTGATCAAATGGTACTGACTTCTTCACTCCCGAAATATTTCGAATTGTCCATTTCGCCATCTTTTGTATCACTCCTGTAGCAGAGGAGTGAATCAGTTTTTTCTCGTATCACCATACATTTGAAGGTAACATTCCGCAGAGGTTACAACAGAGACTAACGCTGTCCGGTTCACGAAGGCAATTTTTTCTGCTTTGCTTGATTGCTGCTGTAATTAGGAGTACAAAAATTCACAGCATTAGACATGCTTCCCGAATAAACCATTCGGAGCTGGGCTTGAAATTCTGAAAATCTGTCTAGATTTGAGCTCAAATGCAACAAACGATTCTGATTCAATTGAATTAATTTAGAATTCTGCTTGGTTCGACCATTGCCAGTTTTGACAGTCACATTCCTTCTATTATGAAAAATAAAGTCAACACACAATAATATTTAGATAACAAGTAGATCGATGGAAATCTCGAGTAATTGTTCAAAGTGCTATGTTTGCTTGTCTGTGATAACAGTGATGTCCCGCCAGCTGTTTAAAATGAAAATTAACATACGTTTAATCGTCCTTTTGAATGCATCCGTTGAAACTCATAAATGTTTCAATAATAAGATTCTCAAATGAACGATAAACACAAAATTAATAAGTACAAGTACTGTAAACTAAACTCGTATGGTGAAAAATCCCATGGAAAAATTATTATGCAAAATTTGTTTTTTTCGTGAATTTGCTCAATAAGATAAAATTATTTAAAAAATACATTTTTCCATAAAGAAATCAGAATGGTATTCATTAAAAAAACCATCTTTGCTTGCGGTCGATGGATTTTTATAACCTTATAGCTAATTGACTAATCCATGTGCAGTTGTGTAACACATGTAACACATAAGTTGTGTAACACATCCATGTGCAGTTGTGTGTGTTAGTGCGAGATTGAGGTTAAATCGGGTGGAATTTTTGCCAAATGAGGTTAGATCAGATGGCGAATTGAAAACATCGCGTTATATGTATGTTGTCTATACACATTGCAACTGTGTTGGTGTCCTAGACGTCAAATAAGTCAATACCCATCGCGCGTTGCTGCGACTTTCAACAAAATAGGAGGAAAACACAATTTGTTCTGAAGCGCCATCTGGTGAGCAGATAATCCACAACCAATAGCACACAAACACGCTCCATAACAAATGCCTACTATGTACAAATTTTTACGGCAATCGGTTAAGCCGTTTGGGAGTCCATAAATCATATACATACAAACTTTGACTTTTATATATACAGATATATATATATATATATATATATATATATATATATATATATATATATATATATATATATATATATATATATATATATATATATATATATATATATATATATATATATATATATATATATATATATATATATATATATATATATATATATATATATATATATATATATATATATATATATATATATATATATATATATATATATATATATATATAATAATGAAATAACATCGTACTTTTTTTGTTGAACCGAATTTGTATATTCAGATCAATGTTACCATAGTTGCGGATTTTTCCGCAAATCTGCGGATTTTCAGCAATATGAAATTGAGTGGCGGATTTTCCTGTGGATTTTTTAAATTTGCATATTTTTCATAGATGACTGAAAAGACTGACCATTTTTTGCCTTTCTCATATAGAAAGGTTATGCAATCACTCTGAAAAACGTCAACCTAATCCCGGCCCGGAGGGCCGAGTGTCATATCCCATTCGACTCAGTTCGTCGAGATCGGAAAAAGTCTGTATGTGTGTGTGTATGTATGTATGTGTGTGTATGTGTGTGTGTATGTATGTGCGTATGTGTCAAATAATGTCACTCATTTTTCTCAGAGATGGCTGGACCGATTTGCCCAAACTTAGTCTCAAATGAAAGGTGCAACCTTCCCATCGGCTGCTATTGAATTTTGGATCGATCGGAATTCTGGTTCCGGAATTACGGGTTTCAGAGTGCGGCCACACAGAAACTTCTCATATAAACTATAGGAAAAATTAAAAATGGAATTTTTATTTTTGATGCTAAATGTGTTCAAGGTGCATGAAACGTCGAGATTTGATGCAAACTCGAAAAAAAATTTGACGACTATTCACTTTTTTAGATTTTGGCACATTTTTGCCTTTCTCATATAGAAAGGTTATGCAATCACTCTGAAAAACGTCAACCTAATCCCGGAGGGCCAAATTTTTTTTTCGACTCGCATAAGGTTTCGGGATTTTAACAGGGGCGTAGTTGATGGTTTACGGAGAGGGGTTACACCCCCCCCCTCTACTGTTCACTCCCCTCCTTTAAAAATCTTCTTAAATCATCCCTCAGACCACCACCCCATCCAGCCCTCATACCCCTCCCTTTCAACCCCATCATCTTTAAACCACCACTATATCACAAAGCATACCAATTTAAGCTGGGGAGTCGTTCGTTCATGGGACTTTCGCCCTCCTCACATACCCACCCCCGCATGACAAAATGAGTTAGCAAGCAGATAACATTGATCTAATGCTGATTAGGCTAATGGAGTATGATATTTTTTGACATTAAAAATGTCTTACTCCACTATCTGGGGCTGGGTGTCATTCTAAAATCTAAACTATCTCCCATGTAACGAAACTATGTAAGGTTTGCACGCTTATAACTCCGATATTACTAGATGAATTTTAATCATTCATACACCAACTGATTCAGAAACACCTAACTTAAATATTGGTAATAATTTAATATCTCCTCAATAAAAGTAGACTTTAGGAAATTGGTAAAATTAAAAAGTTCACGAAAAACGGGAAAATTACCATTCGTGAGGCAGATTTCTCAGACACAGCCGTCAAGAGAGGGCAGCTTAGTTGCTCAATGAAACACGAAAAGTCATAAATAGAAGCGACGCATGTCCGTTTAAATCAGTTGTTGCTCTTATCCCATCCGAGCAACATCGTCTCCAGGCAATACAATAAGCGCTATCGATTTTCGGTAACGTTGGCATTTGCACACACTCGCACCTAAGTGACTAAACCATATACGGTTAGTTTATAAATAGAGGTGACGCGTACACGTTTGAATCAGTTTTTGTTCTTATGTCGAACGGGTAAGATCATGGCTGCAGCGTCTGGACGCTACACTAAGCGGTAGACGCTATGCATTTTCGGCAGCGGTGGCCGTGTGCGGATTTTTCGGGTACCAGCACGGTGTCACAGAATGATTTGCAAAGTGGGTGGGAGGGGTGGTTTGGATTTAATTCAATACGGTGTGTGCTGCTTAAGAGTGTTGCGTTTGAAAAAAATATATTTATTTTTATGCATGCGTGTGCGTTGTAACTTGTTAATCCATGTATACGGCGCTTTGTAGCTGCGTAGGGTAAAGAGCCTATTGGTTTTCATGTTTCATATTTCGGTTATATATTTTTTATCAGTAAGGCATCTGACAACGTGCTTCTGTAGTGATTGCACTGTTCAGCAGCGTAGTATTTTATATAGGAGAGTACACTCAGGTTTTTTACGCGGGTTTTGAAATTTACGCGGTTTTCATTAACGCGTTTTTTTTAAATTTACGCGGTTTTAATTTACACGGCCTGTATCCCCTGCGTGAAAAATCTGAGTGTAATTGCATCGGAAACAATCACATTCCCAGCAGAACTTTTTGTTTTCTAATTTCAAACACTTTTGTTTGGTACTGCACGCAACGGAAAATTTTAAAACAGAACTTACCGTCCCAGCAGCAGTTTAAGCGGGTGCTCTTTTTCGATTCAAATTCAAGCCATGTCTTAAGCGTTACTGGACTTAAAATTGTTTTCCCAGTTTATCCAGTCAGAATATCTGTCCTACCCTATGTATTTTAAACACAGTTCTAATTGCTTTTTAAAGCATTCAACAAATAGAACGGTTGAGTAAACTAATTTAAATTTTAAAATAAATCTGTTTTAAATTATGAAACAAACCGCTGTACTGAAGATATAATTATGTCAGTCCTATTACCACATAAAACACCTATAAAACATAAAACGCTTCAGAATTGGTTTAATAATACAATGTTTACACTACAGAGTTATAACACGTTTTAATAATTAGCAACAAGAAAAATGTCACCAAGATAGCATAAAAACCCGTTTTAACTGGTAGTGCGAACGTTGCATAACAATGTAATTTATCAAATAATTTCATTTTTTCCACCACTAATCGATCAAGAAATACTTAAACTTAAGATTGTTTACTTAAGTTCATTAGTACATTATTGAAAATTTAAATGGAAAATGAAATTTCATATTTCATGGAGAATCTGTATATTTCCGTTGGCGGGCGTGGGCTTCCTCATCACAGCTCTCAATATGGAACTTTTCTTTTGTATATATTTTCTGGACAGACCAGCCTATTTTTACTAGATGGATCAGCCAAATAATGTCAATCACTTAGTGAGATACTTGATTAATTAATAGATTACCGTTAAAAGACCTTCAATAAATTATGTTTTGATGGGGAGGGTATATAGCAAATTGTAACATATGAAAACAGGCGAGTGAACAAGAACGTGAGTCGATATGTGTGATAGATAAAATTCATTTGCTCGCTCTTGAAAAAAGCTACATTTTTAATGTCACCGTGGTCGTGTCCTGTACACAACCCTTTAATTTTTGTTTCAAGTGTTTCACCGTCGACACGTAGCTCATCAAGTTCGTGGCTGGCATGCCATTGTGTATAAGTGCAAAGTGTACTAAGAATGTAATGGACATTTCCACAAGTATGTTGAACATAAAAAGCCTCCGTGCCATAGTTTAGAGAAATGAGAAAGGCACAATTGCACCGCTAGGTGGATTAAAACAGGTTTTTAAATTTTACATTGCATGTTTATTCAAAAAATAGGATAAATTAATAAATCAAATAAAAAATAAAATAAAATTTTGTGAAATAATTGTCGTAGAGGATAAGATCAAAACGATTTTTATACTTAAATCAGCTCGGATATTTCCGGAACAACAGATTAAGGAGAAAAACTCGTAACTGATATAACGGTAAAGTAAATTTTGGTTGCAGGATTTCAACCAAATAGATTCCAAGTTTCAGCAACCATTGCATTAGGAAGTCGGCAAAAATGCAAAAAGTGCTGAGATTCAAAAAAATACTATAAACTGACATAGTTTCTTCGATCCTAATATTCTGGTTGTTTTAACTATTCGCCAAATATTTGAAATTTTTAAACATTCAAATTTCAAAATTCTGAAATTATAAAAGTTTAGAATTTTAATATTCAAAAATTTTAAAATTCTTGTGTTTAAAAATCTTAAATTTACAATTTTTTCAATATGTAGATGGCAGAAGCTTCAAAAAGCTTCGATTAAATTTTTGAACTACTCCCTTACCATGGTCACAAAGCGCAACATGGAGCTCCAGTCGGAGTCCCCTAAAATTCACTTGCTGCTTACCGGCATCTACCTCGAAGAGAATTGCGTAATGTACCGGATGCAGAATACATTGAATTTGCGGGAGCATTGGATCCCTCTTTATAGGCTGCATCTTTACCTTTCAAAGAGAAAAACGTAAAAAAGTTACGTGAGCTCTGCTTCATATCTGTTAAAAACATTGCTGCTGTTGTAATGTTGATGAGGCGAGCGACGAATTCAGAAGACTGAATACAATGTTTCGGCATAGCATTGACCTTCCTTTTAAATTTTTTTGGAACAAAGTGCGTAGTACGAAATATTCCAACGGCAACCCGAATTTTTGCTGCTTCTTCATTATGGAAAAAGTGGATGTCAACGCCAAATGTGGAGAGAATTTTCAGGGTAACAAATTTATATAAAACAGAAGTTCGGTATCAACTGGGTATAGAAACCATTACGGCCATTCTACTTGAAAAGGTATTGTTACATGGGCATTAAAAAATCACGGGCATAGATTATACGGATATCGTGGCAAAAATTGGAAACACTACTAGTGAACACACTAAACGACTTCTACCTTCCGATGTCCCGCAGGTGAAGAGATTGTGTTTGTTGATGAGATGAAAGATGACGATGTGTTCACAAGTGTTTCCAATTTCGGATTTAGCGTCAGCCCGGTGCATTGGTCAAGTGTCGTGTTTCTGACGAGAAGTCGAAACGCAAAGACCTGGATTAATTATAGGTAGGTTTTGTGCCCTTCATGCATAAAGACGAATTTAAACAAATTTTCCTCTTAGGGAGTAATATAGCATTTGCTAGCATTCGCCTGCTTAGCTGAAAACAAGGATCGTTTTCAGTAAGTCTCATCAGTATCGCAATAAGTTGAAAATATTGATTTTATTGACCTTTTCATCTCCTGACGGTCTTTTAATCTTTTTGAGGTTATGCAAGAAGCTTAATAAATGACAGACATAAAAAAATTTCTTGGGATCACCATTCATATTATTCAATCAGGAATGCCATCTATGTTTCACAGATTTCCAATATGCTGCACGGATTTCTAAAACTGCACAGATTTCCACAATTTTTTTGTTTTAATGCACAGATTTCTTGTACAATGCATAGATTACCACAGATTTCTCAATTTTTACCACACCTTGTTTTGAGACAAATTTGTACGTTTTCCTTAGCACTGATTTTCACAGATTTCTAAATGGGCTGCGTTCAGATTTTACAAAATATCACTGGCATCCCTGTATTCAATATTAGAGGACATGTACATACGGAAAAAACAGTTTGGCGCAAAAATCGATAAAAACATTTCGCCCATGGTTGCCATTTTCCAAGCTTTGACCATTTAAAATTCAACCAATGCTTCAATGATAATGGGATTTATAAATGGTAAAAAAAATTTTTTTTGCAAATTTAATATATATATATATATATATATATATATATATATATATATATATATATATATATGTATATATATATATATATATATATATATATATATATATATATATATATATATATATATGTATATATATATATATATATATATATATATATATATATATATATGTATATATATATATATATATATATATATATATATATATATATATATATATATATTATATATATATATATATATATATATATATATATATATATATATATATATATATATATATATATATATATATATATATATATATATATATATATATATATATATATATATATATATTTTAAATTTGCAAAAAAAAAAATTTTTTTACCATTTATAAATCCCATTATCATTGAAGCATTGGTTGAATTTTAAATGGTCAAAGCTTGGAAAATGGCAACCATGGGCGAAATGTTTTTATCGATTTTTGCGCCAAACTGTTTTTTCCGTATGTACATGTCCTCTAATATTGAATACAGGGATGCCAGGTGATATTTTGTAAAATCTGAACGCAGCCCATTTAGAAATCTGTGAAAATCAGTGCTAAGGAAAACGTACAAATTTGTCTCAAAACAAGGTGTGGCAAAAATTGAGAAATCTGTGGTAATCTATGCATTGTACAAGAAATCTGTGCATTAAAACAAAAAAATTGTGGAAATCTGTGCAGTTTTAGAAATCTGTGCAGCATATTGGAAATCTGTGAAACATAGATGGCATTCCTGATTGAATAATATGAATGGTGATCCCAAGAAATTTTTTTATGTCTGTCATTTATTAAGCTTCTTGCATAACCTCAAAAAGATTAAAAGACCGTCAGGAGATGAAAAGGTCAATAAAATCAATATTTTCAACTTATTGCGATACTGATGAGACTTACTGAAAACGATCCTTGTTTTCAGCTAAGCAGGCGAATGCTAGCAAATGCTATATTACTCCCTAAGAGGAAAATTTGTTTAAATTCGTCTTTATGCATGAAGGGCACAAAACCTACCTATAATTAATCCAGGTCTTTGCGTTTCGACTTCTCGTCAGAAACACGACACTTGACCAATGCACCGGGCTGACGCTAAATCCGAAATTGGAAACACTTGTGAACACATCGTCATCTTTCATCTCATCAACAAACACAATCTCTTCACCTGCGGGACATCGGAAGGTAGAAGTCGTTTAGTGTGTTCACTAGTAGTGTTTCCAATTTTTGCCACGATATCCGTATAATCTATGCCCGTGATTTTTTAATGCCCATGTAACAATACCTTTTCAAGTAGAATGGCCGTAATGGTTTCTATACCCAGTTGATACCGAACTTCTGTTTTATATAAATTTGTTACCCTGAAAATTCTCTCCACATTTGGCGTTGACATCCACTTTTTCCATAATGAAGAAGCAGCAAAAATTCGGGTTGCCGTTGGAATATTTCGTACTACGCACTTTGTTCCAAAAAAATTTAAAAGGAAGGTCAATGCTATGCCGAAACATTGTATTCAGTCTTCTGAATTCGTCGCTCGCCTCATCAACATTACAACAGCAGCAATGTTTTTAACAGATATGAAGCAGAGCTCACGTAACTTTTTTACGTTTTTCTCTTTGAAAGGTAAAGATGCAGCCTATAAAGAGGGATCCAATGCTCCCGCAAATTCAATGTATACTGCATCCGGTACATTACGCAATTCTCTTCGAGGTAGATGCCGGTAAGCAGCAAGTGAATTTTAGGGGACTCCGACTGGAGCTCCATGTTGCGCTTTGTGACCATGGTAAGGGAGTAGTTCAAAAATTTAATCGAAGCTTTTTGAAGCTTCTGCCATCTACATATTGAAAAAATTGTAAATTTAAGATTTTTAAACACAAGAATTTTAAAATTTTTGAATATTAAAATTCTAAACTTTTATAATTTCAGAATTTTGAAATTTGAATGTTTAAAAATTTCAAATATTTGGCGAATAGTTAAAACAACCAGAATATTAGGATCGAAGAAACTATGTCAGTTTATAGTATTTTTTTGAATCTCAGCACTTTTTGCATTTTTGCCGACTTCCTAATGCAATGGTTGCTGAAACTTGGAATCTATTTGGTTGAAATCCTGCAACCAAAATTTACTTTACCGTTATATCAGTTACGAGTTTTTCTCCTTAATCTGTTGTTCCGGAAATATCCGAGCTGATTTAAGTATAAAAATCGTTTTGATCTTATCCTCTACGACAATTATTTCACAAAATTTTATTTTATTTTTTATTTGATTTATTAATTTATCCTATTTTTTGAATAAACATGCAATGTAAAATTTAAAAACCTGTTTTAATCCACCTAGCGGTGCAATTGTGCCTTTCTCATTTCTCTAAACTATGGCACGGAGGCTTTTTATGTTCAACATACTTGTGGAAATGTCCATTACATTCTTAGTACACTTTGCACTTATACACAATGGCATGCCAGCCACGAACTTGATGAGCTACGTGTCGACGGTGAAACACTTGAAACAAAAAAATATCATACTCCATTAGCCTAATCAGCATTAGATCAATGTTATCTGCTTGCTAACTCATTTTGTCATGCGGGGGTGGGTATGTGAGGAGGGCGAAAGTCCCATGAACGAACGACTCCCCAGCTTAAATTGGTATGCTTTGTGATATAGTGGTGGTTTAAAGATGATGGGG
Source organism: Topomyia yanbarensis (assembly GCF_030247195.1). NCBI lineage: Eukaryota > Metazoa > Arthropoda > Insecta > Diptera > Culicidae > Topomyia > Topomyia yanbarensis. Next base: position 266,173,405 of record NC_080672.1, on the reverse strand, counting down.
TTGAAAGGGAGGGGTATGAGGGCTGGATGGGGTGGTGGTCTGAGGGATGATTTAAGAAGATTTTTAAAGGAGGGGAGTGAACAGTAGAGGGGGGGGGGGGGTGTAACCCCTCTCCGTAAACCATCAACTACGCCCCTGTTAAAATCCCGAAACCTTATGCGAGTCGAAAAAAAATTTGGCCCTCCGGGATTAGGTTGACGTTTTTCAGAGTGATTGCATAACCTTTCTATATGAGAAAGGCAAAAATGTGCCAAAATCTAAAAAAGTGAATAGTCGTCAAATTTTTTTTCGAGTTTGCATCAAATCTCGACGTTTCATGCACCTTGAACACATTTAGCATCAAAAATAAAAATTCTATTTTTAATTTTTCCTATAGTTTATATGAGAAGTTTCTGTGTGGCCGCACTCTGAAACCCGTAATTCCGGAACCAGAATTCCGATCGATCCAAAATTCAATAGCAGCCGATGGGAAGGTTGCACCTTTCATTTGAGACTAAGTTTGGGCAAATCGGTCCAGCCATCTCTGAGAAAAATGAGTGACATTATTTGACACATACGCACATACATACACACACACATACACACACATACACACACATACATACATACACACACACATACAGACTTTTTCCGATCTCGACGAACTGAGTCGAATGGGATATGACACTCGGCCCTCCGGGCCGGGATTAGGTTGACGTTTTTCAGAGTGATTGCATAACCTTTCTATATGAGAAAGGCAAAAAATGGTCAGTCTTTTCAGTCATCTATGAAAAATATGCAAATTTAAAAAATCCACAGGAAAATCCGCCACTCAATTTCAAATTGCTGAAAATCCGCAGATTTGCGGAAAAATCCGCAACTATGGTAACATTGATCTGAATATACAAATTCGGTTCAACAAAAAAAGTACGATGTTATTTCATTATTAAATTTACGTACTATTGCACAGTGGTCCAGAATGCAAATTTAGTAGGAGTTTTGTGATTTTACTAAAACTAAACAACATAGCCTTATTTCGTCTTTGGAGGAATTTTCGTAGTTTGTGAGCTTCTTTTTGCCTTTCTCATATAGAAAGGTTATGCAATCACTCTGAAAAACGTCAACCTAATCCCGGCCCGGAGGGCCGAGTGTCATATCCTATTCGACTCAGTTCGTCGAGATCGGAAAAAGTCTGTATATGTGTGTGTATGTATGTATGCGTGTGTATGTGTGTGTGTGTATGTATGTGCGTATGTGTCAAATAATGTCACTCATTTTTCTCAGAGATGGCTGGACCGATTTGCCCAAACTTAGTCTCAAATGAAAGGTGCAACCTTCCCATC